>NW_026871292.1:0-372663 GCF_028564815.1 Eubalaena glacialis | reverse complement strand
CACAGCAGGGAAAAGCAGGCAAGCCCGATTCTAAACATAAATTACTTTAAAAAACCCACAAAACAAAGACAGTGAAAGAGAGAGAAATTCTTACAAAATCCATTCAGGGTCTATGATGCAACCTGGATTGACCATATCTAGACCCACAGCTGGATGAGACATAAGGCTGGACACTCTTGGGGCTGAGAGGATTGGTGAGGTTGGGTGAGAAAACGCAGATACTTTAAAGTAACACTGCGGGGAACACACCCCATGGGTCTCAAATCTCCAGGTACAAGGGCATCTTCCTACATCAAAACATGCATGGGAAACCCAGAAGATGGTATGCCATGAGATCGGGAAAGGTTTCTAAAATGCACCTCATTTCTCCTCTCCTTGTGCTCGGGTTCTCCATTCCAGCTGCTTGACTAACCATCTCCCTACTTGGAGAATCAGCACCTTTAACCTCCTGATTGTACAGGTTGCAATTTGTCCTGAGGATGAACGGGAAGACGGGGAACCAACGAGAGACGAGCCCTAGGTGTTGGGACAGGCATAGGTCACTCCATTTTCCCATCAGGAAGAAGAATGAACCACAGGCTCAGCCTGCCCCCCAGAACCAAAATAGGGCCTGAAGCAATCCTGCGCTTTTGCGGCCAGCTCCCAAAAAAGCGAGGAGCCAAATGGAGCTCAGGGGCACTGCAATTCACAAACGTGCAGAGTTATAAATGAGAACTCTCGTCCACAAATATATTGAGGGAAGGCAACGAAGAGGATTTGAAAGCAAGGCAGATTTGCAGGAAACAGATTTCAGGAGGTAGATTCGACTCGCCTTTAAAGCACATGAAAAGCGGCAAAACGTTGACAATGATGCCCTTGGCCAAAAAGGGCGTATGCGTTTTTTCCTGAATATATTCAGGAAAAAACGCATACGCCCTTTTTGGCCAACCAAGCAAGCCGGGAGGGCAAATCAGCGCTACAAAGACGTCTCGCTTGCCCTCGGTCAAAAGGGCCATGCTGAACAAAGTGTAAAAACCAGAAAAGCAGGACAGGCCATGGAGACATGGGAGCCTTGCTACGCTGATGGGCGGGATGTAAATTGCCAACAGGCACTCTGGAGATGAGTACGGTGTGTCCTGAAACAAGTAATAAACACAGCGTTGAGAGCATAGGGCACTTCCACTCATGGGCGTATAAATTGGGAAAACTAAAAATCAACAAGACACAGGCACCCCAAACTTTACGGCTGCTCTGTTACCAAGAACCTCCGCTTCGGTACACCTTCAATATCCCAGGAAAGAGAAAAATGGATAAAGAAATGGTGGTACTTGGCACAATGCAATATCACTCAGCCATGAAATCAATGTCATAAGGCTAGTTAGCAGCATGATGAGTGGATTTAGGTACGATGATTCTAAGTGAAATAAGTCACACAGAAAAAGGCACTTATCCTAAGATATCGCTTATAGAGGGAATGTCAAAATCGCTACACTTGAACTGAATTACAAAACAGAACAGAGGCACACCTTTAGAAGACACACTATGGCTGCTTAACCGGAAAGGTGAGGTGGGGTGATGCATAAAACAAGGGTTTGAAATTAGCTCAGACACCACTCCATAAGCCAAATATGTAATAGACAAGGCCTACTCCCTGCTCAGTGAACTGGACTCAACACCCCCTAGTCACCGCACAAGAATATATCTGACTAGTATGAATCTGAAAACCTATGTATTGATATCTCTCTGCAAGTGAATCAAGAGGGTGTAAAGCGGCATAAACACAGCAGGGAATAGCAGCCAAACCCCATTCTAAACATACATTACTTTAAAAAACCCACAAAGCAAAGACAGTGAAAGAGAGAGAAATTCTTACAAAATCCGTTCAGGGTCTCTGATGCAACCTGGATTGACCATATCTAGACCCACAGCTGGATGAGACATAAGGCTGGACACTCTTGGGGCTGAGAGGATTGGTGAGGTTGGGTGAGCAAACGCAGATACTTTAAAGTAACACTGCGGGGAACACACCCCATGGGTCTCAAATCTCCAGGTACAAGGGCATCTTCCTACATCAAAACATGCATGGGAAACCCAGAAGATGGTATGCCATGAGATCGGGAAAGGTTTCTAAAATGCACCTCATTTCTCCTCTCCTTGTGCTCGGGTTCACCATTCCAGCTGCTTGACTAACCATCTCCCTACTTGGAGAATCAGCACCTTTAACCTCCTGATTGTACAGGTTGCACTTTGTCCTGAGGATGAACGTGAAGACGGGGAACCAACGAGAGACGAGCCCTAGGTGTTGGGACAGGCATAGGTCACTCCATTTTCCCATCAGGAAGAAGAATGAACCACAGGCTCAGCCTGCCCCCCAGAACCAAAATAGGGCCTGAAGCAATCCTGCGCTTTTGCGGCCAGCTCCCAAAAAAGCGAGGAGACAAATGGAGCTCAGGGGCACTGCAATTCACAAACATGCAGAGTTATAAATGAGAACTCTCGTCCACAAATATATTGAAGGAAGGCAACGAAGAGGATTTGAAAGCAAGGCAGATTTGCAGGAAACAGATTTCAGGAGGTAGATTCGACTCGCCTTTAACGCACATGAAAAGCGCCAAAAGGTTGACAATGATGCCCTTGGCCAAAAAGGGCGTATGCGTTTTTTCCTGAATATATTCAGGAAAAAACGCATACGCCCTTTTTGGCCAACCAAGCAAGCCGGAAGGGCAAATCAGCGCTACAAAGAAGTCTCGCTTGCCCTCCGTCAAAAGGGCCATGCTGAACAAAGTGTAAAAACCAGAAAAGCAGGACAGGCCATGGAGACATGGGAGCCTTGCTACGCTGATGGGCGGGATGTAAATTGCCAACAGGCACTCTGGAGATGAGTACGGTGTGTCCTGAAACAAGTAATAAACACAGCGTTGAGAGCATAGGGCACTTCCACTCATGGGCGTATAAATTGGGAAAACTAAAAATCAACAAGACACAGGCACCCCAAACTTTACGGCTGCTCTGTTTCCAAGAACCTCCGCTTCGGTACACCTTCAATATCCCAGGAAAGAGAAAAATGGATAAAGAAATGGTGGTACTTGGCCCAATGGAATATCACTCAGCCATGAAATCAATGTCATAAGGCTAGTTAGCAGCATGATGAGTGGATTTAGGTACGATGATTCTAAGTGAAATAAGTCACACAGAAAAAGACACTTATCCTAAGATATCGCTTATAGAGGGAATGTCAAAATCGCTACACTTGAACTGAATTACAAAACAGAACAGAGGCACACCTTTAGAAGACACACTATGGCTGCTTAACCGGAAAGGTGAGGTGGGGTGATGCATAAAACAAGGGTTTGAAATTAGCTCAGAGACCGCTCCATAAGCCAAATATTTAATAGAGAAGGCCTACTCCCTGCTCAGTGAACTGGACTCAACACACACTAGTCACCACACAAGAATATATCTGACTAGTAAGAATCTGAAAACCTATGTATCGATATCTCTCTGCAAGTGAATCAAGAGGGTGTAAAGCGGCATCAACACAGCAGGGAAAAGCAGGCAAGCCCGATTCTAAACATAAATTACTTTAAAAAACCCACAAAACAAAGACAGTGAAAGAGAGAGAAATTCTTACAAAATCCATTCAGGGTCTATGATGCAACCTGGATTGACCATATCTAGACCCACAGCTGGATGAGACATAAGGCTGGACACTCTTGGGGCTGAGAGGATTGGTGAGGTTGGGTGAGCAAACGCAGATACTTTAAAGTAACACTGCGGGGAACACACCCCATGGGTCTCAAATCTCCAGGTACAAGGGCATCTTCCTACATCAAAACATGCATGGGAAACCCAGAAGATGGTATGCCATGAGATCGGGAAAGGTTTCTAAAATGCACCTCATTTCTCCTCTCCTTGTGCTCGGGTTCTCCATTCCAGCTGCTTGACTAACCATCTCCCTACTTGGAGAATCAGCACCTTTAACCTCCTGATTGTACAGGTTGCAATTTGTCCTGAGGATGAACGGGAAGACGGGGAACCAACGAGAGACGAGCCCTAGGTGTTGGGACAGGCATAGGTCACTCCATTTTCCCATCAGGAAGAAGAATGAACCACAGGCTCAGCCTGCCCCCCAGAACCAAAATAGGGCCTGAAGCAATCCTGCGCTTTTGCGGCCAGCTCCCAAAAAAGCGAGGAGACAAATGGAGCTCAGGGGCACTGCAATTCACAAACGTGCAGAGTTATAAATGAGAACTCTCGTCCACAAATATATTGAGGGAAGGCAACGAAGAGGATTTGAAAGCAAGGCAGATTTGCAGGAAACAGATTTCAGGAGGTAGATTCGACTCGCCTTTAAAGCACATGAAAAGCGGCAAAACGTTGACAATGATGCCCTTGGCCAAAAAGGGCGTATGCGTTTTTTCCTGAATATATTCAGGAAAAAACGCATACGCCCTTTTTGGCCAACCAAGCAAGCCGGGAGGGCAAATCAGCGCTACAAAGACGTCTCGCTTGCCCTCGGTCAAAAGGGCCATGCTGAACAAAGTGTAAAAACCAGAAAAGCAGGACAGGCCATGGAGACATGGGAGCCTTGCTACGCTGATGGGCGGGATGTAAATTGCCAACAGGCACTCTGGAGATGAGTACGGTGTGTCCTGAAACAAGTAATAAACACAGCGTTGAGAGCATAGGGCACTTCCACTCATGGGCGTATAAATTGGGAAAACTAAAAATCAACAAGACACAGGCACCCCAAATTTTACGGCTGCTCTGTTTCCAAGAACCTCCGCTTCGGTACACCTTCAATATCCCAGGAAAGAGAAAAATGGATAAAGAAATGGTGGTACTTGGCACAATGCAATATCACTCAGCCATGAAATCAATGTCATAAGGCTAGTTAGCAGCATGATGAGTGGATTTAGGTACGATGATTCTAAGTGAAATAAGTCACACAGAAAAAGGCACTTATCCTAAGATATCGCTTATAGAGGGAATGTCAAAATCGCTACACTTGAACTGAATTACAAAACAGAACAGAGGCACACCTTTAGAAGACACACTATGGCTGCTTAACCGGAAAGGTGAGGTGGGGTGATGCATAAAACAAGGGTTTGAAATTAGCTCAGACACCGCTCCATAAGCCAAATATGTAATAGACAAGGCCTACTCCCTGCTCAGTGAACTGGACTCAACACCCCCTAGTCACCACACAAGAATATATCTGACTAGTATGAATCTGAAAACCTATGTATTGATATCTCTCTGCAAGTGAATCAAGAGGGTGTAAACCGGCATAAACACAGCAGGGAATAGCAGCCAAACCCCATTCTAAACATACATTACTTTAAAAAACCCACAAAGCAAAGACAGTGAAAGAGAGAGAAATTCTTACAAAATCCGTTCAGGGTCTCTGATGCAACCTGGATTGACCATATCTAGACCCACAGCTGGATGAGACATAAGGCTGGACACTCTTGGGGCTGAGAGGATTGGTGAGGTTGGGTGAGCAAATGCAGATACTTTAAAGTAATACCGCGGGGTACCCACCCCATGGGTCTCAAATCTCCAGGTACAAGGGAATCTTCCTACATCAAAACATGCATGGGAAACCCAGAAGATGGTATGCCATGAGATCGGGAAAGGTTTCTAAAACGCACCTCATTTCTCCTCTCCTTGTGCTCGGGTTCGCCATTCCAGCTGCTTGACTAACCATCTCCCTACTTGGAGAATCAGCACCTTTAACCTCCTGTTTCGTCCAGGTTGCAATTTGTCCTGAGGATGAACGGGAAGACGGGGAACCAACGAAAGACTAGCCCTAGGTGTTGGGACAGGCACAGGTCACTCCATTTTCCCATCAGGAAGAAGAATGAACCACAGGCTCAGCCTGCCCCCCAGAACCAAAATAGGGCCTGAAGCAATCCTGCGCTTTTGCGGCCAGCTCCCAAAAAAGCGAAGAGACAAATGGAGCTCAGGGGCACTGCAATTCACAAACGTGCAGAGTTATAAATGAGAACTCTCGTCCACAAATATATTGAGGGAAGGCAACGAAGAGGATTTGAAAGCAAGGCAGATTTGCAGGAAACAGATTTCAGGAGGTAGATTCGACTCGCAATTAAAGCACATGAAAAGCGGCAAAACGTTGACAATGATGCCCTTGGCCAAAAGGGGCGTATGCGTTTTTTCCTGAATACATTGAGGAAAAAACGCATACGCCCCTTTTGGCCAACCAAGCAAGCCGGAAGGGCAAATCAGCGCTACAAAGAAGTCTCGCTTGCCCTCGGTCAAAAGGGCCATGCTGAACAAAGTGTAAAAACCAGAAAAGCAGGACAGGCCATGGAGACATGGGAGCCTTGCTACGCTGATGGGCGGGATGTAAATTGCCAACAGGCACTCTGGAGATGAGTACGGTGTGTCCTGAAACAAGTAATAAACACAGCATTGAGAGCATAGGGCACTTCCACTCATGGGCGTATAAATTGGGAAAACTAAAAATCAACAAGACACAGGCACCCCAAACTTTACGGCTGCTCTGTTTCCAAGAACCTCCGCTTCGGTACACCTTCAATATCCCAGGAAAGAGAAAAATGGATAAAGAAATGGTGGTACTTGGCACAATGCAATATCACTCAGCCATGAAATCAATGTCATAAGGCTAGTTAGCAGCATGATGAGTGGATTTAGGTACGATGATTCTAAGTGAAATAAGTCACACAGAAAAAGGCACTTATCCTAAGATATCGCTTATAGAGGGAATGTCAAAATCGCTACACTTGAACTGAATTACAAAACAGAACAGAGGCACACCTTTAGAAGACACACTATGGCTGCTTAACCGGAAAGGTGAGGTGGGGTGATGCATAAAACAAGGGTTTGAAATTAGCTCAGACACCGCTCCATAAGCCAAATATGTAATAGACAAGGCCTACTCCCTGCTCAGTGAACTGGACTCAACACCCCCTAGTCACCACACAAGAATATATCTGACTAGTATGAATCTGAAAACCTATGTATTGATATCTCTCTGCAAGTGAATCAAGAGGGTGTAAACCGGCATAAACACAGCAGGGAATAGCAGCCAAACCCCATTCTAAACATACATTACTTTAAAAAACCCACAAAGCAAAGACAGTGAAAGAGAGAGAAATTCTTACAAAATCCGTTCAGGGTCTCTGATGCAACCTGGATTGACCATATCTAGACCCACAGCTGGATGAGACATAAGGCTGGACACTCTTGGGGCTGAGAGGATTGGTGAGGTTGGGTGAGCAAATGCAGATACTTTAAAGTAATACCGCGGGGTACCCACCCCATGGGTCTCAAATCTCCAGGTACAAGGGAATCTTCCTACATCAAAACATGCATGGGAAACCCAGAAGATGGTATGCCATGAGATCGGGAAAGGTTTCTAAAACGCACCTCATTTCTCCTCTCCTTGTGCTCGGGTTCGCCATTCCAGCTGCTTGACTAACCATCTCCCTACTTGGAGAATCAGCACCTTTAACCTCCTGTTTCGTCCAGGTTGCAATTTGTCCTGAGGATGAACGGGAAGACGGGGAACCAACGAAAGACTAGCCCTAGGTGTTGGGACAGGCACAGGTCACTCCATTTTCCCATCAGGAAGAAGAATGAACCACAGGCTCAGCCTGCCCCCCAGAACCAAAATAGGGCCTGAAGCAATCCTGCGCTTTTGCGGCCAGCTCCCAAAAAAGCGAGGAGCCAAATGGAGCTCAGGGGCACTGCAATTCACAAACGTGCAGAGTTATAAATGAGAACTCTCGTCCACAAATATATTGAGGGAAGGCAACGAAGAGGATTTGAAAGCAAGGCAGATTTGCAGGAAACAGATTTCAGGAGGTAGATTCGACTCGCCTTTAAAGCACATGAAAAGCGGCAAAAGGTTGACAATGATGCCCTTGGCCAAAAAGGGCGTATGCGTTTTTTCCTGAATATATTCAGGAAGAAACGCATACGCCCTTTTTGGCCAACCAAGCAAGCCGGAAGGGCAAATCAAAGCTACAAAGAAGTCTCGCTTGCCCTCGGTCAAAAGGGCCATGCTGAACAAAGTGTAAAAACCAGAAAAGCAGGACAGGCCATGGAGACATGGGAGCCTTACTACGCTGATGGGCGGGATGTAAATTGCCAACAGGCACTCTGGAGAAGAGTACGGTGTGTCCTGAAACAAGTAATAAACACAGCGTAGAGAGCATAGGGCACTTCCACTCATGGGCGTATAAATTGGGAAAACTAAAAATCAACAAGACACAGGCACCCTAAAGTTTACGGCTGCTCTGTTTCCAAGAACCTCCGCTTCGGTACACCTTCAATATCCCAGGAAAGAGAAAAATGGATAAAGAAATGGTGGTACTTGGCACAATGGAATATCACTCAGCCATGAAATCAATGTCATAAGGCTAGTTAGCAGCATGATGAGTGGATTTAGGTACGATGATTCTAAGTGAAATAAGTCACACAGAAAAAGACACTTATCCTAAGATATCGCTTATAGAGGGAATGTCAAAATCGCTACACTTGAACTGAATTACAAAACAGAACAGAGGCACACCTTTAGAAGACACACTATGGCTGCTTAACGGGAAAGGTGAGGTGGGGTGATGCATAAAACAAGGGTTTCAAATTAGCTCAGAGACCGCTCCATAAGCCAAATATGTAATAGACAAGGCCTACTCCCTGCTCAGTGAACTGGACTCAACACACCCTAGTCACCACACAAGAATATATCTGACTAGTAAGAATCTGAAAACCTATGTATCGATATCTCTCTGCAAGTGAATCAAGAGGGTGTAAAGCGGCATCAACACAGCAGGGAAAAGCAGCCAAGCCCGATTCTAAACATAAATTACTTTAAAAAACCCACAAAACAAAGACAGTGAAAGAGAGAGAAATTCTTACAAAATCCGTTCAGGATCTATGATGCAACCTGGATTGACCATATCTAGACCCACAGCTGGATGAGACATAAGGCTGGACACTCTTGGGGCTGAGAGGATTGGTGAGGTTGGGTGAGAAAACGCAGATACTTTAAAGTAACACTGCGGGGAACACACCCCATGGGTCTCAAATCTCCAGGTACAAGGGCATCTTCCTACATCAAAACATGCATGGGAAACCCAGAAGATGGTATGCCATGAGATCGGGAAAGGTTTCTAAAACGCACCTCATTTCTCCTCTCCTTGTGCTCGGGTTCACCATTCCAGCTGCTTGACTAACCATCTCCCTACTTGGAGAATCAGCACCTTTAACCTCCTGTTTCGTACAGGTTGCACTTTGTCCTGAGGATGAACGTGAAGACGGGGAACCAACGAGAGACGAGCCCTAGGTGTTGGGACAGGCACAGGTCACTCCATTTTCCCATCAGGAAGAAGAATGAACCACAGGCTCAGCCTGCCCCCCAGAACCAAAATAGGGCCTGAAGCAATCCTGCGCTTTTGCGGCCAGCTCCCAAAAAAGCGAGGAGACAAATGGAGCTCAGGGGCACTGCAATTCACAAACATGCAGAGTTATAAATGAGAACTCTCGTCCACAAATATATTGAAGGAAGGCAACGAAGAGGATTTGAAAGCAAGGCAGATTTGCAGGAAACAGATTTCAGGAGGTAGATTCGACTCGCCTTTAACGCACATGAAAAGCGCCAAAAGGTTGACAATGATGCCCTTGGCCAAAAAGGGCGTATGCGTTTTTTCCTGAATATATTCAGGAAAAAACGCATACGCCCTTTTTGGCCAACCAAGCAAGCCGGAAGGGCAAATCAGCGCTACAAAGAAGTCTCGCTTGCCCTCCGTCAAAAGGGCCATGCTGAACAAAGTGTAAAAACCAGAAAAGCAGGACAGGCCATGGAGACATGGGAGCCTTGCTACGCTGATGGGCGGGATGTAAATTGCCAACAGGCACTCTGGAGATGAGTACGGTGTGTCCTGAAACAAGTAATAAACACAGCGTTGAGAGCATAGGGCACTTCCACTCATGGGCGTATAAATTGGGAAAACTAAAAATCAACAAGACACAGGCACCCCAAACTTTACGGCTGCTCTGTTTCCAAGAACCTCCGCTTCGGTACACCTTCAATATCCCAGGAAAGAGAAAAATGGATAAAGAAATGGTGGTACTTGGCCCAATGGAATATCACTCAGCCATGAAATCAATGTCATAAGGCTAGTTAGCAGCATGATGAGTGGATTTAGGTACGATGATTCTAAGTGAAATAAGTCACACAGAAAAAGACACTTATCCTAAGATATCGCTTATAGAGGGAATGTCAAAATCGCTACACTTGAACTGAATTACAAAACAGAACAGAGGCACACCTTTAGAAGACACACTATGGCTGCTTAACCGGAAAGGTGAGGTGGGGTGATGCATAAAACAAGGGTTTGAAATTAGCTCAGAGACCGCTCCATAAGCCAAATATTTAATAGACAAGGCCTACTCCCTGCTCAGTGAACTGGACTCAACACACACTAGTCACCACACAAGAATATATCTGACTAGTAAGAATCTGAAAACCTATGTATCGATATCTCTCTGCAAGTGAATCAAGAGGGTGTAAAGCGGCATCAACACAGCAGGGAAAAGCAGGCAAGCCCGATTCTAAACATAAATTACTTTAAAAAACCCACAAAACAAAGACAGTGAAAGAGAGAGAAATTCTTACAAAATCCATTCAGGGTCTATGATGCAACCTGGATTGACCATATCTAGACCCACAGCTGGATGAGACATAAGGCTGGACACTCTTGGGGCTGAGAGGATTGGTGAGGTTGGGTGAGCAAACGCAGATACTTTAAAGTAACACTGCGGGGAACACACCCCATGGGTCTCAAATCTCCAGGTACAAGGGCATCTTCCTACATCAAAACATGCATGGGAAACCCAGAAGATGGTATGCCATGAGATCGGGAAAGGTTTCTAAAATGCACCTCATTTCTCCTCTCCTTGTGCTCGGGTTCTCCATTCCAGCTGCTTGACTAACCATCTCCCTACTTGGAGAATCAGCACCTTTAACCTCCTGATTGTACAGGTTGCAATTTGTCCTGAGGATGAACGGGAAGACGGGGAACCAACGAGAGACGAGCCCTAGGTGTTGGGACAGGCATAGGTCACTCCATTTTCCCATCAGGAAGAAGAATGAACCACAGGCTCAGCCTGCCCCCCAGAACCAAAATAGGGCCTGAAGCAATCCTGCGCTTTTGCGGCCAGCTCCCAAAAAAGCGAGGAGCCAAATGGAGCTCAGGGGCACTGCAATTCACAAACGTGCAGAGTTATAAATGAGAACTCTCGTCCACAAATATATTGAGGGAAGGCAACGAAGAGGATTTGAAAGCAAGGCAGATTTGCAGGAAACAGATTTCAGGAGGTAGATTCGACTCGCCTTTAAAGCACATGAAAAGCGGCAAAACGTTGACAATGATGCCCTTGGCCAAAAAGGGCGTATGCGTTTTTTCCTGAATATATTCAGGAAAAAACGCATACGCCCTTTTTGGCCAACCAAGCAAGCCGGGAGGGCAAATCAGCGCTACAAAGAAGTCTCGCTTGCCCTCGGTCAAAAGGGCCATGCTGAACAAAGTGTAAAAACCAGAAAAGCAGGACAGGCCATGGAGACATGGGAGCCTTGCTACGCTGATGGGCGGGATGTAAATTGCCAACAGGCACTCTGGAGATGAGTACGGTGTGTCCTGAAACAAGTAATAAACACAGCGTTGAGAGCATAGGGCACTTCCACTCATGGGCGTATAAATTGGGAAAACTAAAAATCAACAAGACACAGGCACCCCAAACTTTACGGCTGCTCTGTTTCCAAGAACCTCCGCTTCGGTACACCTTCAATATCCCAGGAAAGAGAAAAATGGATAAAGAAATGGTGGTACTTGGCACAATGCAATATCACTCAGCCATGAAATCAATGTCATAAGGCTAGTTAGCAGCATGATGAGTGGATTTAGGTACGATGATTCTAAGTGAAATAAGTCACACAGAAAAAGGCACTTATCCTAAGATATCGCTTATAGAGGGAATGTCAAAATCGCTACACTTGAACTGAATTACAAAACAGAACAGAGGCACACCTTTAGAAGACACACTATGGCTGCTTAACCGGAAAGGTGAGGTGGGGTGATGCATAAAACAAGGGTTTGAAATTAGCTCAGAGACCGCTCCATAAGCCAAATATTTAATAGACAAGGCCTACTCCCTGCTCAGTGAACTGGACTCAACACACACTAGTCACCGCACAAGAATATATCTGACTAGTAAGAATCTGAAAACCTATGTATCGATATCTCTCTGCAAGTGAATCAAGAGGGTGTAAAGCGGCATCAACACAGCAGGGAAAAGCAGGCAAGCCCGATTCTAAACATAAATTACTTTAAAAAACCCACAAAACAAAGACAGTGAAAGAGAGAGAAATTCTTACAAAATCCGTTCAGGGTCTATGATGCAACCTGGATTGACCATATCTAGACCCACAGCTGGATGAGACATAAGGCTGGACACTCTTGGGGCTGAGAGGATTGGTGAGGTTGGGTGAGCAAACGCAGATACTTTAAAGTAACACTGCGGGGAACACACCCCATGGGTCTCAAATCTCCAGGTACAAGGGCATCTTCCTACATCAAAACATGCATGGGAAACCCAGAAGATGGTATGCCATGAGATCGGGAAAGGTTTCTAAAATGCACCTCATTTCTCCTCTCCTTGTGCTCGGGTTCTCCATTCCAGCTGCTTGACTAACCATCTCCCTACTTGGAGAATCAGCACCTTTAACCTCCTGATTGTACAGGTTGCAATTTGTCCTGAGGATGAACGGGAAGACGGGGAACCAACGAGAGACGAGCCCTAGGTGTTGGGACAGGCATAGGTCACTCCATTTTCCCATCAGGAAGAAGAATGAACCACAGGCTCAGCCTGCCCCCCAGAACCAAAATAGGGCCTGAAGCAATCCTGCGCTTTTGCGGCCAGCTCCCAAAAAAGCGAGGAGCCAAATGGAGCTCAGGGGCACTGCAATTCACAAACGTGCAGAGTTATAAATGAGAACTCTCGTCCACAAATATATTGAGGGAAGGCAACGAAGAGGATTTGAAAGCAAGGCAGATTTGCAGGAAACAGATTTCAGGAGGTAGATTCGACTCGCCTTTAAAGCACATGAAAAGCGGCAAAACGTTGACAATGATGCCCTTGGCCAAAAAGGGCGTATGCGTTTTTTCCTGAATATATTCAGGAAAAAACGCATACGCCCTTTTTGGCCAACCAAGCAAGCCGGAAGGGCAAATCAGCGCTACAAAGACGTCTCGCTTGCCCTCGGTCAAAAGGGCCATGCTGAACAAAGTGTAAAAACCAGAAAAGCAGGACAGGCCATGGAGACATGGGAGCCTTGCTACGCTGATGGGCGGGATGTAAATTGCCAACAGGCACTCTGGAGATGAGTACGGTGTGTCCTGAAACAAGTAATAAACACAGCGTTGAGAGCATAGGGCACTTCCACTCATGGGCGTATAAATTGGGAAAACTAAAAATCAACAAGACACAGGCACCCCAAACTTTACGGCTGCTCTGTTTCCAAGAACCTCCGCTTCGGTACACCTTCAATATCCCAGGAAAGAGAAAAATGGATAAAGAAATGGTGGTACTTGGCACAATGCAATATCACTCAGCCATGAAATCAATGTCATAAGGCTAGTTAGCAGCATGATGAGTGGATTTAGGTACGATGATTCTAAGTGAAATAAGTCACACAGAAAAAGGCACTTATCCTAAGATATCGCTTATAGAGGGAATGTCAAAATCGCTACACTTGAACTGAATTACAAAACAGAACAGAGGCACACCTTTAGAAGACACACTATGGCTGCTTAACCGGAAAGGTGAGGTGGGGTGATGCATAAAACAAGGGTTTGAAATTAGCTCAGACACCGCTCCATAAGCCAAATATGTAATAGACAAGGCCTACTCCCTGCTCAGTGAACTGGACTCAACACCCCCTAGTCACCGCACAAGAATATATCTGACTAGTATGAATCTGAAAACCTATGTATTGATATCTCTCTGCAAGTGAATCAAGAGGGTGTAAAGCGGCATCAACACAGCAGGGAATAGCAGCCAAACCCCATTCTAAACATACATTACTTTAAAAAACCCACAAAGCAAAGACAGTGAAAGAGAGAGAAATTCTTACAAAATCCGTTCAGGGTCTCTGATGCAACCTGGATTGACCATATCTAGACCCACAGCTGGATGAGACATAAGGCTGGACACTCTTGGGGCTGAGAGGATTGGTGAGGTTGGGTGAGCAAACGCAGATACTTTAAAGTAACACTGCGGGGAACACACCCCATGGGTCTCAAATCTCCAGGTACAAGGGCATCTTCCTACATCAAAACATGCATGGGAAACCCAGAAGATGGTATGCCATGAGATCGGGAAAGGTTTCTAAAATGCACCTCATTTCTCCTCTCCTTGTGCTCGGGTTCACCATTCCAGCTGCTTGACTAACCATCTCCCTACTTGGAGAATCAGCACCTTTAACCTCCTGATTGTACAGGTTGCACTTTGTCCTGAGGATGAACGTGAAGACGGGGAACCAACGAGAGACGAGCCCTAGGTGTTGGGACAGGCATAGGTCACTCCATTTTCCCATCAGGAAGAAGAATGAACCACAGGCTCAGCCTGCCCCCCAGAACCAAAATAGGGCCTGAAGCAATCCTGCGCTTTTGCGGCCAGCTCCCAAAAAAGCGAGGAGACAAATGGAGCTCAGGGGCACTGCAATTCACAAACATGCAGAGTTATAAATGAGAACTCTCGTCCACAAATATATTGAAGGAAGGCAACGAAGAGGATTTGAAAGCAAGGCAGATTTGCAGGAAACAGATTTCAGGAGGTAGATTCGACTCGCCTTTAACGCACATGAAAAGCGCCAAAAGGTTGACAATGATGCCCTTGGCCAAAAAGGGCGTATGCGTTTTTTCCTGAATATATTCAGGAAAAAACGCATACGCCCTTTTTGGCCAACCAAGCAAGCCGGAAGGGCAAATCAGCGCTACAAAGAAGTCTCGCTTGCCCTCCGTCAAAAGGGCCATGCTGAACAAAGTGTAAAAACCAGAAAAGCAGGACAGGCCATGGAGACATGGGAGCCTTGCTACGCTGATGGGCGGGATGTAAATTGCCAACAGGCACTCTGGAGATGAGTACGGTGTGTCCTGAAACAAGTAATAAACACAGCGTTGAGAGCATAGGGCACTTCCACTCATGGGCGTATAAATTGGGAAAACTAAAAATCAACAAGACACAGGCACCCCAAACTTTACGGCTGCTCTGTTTCCAAGAACCTCCGCTTCGGTACACCTTCAATATCCCAGGAAAGAGAAAAATGGATAAAGAAATGGTGGTACTTGGCCCAATGGAATATCACTCAGCCATGAAATCAATGTCATAAGGCTAGTTAGCAGCATGATGAGTGGATTTAGGTACGATGATTCTAAGTGAAATAAGTCACACAGAAAAAGACACTTATCCTAAGATATCGCTTATAGAGGGAATGTCAAAATCGCTACACTTGAACTGAATTACAAAACAGAACAGAGGCACACCTTTAGAAGACACACTATGGCTGCTTAACCGGAAAGGTGAGGTGGGGTGATGCATAAAACAAGGGTTTGAAATTAGCTCAGAGACCGCTCCATAAGCCAAATATTTAATAGACAAGGCCTACTCCCTGCTCAGTGAACTGGACTCAACACACACTAGTCACCACACAAGAATATATCTGACTAGTAAGAATCTGAAAACCTATGTATCGATATCTCTCTGCAAGTGAATCAAGAGGGTGTAAAGCGGCATCAACACAGCAGGGAAAAGCAGGCAAGCCCGATTCTAAACATAAATTACTTTAAAAAACCCACAAAACAAAGACAGTGAAAGAGAGAGAATTTCTTACAAAATCCGTTCAGGGTCTATGATGCAACCTGGATTGACCATATCTAGACCCACAGCTGGATGAGACATAAGGCTGGACACTCTTGGGGCTGAGAGGATTGGTGAGGTTGGGTGAGCAAACGCAGATACTTTAAAGTAACACTGCGGGGAACACACCCCATGGGTCTCAAATCTCCAGGTACAAGGGCAGCTTCCTACATCAAAACATGCATGGGAAACCCAGAAGATGGTATGCCATGAGATCGGGAAAGGTTTCTAAAATGCACCTCATTTCTCCTCTCCTTGTGCTCGGGTTCACCATTCCAGCTGCTTGACTAACCATCTGCCTACTTGGAGAATCAGCACCTTTAACCTCCTGATTGTACAGGTTGCAATTTGTCCTGAGGATGAACGGGAAGACGCGGAACCAACGAGAGACGAGCCCTAGTTGTTGGGACAGGCATAGGTCACTCCATTTTCCCATCAGGAAGAAGAATGAACCACAGGCTCAGCCTGCCCCCCAGAACCAAAATAGGGCCTGAAGCAATCCTGCGCTTTTGCGGCCAGCTCCCAAAAAAGCGAGGAGACAAATGGAGCTCAGGGGCACTGCCATTCACAAACGTGCAGAGTTATAAATGAGAACTCTCGTCCACAAATATATTGAGGGAAGGCAACGAAGAGGATTTGAAAGCAAGGCAGATTTGCAGGAAACAGATTTCAGGAGGTAGATTCGACTCGCCTTTAAAGCACATGAAAAGCGGCAAAACGTTGACAATGATGCCCTTGGCCAAAAAGGGCGTATGCGTTTTTTCCTGAATATATTCAGGAAAAAACGCATACGCCCTTTTTGGCCAACCAAGCAAGCCGGAAGGGCAAATCAGCGCTACAAAGAAGTCTCGCTTGCCCTCGGTCAAAAGGGCCATGCTGAACAAAGTGTAAAAACCAGAAAAGCAGGACAGGCCATGGAGACATGGGAGCCTTGCTACGCTGATGGGCGGGATATAAATTGCCAACAGGCACTCTGGAGAAGAGTACGGTGTGTCCTGAAACAAGTAATAAACACAGCGTTGAGAGCATAGGGCACTTCCACTCATGGGCGTATAAATTGGGAAAACTAAAAATCAACAAGACACAGGCACCCCAAACTTTACGGCTGCTCTGTTTCCAAGAACCTCCGCTTCGGTACACCTTCAATATCCCAGGAAAGAGAAAAATGGATAAAGAAATGGTGGTACTTGGCACAATGCAATATCACTCAGCCATGAAATCAATGTCATAAGGCTAGTTAGCAGCATGATGAGTGGATTTAGGTACGATGATTCTAAGTGAAATAAGTCACACAGAAAAAGGCACTTATCCTAAGATATCGCTTATAGAGGGAATGTCAAAATCGCTACACTTGAACTGAATTACAAAACAGAACAGAGGCACACCTTTAGAAGACACACTATGGCTGCTTAACCGGAAAGGTGAGGTGGGGTGATGCATAAAACAAGGGTTTGAAATTAGCTCAGAGACCGCTCCATAAGCCAAATATTTAATAGACAAGGCCTACTCCCTGCTCAGTGAACTGGACTCAACACACACTAGTCACCACACAAGAATATATCTGACTAGTAAGAATCTGAAAACCTATGTATCGATATCTCTCTGCAAGTGAATCAAGAGGGTGTAAAGCGGCATCAACACAGCAGGGAAAAGCAGGCAAGCCCGATTCTAAACATAAATTACTTTAAAAAACCCACAAAACAAAGACAGTGAAAGAGAGAGAATTTCTTACAAAATCCATTCAGGGTCTATGATGCAACCTGGATTGACCATATCTAGACCCACAGCTGGATGAGACATAAGGCTGGACACTCTTGGGGCTGAGAGGATTGGTGAGGTTGGGTGAGCAAACGCAGATACTTTAAAGTAACACTGCGGGGAACACACCCCATGGGTCTCAAATCTCCAGGTACAAGGGCAGCTTCCTACATCAAAACATGCATGGGAAACCCAGAAGATGGTATGCCATGAGATCGGGAAAGGTTTCTAAAATGCACCTCATTTCTCCTCTCCTTGTGCTCGGGTTCACCATTCCAGCTGCTTGACTAACCATCTGCCTACTTGGAGAATCAGCACCTTTAACCTCCTGATTGTACAGGTTGCAATTTGTCCTGAGGATGAACGGGAAGACGCGGAACCAACGAGAGACGAGCCCTAGTTGTTGGGACAGGCATAGGTCACTCCATTTTCCCATCAGGAAGAAGAATGAACCACAGGCTCAGCCTGCCCCCCAGAACCAAAATAGGGCCTGAAGCAATCCTGCGCTTTTGCGGCCAGCTCCCAAAAAAGCGAGGAGACAAATGGAGCTCAGGGGCACTGCCATTCACAAACGTGCAGAGTTATAAATGAGAACTCTCGTCCACAAATATATTGAGGGAAGGCAACGAAGAGGATTTGAAAGCAAGGCAGATTTGCAGGAAACAGATTTCAGGAGGTAGATTCGACTCGCCTTTAAAGCACATGAAAAGCGGCAAAACGTTGACAATGATGCCCTTGGCCAAAAAGGGCGTATGCGTTTTTTCCTGAATATATTCAGGAAAAAACGCATACGCCCTTTTTGGCCAACCAAGCAAGCCGGAAGGGCAAATCAGCGCTACAAAGAAGTCTCGCTTGCCCTCGGTCAAAAGGGCCATGCTGAACAAAGTGTAAAAACCAGAAAAGCAGGACAGGCCATGGAGACATGGGAGCCTTGCTACGCTGATGGGCGGGATATAAATTGCCAACAGGCACTCTGGAGAAGAGTACGGTGTGTCCTGAAACAAGTAATAAACACAGCGTTGAGAGCATAGGGCACTTCCACTCATGGGCGTATAAATTGGGAAAACTAAAAATCAACAAGACACAGGCACCCCAAACTTTACGGCTGCTCTGTTTCCAAGAACCTCCGCTTCGGTACACCTTCAATATCCCAGGAAAGAGAAAAATGGATAAAGAAATGGTGGTACTTGGCACAATGCAATATCACTCAGCCATGAAATCAATGTCATAAGGCTAGTTAGCAGCATGATGAGTGGATTTAGGTACGATGATTCTAAGTGAAATAAGTCACACAGAAAAAGGCACTTATCCTAAGATATCGCTTATAGAGGGAATGTCAAAATCGCTACACTTGAACTGAATTACAAAACAGAACAGAGGCACACCTTTAGAAGACACACTATGGCTGCTTAACCGGAAAGGTGAGGTGGGGTGATGCATAAAACAAGGGTTTGAAATTAGCTCAGACACCACTCCATAAGCCAAATATGTAATAGACAAGGCCTACTCCCTGCTCAGTGAACTGGACTCAACACCCCCTAGTCACCGCACAAGAATATATCTGACTAGTATGAATCTGAAAACCTATGTATTGATATCTCTCTGCAAGTGAATCAAGAGGGTGTAAAGCGGCATAAACACAGCAGGGAATAGCAGCCAAACCCCATTCTAAACATACATTACTTTAAAAAACCCACAAAGCAAAGACAGTGAAAGAGAGAGAAATTCTTACAAAATCCGTTCAGGGTCTCTGATGCAACCTGGATTGACCATATCTAGACCCACAGCTGGATGAGACATAAGGCTGGACACTCTTGGGGCTGAGAGGATTGGTGAGGTTGGGTGAGCAAACGCAGATACTTTAAAGTAACACTGCGGGGAACACACCCCATGGGTCTCAAATCTCCAGGTACAAGGGCAGCTTCCTACATCAAAACATGCATGGGAAACCCAGAAGATGGTATGCCATGAGATCGGGAAAGGTTTCTAAAATGCACCTCATTTCTCCTCTCCTTGTGCTCGGGTTCACCATTCCAGCTGCTTGACTAACCATCTGCCTACTTGGAGAATCAGCACCTTTAACCTCCTGATTGTACAGGTTGCAATTTGTCCTGAGGATGAACGGGAAGACGCGGAACCAACGAGAGACGAGCCCTAGTTGTTGGGACAGGCATAGGTCACTCCATTTTCCCATCAGGAAGAAGAATGAACCACAGGCTCAGCCTGCCCCCCAGAACCAAAATAGGGCCTGAAGCAATCCTGCGCTTTTGCGGCCAGCTCCCAAAAAAGCGAGGAGACAAATGGAGCTCAGGGGCACTGCAATTCACAAACGTGCAGAGTTATAAATGAGAACTCTCGTCCACAAATATATTGAGGGAAGGCAACGAAGAGGATTTGAAAGCAAGGCAGATTTGCAGGAAACAGATTTCAGGAGGTAGATTCGACTCGCCATTAAAGCACATGAAAAGCGGCAAAACGTTGACAATGATGCCCTTGGCCAAAAGGGGCGTATGCGTTTTTTCCTGAATATATTGAGGAAAAAACGCATACGCCCCTTTTGGCCAACCAAGCAAGCCGGAAGGGCAAATAAGCGCTACAAAGAAGTCTCGCTTGCCCTCGGTCAAAAGGGCCATGCTGAACAAAGTGTAAAAACCAGAAAAGCAGGACAGGCCATGGAGACATGGGAGCCTTGCTACGCTGATGGGCGGGATGTAAATTGCCAACAGGCACTCTGGAGATGAGTACGGTGTGTCCTGAAACAAGTAATAAACACAGCGTTGAGAGCATAGGGCACTTCCACTCATGGGCGTATAAATTGGGAAAACTAAAAATCAACAAGACACAGGCACCCCAAACTTTACGGCTGCTCTGTTTCCAAGAACCTCCGCTTCGGTACACCTTCAATATCCCAGGAAAGAGAAAAATGGATAAAGAAATGGTGGTACTTGGCACAATGCAATATCACTCAGCCATGAAATCAATGTCATAAGGCTAGTTAGCAGCATGATGAGTGGATTTAGGTACGATGATTCTAAGTGAAATAAGTCACACAGAAAAAGGCACTTATCCTAAGATATCGCTTATAGAGGGAATGTCAAAATCGCTACACTTGAACTGAATTACAAAACAGAACAGAGGCACACCTTTAGAAGACACACTATGGCTGCTTAACCGGAAAGGTGAGGTGGGGTGATGCATAAAACAAGGGTTTGAAATTAGCTCAGACACCGCTCCATAAGCCAAATATGTAATAGACAAGGCCTACTCCCTGCTCAGTGAACTGGACTCAACACCCCCTAGTCACCACACAAGAATATATCTGACTAGTATGAATCTGAAAACCTATGTATTGATATCTCTCTGCAAGTGAATCAAGAGGGTGTAAACCGGCATAAACACAGCAGGGAATAGCAGCCAAACCCCATTCTAAACATACATTACTTTAAAAAACCCACAAAGCAAAGACAGTGAAAGAGAGAGAAATTCTTACAAAATCCGTTCAGGGTCTCTGATGCAACCTGGATTGACCATATCTAGACCCACAGCTGGATGAGACATAAGGCTGGACACTCTTGGGGCTGAGAGGATTGGTGAGGTTGGGTGAGCAAATGCAGATACTTTAAAGTAATACCGTGGGGTACCCACCCCATGGGTCTCAAATCTCCAGGTACAAGGGAATCTTCCTACATCAAAACATGCATGGGAAACCCAGAAGATGGTATGCCATGAGATCGGGAAAGGTTTCTAAAACGCACCTCATTTCTCCTCTCCTTGTGCTCGGGTTCGCCATTCCAGCTGCTTGACTAACCATCTCCCTACTTGGAGAATCAGCACCTTTAACCTCCTGTTTCGTCCAGGTTGCAATTTGTCCTGAGGATGAACGGGAAGACGGGGAACCAACGAAAGACTAGCCCTAGGTGTTGGGACAGGCACAGGTCACTCCATTTTCCCATCAGGAAGAAGAATGAACCACAGGCTCAGCCTGCCCCCCAGAACCAAAATAGGGCCTGAAGCAATCCTGCGCTTTTGCGGCCAGCTCCCAAAAAAGCGAGGAGACAAATGGAGCTCAGGGGCACTGCAATTCACAAACGTGCAGAGTTATCAATGAGAACTCTCGTCCACAAATATATTGAGGGAAGGCAACGAAGAGGATTTGAAAGCAAGGCAGATTTGCAGGAAACAGATTTCAGGAGGTAGATTCGACTCGCCTTTAAAGCACATGAAAAGCGGCAAAAGTTGACAATGATGCCCTTGGCCAAAAAGGGCGTATGCGTTTTTTCCTGAATATATTCAGGAAAAAACGCATACGCCCTTTTTGGCCAACCAAGCAAGCCGGAAGTGCAAATCAACGCTACAAAGAAGTCTCGCTTGCCCTCGGTCAAAAGGGCCATGCTGAACAAAGTGTAAAAACCAGAAAAGCAGGACAGGCCATGGAGACATGGGAGCCTTACTACGCTGATGGGCGGGATGTAAATTGCCAACAGGCACTCTGGAGAAGAGTACGGTGTGTCCTGAAACAAGTAATAAACACAGCGTAGAGAGCATAGGGCACTTCCACTCATGGGCGTATAAATTGGGAAAACTAAAAATCAACAAGACACAGGCACCCTAAAGTTTACGGCTGCTCTGTTTCCAAGAACCTCCGCTTCGGTACACCTTCAATATCCCAGGAAAGAGAAAAATGGATAAAGAAATGGTGGTACTTGGCACAATGCAATATCACTCAGCCATGAAATCAATGTCATAAGGCTAGTTAGCAGCATGATGAGTGGATTTAGGTACGATGATTCTAAGTGAAATAAGTCACACAGAAAAAGACACTTATCCTAAGATATCGCTTATAGAGGGAATGTCAAAATCGCTACACTTGAACTGAATTACAAAACAGAACAGAGGCACACCTTTAGAAGACACACTATGGCTGCTTAACGGGAAAGGTGAGGTGGGGTGATGCATAAAACAAGGGTTTCAAATTAGCTCAGAGACCGCTCCATAAGCCAAATATGTAATAGACAAGGCCTACTCCCTGCTCAGTGAACTGGACTCAACACACCCTAGTCACCACACAAGAATATATCTGACTAGTAAGAATCTGAAAACCTATGTATCGATATCTCTCTGCAAGTGAATCAAGAGGTTGTAAAGCGGCATCAACACAGCAGGGAAAAGCAGCCAAGCCCGATTCTAAACATACATTACTTTAAAAAACCCACAAAACAAAGACAGTGAAAGAGAGAGAAATTCTTACAAAATCCGTTCAGGGTCTATGATGCAACCTGGATTGACCATGTCTACACCCACAGCTGAATGAGACATAAGGCGGGACACTCTTGGGGCTGAGAGGATTGGTGAGGTTGGGTGAGCAAACGCAGATACTTTAAGGTAACACTGCGGGGAACACACCCCATGGGTCTCAAATCTCCAGGTACAAGGGCATCTTCCTACATCAAAACATGCATGGGAAACCCAGAAGATGGTATGCCATGAGATCGGGAAAGGTTTCTAAAATGCACCTCATTTCTCCTCTCCTTGTGCTCGGGTTCACCATTCCAGCTGCTTGACTAACCATCTCCCTACTTGGAGAATCAGCACCTTTAACCTCCTGATTGTACAGGTTGCAATTTGTCCTGAGGATGAACGTGAAGACGGGGAACCAACGAGAGACGAGCCCTAGGTGTTGGGACAGGCATAGGTCACTCCATTTTCCCATCAGGAAGAAGAATGAACCACAGGCTCAGCCTGCCCCCAGAACCAAAATAGGGCCTGAAGCAATCCTGCGCTTTTGCGGCCAGCTCCCAAAAAAGCGAGGAGACAAATGGAGCTCAGGGGCACTGCAATTCACAAACGTGCAGAGTTATAAATGAGAACTCTCGTCCACAAATATATTGAGGGAAGGCAACGAAGAGGATTTGAAAGCAAGGCAGATTTGCAGGAAACAGATTTCAGGAGGTAGATTCGACTCGCCTTTAAAGCACATGAAAAGCGGCAAAACGTTGACAATGATGCCCTTGGCCAAAAAGGGCGTATGCGTTTTTTCCTGAATATATTCAGGAAAAAACGCATACGCCCTTTTTGGCCAACCAAGCAAGCCGGGAGGGCAAATCAGCGCTACAAAGACGTCTCGCTTGCCCTCGGTCAAAAGGGCCATGCTGAACAAAGTGTAAAAACCAGAAAAGTAGGACAGGCCATGGAGACATGGGAGCCTTGCTACGCTGATGGGCGGGATGTAAATTGCCAACAGGCACTCTGGAGATGAGTACGGTGTGTCCTGAAACAAGTAATAAACACAGCGTTGAGAGCATAGGGCACTTCCACTCATGGGCGTATAAATTGGGAAAACTAAAAATCAACAAGACACAGGCACCCCAAACTTTACGGCTGCTCTGTTTCCAAGAACCTCCGCTTCGGTACACCTTCAATATCCCAGGAAAGAGAAAAATGGATAAAGAAATGGTGGTACTTGGCACAATGCAATATCACTCAGCCATGAAATCAATGTCATAAGGCTAGTTAGCAGCATGATGAGTGGATTTAGGTACGATGATTCTAAGTGAAATAAGTCACACAGAAAAAGGCACTTATCCTAAGATATCGCTTATAGAGGGAATGTCAAAATCGCTACACTTGAACTGAATTACAAAACAGAACAGAGGCACACCTTTAGAAGACACACTATGGCTGCTTAACCGGAAAGGTGAGGTGGGGTGATGCATAAAACAAGGGTTTGAAATTAGCTCAGACACCACTCCATAAGCCAAATATGTAATAGACAAGGCCTACTCCCTGCTCAGTGAACTGGACTCAACACCCCCTAGTCACCGCACAAGAATATATCTGACTAGTATGAATCTGAAAACCTATGTATTGATATCTCTCTGCAAGTGAATCAAGAGGGTGTAAAGCGGCATAAACACAGCAGGGAATAGCAGCCAAACCCCATTCTAAACATACATTACTTTAAAAAACCCACAAAGCAAAGACAGTGAAAGAGAGAGAAATTCTTACAAAATCCGTTCAGGGTCTCTGATGCAACCTGGATTGACCATATCTAGACCCACAGCTGGATGAGACATAAGGCTGGACACTCTTGGGGCTGAGAGGATTGGTGAGGTTGGGTGAGCAAACGCAGATACTTTAAAGTAACACTGCGGGGAACACACCCCATGGGTCTCAAATCTCCAGGTACAAGGGCAGCTTCCTACATCAAAACATGCATGGGAAACCCAGAAGATGGTATGCCATGAGATCGGGAAAGGTTTCTAAAATGCACCTCATTTCTCCTCTCCTTGTGCTCGGGTTCACCATTCCAGCTGCTTGACTAACCATCTGCCTACTTGGAGAATCAGCACCTTTAACCTCCTGATTGTACAGGTTGCAATTTGTCCTGAGGATGAACGGGAAGACGCGGAACCAACGAGAGACGAGCCCTAGTTGTTGGGACAGGCATAGGTCACTCCATTTTCCCATCAGGAAGAAGAATGAACCACAGGCTCAGCCTGCCCCCCAGAACCAAAATAGGGCCTGAAGCAATCCTGCGCTTTTGCGGCCAGCTCCCAAAAAAGCGAGGAGACAAATGGAGCTCAGGGGCACTGCAATTCACAAACGTGCAGAGTTATAAATGAGAACTCTCGTCCACAAATATATTGAGGGAAGGCAACGAAGAGGATTTGAAAGCAAGGCAGATTTGCAGGAAACAGATTTCAGGAGGTAGATTCGACTCGCCATTAAAGCACATGAAAAGCGGCAAAACGTTGACAATGATGCCCTTGGCCAAAAGGGGCGTATGCGTTTTTTCCTGAATACATTGAGGAAAAAACGCATACGCCCCTTTTGGCCAACCAAGCAAGCCGGAAGGGCAAATCAGCGCTACAAAGAAGTCTCGCTTGCCCTCCGTCAAAAGGGCCATGCTGAACAAAGTGTAAAAACCAGAAAAGCAGGACAGGCCATGGAGACATGGGAGCCTTGCTACGCTGATGGGCGGGATGTAAATTGCCAACAGGCACTCTGGAGATGAGTACGGTGTGTCCTGAAACAAGTAATAAACACAGCGTTGAGAGCATAGGGCACTTCCACTCATGGGCGTATAAATTGGGAAAACTAAAAATCAACAAGACACAGGCACCCCAAACTTTACGGCTGCTCTGTTTCCAAGAACCTCCGCTTCGGTACACCTTCAATATCCCAGGAAAGAGAAAAATGGATAAAGAAATGGTGGTACTTGGCACAATGCAATATCACTCAGCCATGAAATCAATGTCATAAGGCTAGTTAGCAGCATGATGAGTGGATTTAGGTACGATGATTCTAAGTGAAATAAGTCACACAGAAAAAGGCACTTATCCTAAGATATCGCTTATAGAGGGAATGTCAAAATCGCTACACTTGAACTGAATTACAAAACAGAACAGAGGCACACCTTTAGAAGACACACTATGGCTGCTTAACCGGAAAGGTGAGGTGGGGTGATGCATAAAACAAGGGTTTGAAATTAGCTCAGACACCGCTCCATAAGCCAAATATGTAATAGACAAGGCCTACTCCCTGCTCAGTGAACTGGACTCAACACCCCCTAGTCACCACACAAGAATATATCTGACTAGTATGAATCTGAAAACCTATGTATTGATATCTCTCTGCAAGTGAATCAAGAGGGTGTAAACCGGCATAAACACAGCAGGGAATAGCAGCCAAACCCCATTCTAAACATACATTACTTTAAAAAACCCACAAAGCAAAGACAGTGAAAGAGAGAGAAATTCTTACAAAATCCGTTCAGGGTCTCTGATGCAACCTGGATTGACCATATCTAGACCCACAGCTGGATGAGACATAAGGCTGGACACTCTTGGGGCTGAGAGGATTGGTGAGGTTGGGTGAGCAAATGCAGATACTTTAAAGTAATACCGCGGGGTACCCACCCCATGGGTCTCAAATCTCCAGGTACAAGGGAATCTTCCTACATCAAAACATGCATGGGAAACCCAGAAGATGGTATGCCATGAGATCGGGAAAGGTTTCTAAAACGCACCTCATTTCTCCTCTCCTTGTGCTCGGGTTCGCCATTCCAGCTGCTTGACTAACCATCTCCCTACTTGGAGAATCAGCACCTTTAACCTCCTGTTTCGTCCAGGTTGCAATTTGTCCTGAGGATGAACGGGAAGACGGGGAACCAACGAATGACTAGCCCTAGGTGTTGGGACAGGCACAGGTCACTCCATTTTCCAATCAGGAAGAAGAATGAACCACAGGCTCAGCCTGCCCCCCAGAACCAAAATAGGGCCTGAAGCAATCCTGCGCTTTTGCGGCCAGCTCCCAAAAAAGCGAAGAGACAAATGGAGCTCAGGGGCACTGCAATTCACAAACGTGCAGAGTTATAAATGAGAACTCTCGTCCACAAATATATTGAGGGAAGGCAACGAAGAGGATTTGAAAGCAAGGCAGATTTGCAGGAAACAGATTTCAGGAGGTAGATTCGACTCGCCTTTAAAGCACATGAAAAGCGGCAAAAGGTTGACAATGATGCCCTTGGCCAAAAAGGGCGTATGCGTTTTTTCCTGAATATATTCAGGAAAAAACGCATACGCCCTTTTTGGCCAACCAAGCAAGCCGGAAGTGCAAATCAACGCTACAAAGAAGTCTCGCTTGCCCTCGGTCAAAAGGGCCATGCTGAACAAAGTGTAAAAACCAGAAAAGCAGGACAGGCCATGGAGACATGGGAGCCTTACTACGCTGATGGGCGGGATGTAAATTGCCAACAGGCACTCTGGAGAAGAGTACGGTGTGTCCTGAAACAAGTAATAAACACAGCGTAGAGAGCATAGGGCACTTCCACTCATGGGCGTATAAATTGGGAAAACTAAAAATCAACAAGACACAGGCACCCTAAAGTTTACGGCTGCTCTGTTTCCAAGAACCTCCGCTTCGGTACACCTTCAATATCCCAGGAAAGAGAAAAATGGATAAAGAAATGGTGGTACTTGGCACAATGGAATATCACTCAGCCATGAAATCAATGTCATAAGGCTAGTTAGCAGCATGATGAGTGGATTTAGGTACGATGATTCTAAGTGAAATAAGTCACACAGAAAAAGACACTTATCCTAAGATATCGCTTATAGAGGGAATGTCAAAATCGCTACACTTGAACTGAATTACAAAACAGAACAGAGGCACACCTTTAGAAGACACACTATGGCTGCTTAACGGGAAAGGTGAGGTGGGGTGATGCATAAAACAAGGGTTTCAAATTAGCTCAGAGACCGCTCCATAAGCCAAATATGTAATAGACAAGGCCTACTCCCTGCTCAGTGAACTGGACTCAACACACCCTAGTCACCACACAAGAATATATCTGACTAGTAAGAATCTGAAAACCTATGTATCGATATCTATCTGCAAGTGAATCAAGAGGTTGTAAAGCGGCATCAACACAGCAGGGAAAAGCAGCCAAGCCCGATTCTAAACATACATTACTTTATAAAACCCACAAAACAAAGACAGTGAAAGAGAGAGAAATTCTTACAAAATCCGTTCAGGGTCTATGATGCAACCTGGATTGACCATATCTACACCCACAGCTGAATGAGACATAAGGCGGGACACTCTTGGGGCTGAGAGGATTGGTGAGGTTGGGTGAGCAAACGCAGATACTTTAAGGTAACACTGCGGGGAACACACCCCATGGGTCTCAAATCTCCAGGTACAAGGGCATCTTCCTACATCAAAACATGCATGGGAAACCCAGAAGATGGTATGCCATGAGATCGGGAAAGGTTTCTAAAATGCACCTCATTTCTCCTCTCCTTGTGCTCGGGTTCACCATTCCAGCTGCTTGACTAACCATCTCCCTACTTGGAGAATCAGCACCTTTAACCTCCTGATTGTACAGGTTGCAATTTGTCCTGAGGATGAACGTGAAGACGGGGAACCAACGAGAGACGAGCCCTAGGTGTTGGGACAGGCATAGGTCACTCCATTTTCCCATCAGGAAGAAGAATGAACCACAGGCTCAGCCTGCCCCCAGAACCAAAATAGGGCCTGAAGCAATCCTGCGCTTTTGCGGCCAGCTCCCAAAAAAGCGAGGAGACAAATGGAGCTCAGGGGCACTGCAATTCACAAACGTGCAGAGTTATCAATGAGAACTCTCGTCCACAAATATATTGAGGGAAGGCAACGAAGAGGATTTGAAAGCAAGGCAGATTTGCAGGAAACAGATTTCAGGAGGTAGATTCGACTCGCCTTTAAAGCACATGAAAAGCGGCAAAACGTTGACAATGATGCCCTTGGCCAAAAAGGGCGTATGCGTTTTTTCCTGAATATATTCAGGAAAAAACGCATACGCCCTTTTTGGCCAACCAAGCAAGCCGGAAGGGCAAATCAGCGCTACAAAGAAGTCTCGCTTGCCCTCGGTCAAAAGGGCCATGCTGAACAAAGTGTAAAAACCAGAAAAGCAGGACAGGCCATGGAGACATGGGAGCCTTGCTACGCTGATGGGCGGGATATAAATTGCCAACAGGCACTCTGGAGAAGAGTACGGTGTGTCCTGAAACAAGTAATAAACACAGCGTTGAGAGCATAGGGCACTTCCACTCATGGGCGTATAAATTGGGAAAACTAAAAATCAACAAGACACAGGCACCCCAAACTTTACGGCTGCTCTGTTTCCAAGAACCTCCGCTTCGGTACACCTTCAATATCCCAGGAAAGAGAAAAATGGATAAAGAAATGGTGGTACTTGGCACAATGCAATATCACTCAGCCATGAAATCAATGTCATAAGGCTAGTTAGCAGCATGATGAGTGGATTTAGGTACGATGATTCTAAGTGAAATAAGTCACACAGAAAAAGGCACTTATCCTAAGATATCGCTTATAGAGGGAATGTCAAAATCGCTACACTTGAACTGAATTACAAAACAGAACAGAGGCACACCTTTAGAAGACACACTATGGCTGCTTAACCGGAAAGGTGAGGTGGGGTGATGCATAAAACAAGGGTTTGAAATTAGCTCAGACACCACTCCATAAGCCAAATATGTAATAGAAAAGGCCTACTCCCTGCTCAGTGAACTGGACTCAACACCCCCTAGTCACCGCACAAGAATATATCTGACTAGTATGAATCTGAAAACCTATGTATTGATATCTCTCTGCAAGTGAATCAAGAGGGTGTAAAGCGGCATAAACACAGCAGGGAATAGCAGCCAAACCCCATTCTAAACATACATTACTTTAAAAAACCCACAAAGCAAAGACAGTGAAAGAGAGAGAAATTCTTACAAAATCCGTTCAGGGTCTCTGATGCAACCTGGATTGACCATATCTAGACCCACAGCTGGATGAGACATAAGGCTGGACACTCTTGGGGCTGAGAGGATTGGTGAGGTTGGGTGAGCAAACGCAGATACTTTAAAGTAACACTGCGGGGAACACACCCCATGGGTCTCAAATCTCCAGGTACAAGGGCAGCTTCCTACATCAAAACATGCATGGGAAACCCAGAAGATGGTATGCCATGAGATCGGGAAAGGTTTCTAAAATGCACCTCATTTCTCCTCTCCTTGTGCTCGGGTTCACCATTCCAGCTGCTTGACTAACCATCTGCCTACTTGGAGAATCAGCACCTTTAACCTCCTGATTGTACAGGTTGCAATTTGTCCTGAGGATGAACGGGAAGACGCGGAACCAACGAGAGACGAGCCCTAGTTGTTGGGACAGGCATAGGTCACTCCATTTTCCCATCAGGAAGAAGAATGAACCACAGGCTCAGCCTGCCCCCCAGAACCAAAATAGGGCCTGAAGCAATCCTGCGCTTTTGCGGCCAGCTCCCAAAAAAGCGAGGAGACAAATGGAGCTCAGGGGCACTGCAATTCACAAACGTGCAGAGTTATAAATGAGAACTCTCGTCCACAAATATATTGAGGGAAGGCAACGAAGAGGATTTGAAAGCAAGGCAGATTTGCAGGAAACAGATTTCAGGAGGTAGATTCGACTCGCCATTAAAGCACATGAAAAGCGGCAAAACGTTGACAATGATGCCCTTGGCCAAAAGGGGCGTATGCGTTTTTTCCTGAATACATTGAGGAAAAAACGCATACGCCCCTTTTGGCCAACCAAGCAAGCCGGAAGGGCAAATCAGCGCTACAAAGAAGTCTCGCTTGCCCTCCGTCAAAAGGGCCATGCTGAACAAAGTGTAAAAACCAGAAAAGCAGGACAGGCCATGGAGACATGGGAGCCTTGCTACGCTGATGGGCGGGATGTAAATTGCCAACAGGCACTCTGGAGATGAGTACGGTGTGTCCTGAAACAAGTAATAAACACAGCGTTGAGAGCATAGGGCACTTCCACTCATGGGCGTATAAATTGGGAAAACTAAAAATCAACAAGACACAGGCACCCCAAACTTTACGGCTGCTCTGTTTCCAAGAACCTCCGCTTCGGTACACCTTCAATATCCCAGGAAAGAGAAAAATGGATAAAGAAATGGTGGTACTTGGCACAATGCAATATCACTCAGCCATGAAATCAATGTCATAAGGCTAGTTAGCAGCATGATGAGTGGATTTAGGTACGATGATTCTAAGTGAAATAAGTCACACAGAAAAAGGCACTTATCCTAAGATATCGCTTATAGAGGGAATGTCAAAATCGCTACACTTGAACTGAATTACAAAACAGAACAGAGGCACACCTTTAGAAGACACACTATGGCTGCTTAACCGGAAAGGTGAGGTGGGGTGATGCATAAAACAAGGGTTTGAAATTAGCTCAGACACCGCTCCATAAGCCAAATATGTAATAGACAAGGCCTACTCCCTGCTCAGTGAACTGGACTCAACACCCCCTAGTCACCACACAAGAATATATCTGACTAGTATGAATCTGAAAACCTATGTATTGATATCTCTCTGCAAGTGAATCAAGAGGGTGTAAACCGGCATAAACACAGCAGGGAATAGCAGCCAAACCCCATTCTAAACATACATTACTTTAAAAAACCCACAAAGCAAAGACAGTGAAAGAGAGAGAAATTCTTACAAAATCCGTTCAGGGTCTCTGATGCAACCTGGATTGACCATATCTAGACCCACAGCTGGATGAGACATAAGGCTGGACACTCTTGGGGCTGAGAGGATTGGTGAGGTTGGGTGAGCAAATGCAGATACTTTAAAGTAATACCGCGGGGTACCCACCCCATGGGTCTCAAATCTCCAGGTACAAGGGAATCTTCCTACATCAAAACATGCATGGGAAACCCAGAAGATGGTATGCCATGAGATCGGGAAAGGTTTCTAAAACGCACCTCATTTCTCCTCTCCTTGTGCTCGGGTTCGCCATTCCAGCTGCTTGACTAACCATCTCCCTACTTGGAGAATCAGCACCTTTAACCTCCTGTTTCGTCCAGGTTGCAATTTGTCCTGAGGATGAACGGGAAGACGGGGAACCAACGAAAGACTAGCCCTAGGTGTTGGGACAGGCACAGGTCACTCCATTTTCCAATCAGGAAGAAGAATGAACCACAGGCTCAGCCTGCCCCCCAGAACCAAAATAGGGCCTGAAGCAATCCTGCGCTTTTGCGGCCAGCTCCCAAAAAAGCGAAGAGACAAATGGAGCTCAGGGGCACTGCAATTCACAAACGTGCAGAGTTATAAATGAGAACTCTCGTCCACAAATATATTGAGGGAAGGCAACGAAGAGGATTTGAAAGCAAGGCAGATTTGCAGGAAACAGATTTCAGGAGGTAGATTCGACTCGCCTTTAAAGCACATGAAAAGCGGCAAAAGGTTGACAATGATGCCCTTGGCCAAAAAGGGCGTATGCGTTTTTTCCTGAATATATTCAGGAAAAAACGCATACGCCCTTTTTGGCCAACCAAGCAAGCCGGAAGTGCAAATCAACGCTACAAAGAAGTCTCGCTTGCCCTCGGTCAAAAGGGCCATGCTGAACAAAGTGTAAAAACCAGAAAAGCAGGACAGGCCATGGAGACATGGGAGCCTTACTACGCTGATGGGCGGGATGTAAATTGCCAACAGGCACTCTGGAGAAGAGTACGGTGTGTCCTGAAACAAGTAATAAACACAGCGTAGAGAGCATAGGGCACTTCCACTCATGGGCGTATAAATTGGGAAAACTAAAAATCAACAAGACACAGGCACCCTAAAGTTTACGGCTGCTCTGTTTCCAAGAACCTCCGCTTCGGTACACCTTCAATATCCCAGGAAAGAGAAAAATGGATAAAGAAATGGTGGTACTTGGCACAATGGAATATCACTCAGCCATGAAATCAATGTCATAAGGCTAGTTAGCAGCATGATGAGTGGATTTAGGTACGATGATTCTAAGTGAAATAAGTCACACAGAAAAAGACACTTATCCTAAGATATCGCTTATAGAGGGAATGTCAAAATCGCTACACTTGAACTGAATTACAAAACAGAACAGAGGCACACCTTTAGAAGACACACTATGGCTGCTTAACGGGAAAGGTGAGGTGGGGTGATGCATAAAACAAGGGTTTCAAATTAGCTCAGAGACCGCTCCATAAGCCAAATATGTAATAGACAAGGCCTACTCCCTGCTCAGTGAACTGGACTCAACACACCCTAGTCACCACACAAGAATATATCTGACTAGTAAGAATCTGAAAACCTATGTATCGATATCTCTCTGCAAGTGAATCAAGAGGTTGTAAAGCGGCATCAACACAGCAGGGAAAAGCAGCCAAGCCCGATTCTAAACATACATTACTTTATAAAACCCACAAAACAAAGACAGTGAAAGAGAGAGAAATTCTTACAAAATCCGTTCAGGGTCTATGATGCAACCTGGATTGACCATATCTACACCCACAGCTGAATGAGACATAAGGCGGGACACTCTTGGGGCTGAGAGGATTGGTGAGGTTGGGTGAGCAAACGCAGATACTTTAAGGTAACACTGCGGGGAACACACCCCATGGGTCTCAAATCTCCAGGTACAAGGGCATCTTCCTACATCAAAACATGCATGGGAAACCCAGAAGATGGTATGCCATGAGATCGGGAAAGGTTTCTAAAATGCACCTCATTTCTCCTCTCCTTGTGCTCGGGTTCACCATTCCAGCTGCTTGACTAACCATCTCCCTACTTGGAGAATCAGCACCTTTAACCTCCTGATTGTACAGGTTGCAATTTGTCCTGAGGATGAACGTGAAGACGGGGAACCAACGAGAGACGAGCCCTAGGTGTTGGGACAGGCATAGGTCACTCCATTTTCCCATCAGGAAGAAGAATGAACCACAGGCTCAGCCTGCCCCCAGAACCAAAATAGGGCCTGAAGCAATCCTGCGCTTTTGCGGCCAGCTCCCAAAAAAGCGAGGAGACAAATGGAGCTCAGGGGCACTGCAATTCACAAACGTGCAGAGTTATCAATGAGAACTCTCGTCCACAAATATATTGAGGGAAGGCAACGAAGAGGATTTGAAAGCAAGGCAGATTTGCAGGAAACAGATTTCAGGAGGTAGATTCGACTCGCCTTTAAAGCACATGAAAAGCGGCAAAACGTTGACAATGATGCCCTTGGCCAAAAGGGGCGTATGCGTTTTTTCCTGAATACATTCAGGAAAAAACGCATACGCCCCTTTTGGCCAACCAAGCAAGCCGGAAGGGCAAATCAGCGCTACAAAGAAGTCTCGCTTGCCCTCGGTTAAAAGGGCCATGCTGAACAAAGTGTAAAAACCAGAAAAGCAGGACAGGCCATGGAGACATGGGAGCCTTGCTACGCTGATGGGCGGGATGTAAATTGCCAACAGGCACTCTGGAGATGAGTACGGTGTGTCCTGAAACAAGTAATAAAAACAGCGTTGAGAGCATAGGGCACTTCCACTCATGGGCGTATAAATTGGGAAAACTAAAAATCAACAAGACACAGGCACCCTAAAGTTTACGGCTGCTCTGTTTCCAAGAACCTCCGCTTCGGTACACCTTCAATATCGCAGGAAAGAGAAAAATGGATAAAGAAATGGTGGTACTTGGCACAATGGAATATCACTCAGCCATGAAATCAATGTCATAAGGCTAGTTAGCAGCATGATGAGTGGATTTAGGTACGATGATTCTAAGTGAAATAAGTCACACAGAAAAAGGCACTTATCCTAAGATATCGCTTATAGAGGGAATGTCAAATTCGCTACACTTGAACTGAATTACAAAACAGAACAGAGGCACACCTTTAGAAGACACACTATGGCTGCTTAACGGGAAAGGTGAGGTGGGGTGATGCATAAAACAAGGGTTTGAAATTAGCTCAGACACCGCTCCATAAGCCAAATATGTAATAGACAAGGCCTACTCCCTGCTCAGTGAACTGACTCAACACCCCCTAGTCACCGCACAAGAATATATCTGACTAGTATGAATCTGAAAACCTATGTATTGATATCTCTCTGCAAGTGAATCAAGAGGGTGTAAAGCGGCATAAACACAGCAGGGAATAGCAGCCAAAACCCATTCTAAACATACATTACTTTAAAAAACCCACAAAGCAAAGACAGTGAAAGAGAGAGAAATTCTTACAAAATCCGTTCATGGTCTCTGATGCAACCTGGATTGACCATATCTAGACCCACAGCTGGATGAGACATAAGGCTGGACACTCTTGGGGCTGAGAGTATTGGTGAGGTTGGGTGAGCAAATGCAGATACTTTAAAGTAATACCGCGGGGTACCCACCCCATGGGTCTCAAATCTCCAGGTACAAGGGAATCTTCCTACATCAAAACATGCATGGGAAACCCAGAAGATGGTATGCCATGAGATCGGGAAAGGTTTCTAAAACGCACCTCATTTCTCCTCTCCTTGTGCTCGGGTTCGCCATTCCAGCTGCTTGACTAACCATCTCCCTACTTGGAGAATCAGCTCCTTTAACCTCCTGTTTCGTCCAGGTTGCAATTTGTCCAGAGGATGAACGGGAAGATGGGGAACCAACGAAAGACTAGCCCTAGGTGTTGGGACAGGCACAGGTCACTCCATTTTCCCATCAGGAAGAAGAATGAACCACAGGCTCAGCCTGCACCCCAGAACCAAAATAGGGCCTGAAGCAATCCTGCGCTTTTGCGGCCAGCTCCCAAAAAAGCGAGGAGACAAATGGAGCTCAGGGGCACTGCAATTCACAAACGTGCAGAGTTATAAATGAGAACTCTCGTCCACAAATATATTGAGGGAAGGCAACGAAGAGGATTTGAAAGCAAGGCAGATTTGCAGGAAACAGATTTCAGGAGGTAGATTCGACTCGCCTTGAAAGCACATGAAAAGCGGCAAAACGTTGACAATGATGCCCTTGGCCAAAAAGGGCGTATGCGTTTTTTCCTGAATATATTCAGGAAAAAACGCATACGCCCTTTTTGGCCAACCAAGCAAGCCGGAAGTGCAAATCAACGCTACAAAGAAGTCTCGCTTGCCCTCGGTCAAAAGGGCCATGCTGAACAAAGTGTAAAAACCAGAAAAGCAGGACAGGCCATGGAGACATGGGAGCCTTACTACGCTGATGGGCGGGATGTAAATTGCCAACAGGCACTCTGGAGAAGAGTACGGTGTGTCCTGAAACAAGTAATAAACACAGCGTAGAGAGCATAGAGCACTTCCACTCATGGGTGTATAAATTGGGAAAACTAAAAATCAACAAGACACAGGCACCCTAAAGTTTACGGCTGCTCTGTTTCCAAGAACCTCCGCTTCGGTACACCTTCAATATCCCAGGAAAGAGAAAAATGGATAAAGAAATGGTGGTACTTGGCACAATGGAATATCACTCAGCCATGAAATCAATGTCATAAGGCTAGTTAGCAGCATGATGAGTGGATTTAGGTACGATGATTCTAAGTGAAATAAGTCACACAGAAAAAGAAACTTATCCTAAGATATCGCTTAGAGAGGGAATGTCAAAATCGCTACACTTGAACTGAATTACAAAACAGAACAGAGTCACACCTTTAGAAGACACACTATGGCTGCTTAACGGGAAAGGTGAGGTGGGGTGATGCATAAAACAAGGGTTTCAAATTAGCTCAGAGACCGCTCCATAAGCCAAATATGTAATAGACAAGGCCTACTCCCTGCTCAGTGAACTGGACTCAACACACCCTAGTCACCACACAAGAATATATCTGACTAGTAAGAATCTGAAAACCTATGTATCGATATCTCTCTGCAAGTGAATCAAGAGGGTGTAAAGCGGCATCAACACAGCAGGGAAAAGCAGCCAAGCCCGATTCTAAACATACATTACTTTAAAAAACCCACAAAACAAAGACAGTGAAAGAGAGAGAAATTCTTACAAAATCCGTTCAGAGTCTATGATGCAACCTGGATTGACCATATCTAGACCCACAGCTGGATGAGACAGAAGGCTGGACACTCTTGGGGCTGAGAGGATTGGTGAGGTTGGGTGAGCAAACGCAGATACTTTAAAGTAACACTGCGGGGAACACACCCCATGGGTCTCAAATCTCCAGGTACAAGGGCATCTTCCTACATCAAAACATGCATGGGAAACCCAGAAGATGGTATGCCATGAGATCGGGAAAGGTTTCTAAAATGCACCTCATTTCTCCTCTCCTTGTGCTCGGGTTCACCATTCCAGCTGCTTGACTAACCATCTCCCTACTTGGAGAATCAGCACCTTTAACCTCCTGATTGTACAGGTTGCAATTTGTCCTGAGGATGAACGTGAAGACGGGGAACCAACGAGAGACGAGCCCTAGGTGTTGGGACAGGCATAGGTCACTCCATTTTCCCATCAGGAAGAAGAATGAACAACAGGCTCATCCTGCCCCCAGAACCAAAATAGGGCCTGAAGCAATCCTGCGCTTTTGCGGCCAGCTCCCAAAAAAGCGAGGAGACAAATGGAGCTCTGGGGCACTGCAATTCACAAACATGCAGAGTTATAAATGAGAACTCTCGTCAACAAATATATTGAAGGAAGGCAACGAAGAGGATTTGAAAGCAAGGCAGATTTGCAGGAAACAGATTTCAGGAGGTAGATTCGACTCGCCTTTAAAGCACATGAAAAGCGGCAAAAGGTTGACAATGATGCCCTTGGCCAAAAAGGGCGTATGCGTTTTTTCCTGAATATATTCAGGAAAAAACGCATACGCCCTTTTTGGCCAACCAAGCAAGACGGAAGGGCAAATCAGCGCTACAAAGAAGTCTCGCTTGCCCTCCGTCAAAAGGGCCATGCTGAACAAAGTGTAAAAACCAGAAAAGCAGGACAGGCCATGGAGACATGGGAGCCTTGCTACGCTGATGGGCGGGATGTAAATTGCCAACAGGCACTCTGGAGATGAGTACGGTGTGTCCTGAAACAAGTAATAAACACAGCGTTGAGAGCATAGGGCACTTCCACTCATGGGCGTATAAATTGGGAAAACTAAAAATCAACAAGACACAGGCACCCCAAACTTTACGGCTGCTCTGTTTCCAAGAACCTCCGCTTAGGTACACCTTCAATATCCCAGGAAAGAGAAAAATGGATAAAGAAATGGTGGTACTTGGCACAATGCAATATCACTCAGCCATGAAATCAATGTCATAAGGCTAGTTAGCAGCATGATGAGTGGATTTAGGTACGATGATTCTAAGTGAAATAAGTCACACAGAAAAAGAAACTTATCCTAAGATATCGCTTATAGAGGGAATGTCAAAATCGCTAAACTTGAACTGAATTACAAAACAGAAAAGAGGCACACCTTTAGAAGACACACTATGGCTGCTTAACGGGAAAGGTGAGGTGGGGTGATGCATAAAACAAGGGTTTCAAATTAGCTCAGAGACCGCTCCATAAGCCAATTATTTAATAGACAAGGCCTACTCCCTGCTCAGTGAACTGGACTCAACACACCCTAGTCACCACACAAGAATATATCTGACTAGTAAGAATCTGAAAACCTATGTATCGATATCTCTCTGCAAGTGAATCAAGAGGGTGTAAAGCGGCATCAACACAGCAGGGAAAAGCAGCCAAGCCCGATTCTAAACATAAATTACTTTAAAAAACCCACAAAACAAAGACAGTGAAAGAGAGAGAAATTCTTACAAAATCCGTTCAGGGTCTATGATGCAACCTGGATTGACCATATCTAGACCCACAGCTGGATGAGACATAAGGCTGGACACTCTTGGGGCTGAGAGGATTGGTGAGGTTGGGTGAGAAAACGCAGATACTTTAAAGTAACACTGCGGGGAACACACCCCATGGGTCTCAAATCTCCAGGTACAAGGGCATCTTCCTACATCAAAACATGCATGGGAAACCCAGAAGATGGTATGCCATGAGATCGGGAAAGGTTTCTAAAACGCACCTCATTTCTCCTCTCCTTGTGCTCGGGTTCGCCATTCCAGCTGCTTGACTAACCATCTCCCTACTTGGAGAATCAGCACCTTTAACCTCCTGTTTCGTCCAGGTTGCAATTTGTCCTGAGGATGAACGGGAAGACGGGGAACCAACGAAAGACTAGCCCTAGGTGTTGGGACAGGCACAGGTCACTCCATTTTCCCATCAGGAAGAAGAATGAACCACAGGCTCAGCCTGCCCCCCAGAACCAAAATAGGGCCTGAAGCAATCCTGCGCTTTTGCGGCCAGCTCCCAAAAAAGCGAGGAGACAAATGGAGCTCAGGGGCACTGCAATTCACAAACGTGCAGAGTTATCAATGAGAACTCTCGTCCACAAATATATTGAGGGAAGGCAACGAAGAGGATTTGAAAGCAAGGCAGATTTGCAGGAAACAGATTTCAGGAGGTAGATTCGACTCGCCTTTAAAGCACATGAAAAGCGGCAAAAGGTTGACAATGATGCCCTTGGCCAAAAAGGGCGTATGCGTTTTTTCCTGAATATATTCAGGAAAAAACGCATACGCCCTTTTTGGCCAACCAAGCAAGCCGGAAGTGCAAATCAACGCTACAAAGAAGTCTCGCTTGCCCTCGGTCAAAAGGGCCATGCTGAACAAAGTGTAAAAACCAGAAAAGCAGGACAGGCCATGGAGACATGGGAGCCTTACTACGCTGATGGGCGGGATGTAAATTGCCAACAGGCACTCTGGAGAAGAGTACGGTGTGTCCTGAAACAAGTAATAAACACAGCGTAGAGAGCATAGGGCACTTCCACTCATGGGCGTATAAATTGGGAAAACTAAAAATCAACAAGACACAGGCACCCTAAAGTTTACGGCTGCTCTGTTTCCAAGAACCTCCGCTTCGGTACACCTTCAATATCCCAGGAAAGAGAAAAATGGATAAAGAAATGGTGGTACTTGGCACAATGCAATATCACTCAGCCATGAAATCAATGTCATAAGGCTAGTTAGCAGCATGATGAGTGGATTTAGGTACGATGATTCTAAGTGAAATAAGTCACACAGAAAAAGACACTTATCCTAAGATATCGCTTATAGAGGGAATGTCAAAATCGCTACACTTGAACTGAATTACAAAACAGAACAGAGGCACACCTTTAGAAGACACACTATGGCTGCTTAATGGGAAAGGTGAGGTGGGGTGATGCATAAAACAAGGGTTTCAAATTAGCTCAGAGACCGCTCCATAAGCCAAATATGTAATAGACAAGGCCTACTCCCTGCTCAGTGAACTGGACTCAACACACCCTAGTCACCACACAAGAATATATCTGACTAGTAAGAATCTGAAAACCTATGTATCGATATCTCTCTGCAAGTGAATCAAGAGGTTGTAAAGCGGCATCAACACAGCAGGGAAAAGCAGCCAAGCCCGATTCTAAACATACATTAATTTAAAAAACCCACAAAACAAAGACAGTGAAAGAGAGAGAAATTCTTACAAAATCCGTTCAGGGTCTATGATGCAACCTGGATTGACCATGTCTACACCCACAGCTGAATGAGACATAAGGCGGGACACTCTTGGGGCTGAGAGGATTGGTGAGGTTGGGTGAGCAAACGCAGATACTTTAAGGTAACACTGCGGGGAACACACCCCATGGGTCTCAAATCTCCAGGTACAAGGGCATCTTCCTACATCAAAACATGCATGGGAAACCCAGAAGATGGTATGCCATGAGATCGGGAAAGGTTTCTAAAATGCACCTCATTTCTCCTCTCCTTGTGCTCGGGTTCACCATTCCAGCTGCTTGACTAACCATCTCCCTACTTGGAGAATCAGCACCTTTAACCTCCTGATTGTACAGGTTGCAATTTGTCCTGAGGATGAACGTGAAGACGGGGAACCAACGAGAGACGAGCCCTAGGTGTTGGGACAGGCATAGGTCACTCCATTTTCCCATCAGGAAGAAGAATGAACCACAGGCTCAGCCTGCCCCCAGAACCAAAATAGGGCCTGAAGCAATCCTGCGCTTTTGCGGCCAGCTCCCAAAAAAGCGAGGAGACAAATGGAGCTCAGGGGCACTGCAATTCACAAACGTGCAGAGTTATAAATGAGAACTCTCGTCCACAAATATATTGAGGGAAGGCAACGAAGAGGATTTGAAAGCAAGGCAGATTTGCAGGAAACAGATTTCAGGAGGTAGATTCGACTCGCCTTTAAAGCACATGAAAAGCGGCAAAACGTTGACAATGATGCCCTTGGCCAAAAAGGGCGTATGCGTTTTTTCCTGAATATATTCAGGAAAAAACGCATACGCCCTTTTTGGCCAACCAAGCAAGCCGGGAGGGCAAATCAGCGCTACAAAGACGTCTCGCTTGCCCTCGGTCAAAAGGGCCATGCTGAACAAAGTGTAAAAACCAGAAAAGCAGGACAGGCCATGGAGACATGGGAGCCTTGCTACGCTGATGGGCGGGATGTAAATTGCCAACAGGCACTCTGGAGATGAGTACGGTGTGTCCTGAAACAAGTAATAAACACAGCGTTGAGAGCATAGGGCACTTCCACTCATGGGCGTATAAATTGGGAAAACTAAAAATCAACAAGACACAGGCACCCCAAACTTTACGGCTGCTCTGTTTCCAAGAACCTCCGCTTCGGTACACCTTCAATATCCCAGGAAAGAGAAAAATGGATAAAGAAATGGTGGTACTTGGCACAATGCAATATCACTCAGCCATGAAATCAATGTCATAAGGCTAGTTAGCAGCATGATGAGTGGATTTAGGTACGATGATTCTAAGTGAAATAAGTCACACAGAAAAAGGCACTTATCCTAAGATATCGCTTATAGAGGGAATGTCAAAATCGCTACACTTGAACTGAATTACAAAACAGAACAGGGGCACACCTTTAGAAGACACACTATGGCTGCTTAACCGGAAAGGTGAGGTGGGGTGATGCATAAAACAAGGGTTTGAAATTAGCTCAGACACCACTCCATAAGCCAAATATGTAATAGACAAGGCCTACTCCCTGCTCAGTGAACTGGACTCAACACCCCCTAGTCACCGCACAAGAATATATCTGACTAGTATGAATCTGAAAACCTATGTATTGATATCTCTCTGCAAGTGAATCAAGAGGGTGTAAAGCGGCATAAACACAGCAGGGAATAGCAGCCAAACCCCATTCTAAACATACATTACTTTAAAAAACCCACAAAGCAAAGACAGTGAAAGAGAGAGAAATTCTTACAAAATCCGTTCAGGGTCTCTGATGCAACCTGAATTGACCATATCTAGACCCACAGCTGGATGAGACATAAGGCGGGACACTCTTGGGGCTGAGAGGATTGGTGAGGTTGGGTGAGCAAACGCAGATACTTTAAAGTAACACTGCGGGGAACACACCCCATGGGTCTCAAATCTCCAGGTACAAGGGCAGCTTCCTACATCAAAACATGCATGGGAAACCCAGAAGATGGTATGCCATGAGATCGGGAAAGGTTTCTAAAATGCACCTCATTTCTCCTCTCCTTGTGCTCGGGTTCACCATTCCAGCTGCTTGACTAACCATCTGCCTACTTGGAGAATCAGCACCTTTAACCTCCTGATTGTACAGGTTGCAATTTGTCCTGAGGATGAACGGGAAGACGCGGAACCAACGAGAGACGAGCCCTAGTTGTTGGGACAGGCATAGGTCACTCCATTTTCCCATCAGGAAGAAGAATGAACCACAGGCTCAGCCTGCCCCCCAGAACCAAAATAGGGCCTGAAGCAATCCTGCGCTTTTGCGGCCAGCTCCCAAAAAAGCGAGGAGACAAATGGAGCTCAGGGGCACTGCCATTCACAAACGTGCAGAGTTATAAATGAGAACTCTCGTCCACAAATATATTGAGGGAAGGCAACGAAGAGGATTTGAAAGCAAGGCAGATTTGCAGGAAACAGATTTCAGGAGGTAGATTCGACTCGCCATTAAAGCACATGAAAAGCGGCAAAACGTTGACAATGATGCCCTTGGCCAAAAGGGGCGTATGCGTTTTTTCCTGAATACATTGAGGAAAAAACGCATACGCCCGTTTTGGCCAACCAAGCAAGCCGGAAGGGCAAATCAGCGCTACAAAGAAGTCTCGCTTGCCCTCGGTCAAAAGGGCCATGCTGAACAAAGTGTAAAAACCAGAAAAGCAGGACAGGCCATGGAGACATGGGAGCCTTGCTACACTGATGGGCGGGATATAAATTGCCAACAGGCACTCTGGAGAAGAGTACGGTGTGTCCTGAAACAAGTAATAAACACAGCGTTGAGAGCATAGGGCACTTCCACTCATGGGCGTATAAATTGGGAAAACTAAAAATCAACAAGACACAGGCACCCCAAACTTAACGGCTGCTCTGTTTCCAAGAACCTCCGCTTCGGTACACCTTCAATATCCCAGGAAAGAGAAAAATGGATAAAGAAATGGTGGTACTTGGCACAATGCAATATCACTCAGCCATGAAATCAATGTCATAAGGCTAGTTAGCAGCATGATGAGTGGATTTAGGTACGATGATTCTAAGTGAAATAAGTCACACAGAAAAAGGCACTTATCCTAAGATATCGCTTATAGAGGGAATGTCAAAATCGCTACACTTGAACTGAATTACAAAACAGAACAGAGGCACACCTTTAGAAGACACACTATGGCTGCTTAACCGGAAAGGTGAGGTGGGGTGATGCATAAAACAAGGGTTTGAAATTAGCTCAGACACCACTCCATAAGCCAAATATGTAATAGACAAGGCCTACTCCCTGCTCAGTGAACTGGACTCAACACCCCCTAGTCACCGCACAAGAATATATCTGACTAGTATGAATCTGAAAACCTATGTATTGATATCTCTCTGCAAGTGAATCAAGAGGGTGTAAAGCGGCATAAACACAGCAGGGAATAGCAGCCAAACCCCATTCTAAACATACATTACTTTAAAAAACCCACAAAGCAAAGACAGTGAAAGAGAGAGAAATTCTTACAAAATCCGTTCAGGGTCTCTGATGCAACCTGGATTGACCATATCTAGACCCACAGCTGGATGAGACATAAGGCTGGACACTCTTGGGGCTGAGAGGATTGGTGAGGTTGGGTGAGCAAACGCAGATACTTTAAAGTAACACTGCGGGGAACACACCCCATGGGTCTCAAATCTCCAGGTACAAGGGCAGCTTCCTACATCAAAACATGCATGGGAAACCCAGAAGATGGTATGCCATGAGATCGGGAAAGGTTTCTAAAATGCACCTCATTTCTCCTCTCCTTGTGCTCGGGTTCACCATTCCAGCTGCTTGACTAACCATCTGCCTACTTGGAGAATCAGCACCTTTAACCTCCTGATTGTACAGGTTGCAATTTGTCCTGAGGATGAACGGGAAGACGCGGAACCAACGAGAGACGAGCCCTAGTTGTTGGGACAGGCATAGGTCACTCCATTTTCCCATCAGGAAGAAGAATGAACCACAGGCTCAGCCTGCCCCCCAGAACCAAAATAGGGCCTGAAGCAATCCTGCGCTTTTGCGGCCAGCTCCCAAAAAAGCGAGGAGACAAATGGAGCTCAGGGGCACTGCAATTCACAAACGTGCAGAGTTATAAATGAGAACTCTCGTCCACAAATATATTGAGGGAAGGCAACGAAGAGGATTTGAAAGCAAGGCAGATTTGCAGGAAACAGATTTCAGGAGGTAGATTCGACTCGCCATTAAAGCACATGAAAAGCGGCAAAACGTTGACAATGATGCCCTTGGCCAAAAGGGGCGTATGCGTTTTTTCCTGAATACATTGAGGAAAAAACGCATACGCCCCTTTTGGCCAACCAAGCAAGCCGGAAGGGCAAATCAGCGCTACAAAGAAGTCTCGCTTGCCCTCCGTCAAAAGGGCCATGCTGAACAAAGTGTAAAAACCAGAAAAGCAGGACAGGCCATGGAGACATGGGAGCCTTGCTACGCTGATGGGCGGGATGTAAATTGCCAACAGGCACTCTGGAGATGAGTACGGTGTGTCCTGAAACAAGTAATAAACACAGCGTTGAGAGCATAGGGCACTTCCACTCATGGGCGTATAAATCGGGAAAACTAAAAATCAACAAGACACAGGCACCCCAAACTTTACGGCTGCTCTGTTTCCAAGAACCTCCGCTTCGGTACACCTTCAATATCCCAGGAAAGAGAAAAATGCATAAAGAAATGGTGGTACTTGGCACAATGCAATATCACTCAGCCATGAAATCAATGTCATAAGGCTAGTTAGCAGCATGATGAGTGGATTTAGGTACGATGATTCTAAGTGAAATAAGTCACACAGAAAAAGGCACTTATCCTAAGATATCGCTTATAGAGGGAATGTCAAAATCGCTACACTTGAACTGAATTACAAAACAGAACAGAGGCACACCTTTAGAAGACACACTATGGCTGCTTAACCGGAAAGGTGAGGTGGGGTGATGCATAAAACAAGGGTTTGAAATTAGCTCAGACACCGCTCCATAAGCCAAATATGTAATAGACAAGGCCTACTCCCTGCTCAGTGAACTGGACTCAACACCCCCTAGTCACCACACAAGAATATATCTGACTAGTATGAATCTGAAAACCTATGTATTGATATCTCTCTGCAAGTGAATCAAGAGGGTGTAAACCGGCATAAACACAGCAGGGAATAGCAGCCAAACCCCATTCTAAACATACATTACTTTAAAAAACCCACAAAGCAAAGACAGTGAAAGAGAGAGAAATTCTTACAAAATCCGTTCAGGGTCTCTGATGCAACCTGGATTGACCATATCTAGACCCACAGCTGGATGAGACATAAGGCTGGACACTCTTGGGGCTGAGAGGATTGGTGAGGTTGGGTGAGCAAATGCAGATACTTTAAAGTAATACCGCGGGGTACCCACCCCATGGGTCTCAAATCTCCAGGTACAAGGGAATCTTCCTACATCAAAACATGCATGGGAAACCCAGAAGATGGTATGCCATGAGATCGGGAAAGGTTTCTAAAACGCACCTCATTTCTCCTCTCCTTGTGCTCGGGTTCGCCATTCCAGCTGCTTGACTAACCATCTCCCTACTTGGAGAATCAGCACCTTTAACCTCCTGTTTCGTCCAGGTTGCAATTTGTCCTGAGGATGAACGGGAAGACGGGGAACCAACGAAAGACTAGCCCTAGGTGTTGGGACAGGCACAGGTCACTCCATTTTCCCATCAGGAAGAAGAATGAACCACAGGCTCAGCCTGCCCCCCAGAACCAAAATAGGGCCTGAAGCAATCCTGCGCTTTTGCGGCCAGCTCCCAAAAAAGCGAAGAGACAAATGGAGCTCAGGGGCACTGCAATTCACAAACGTGCAGAGTTATAAATGAGAACTCTCGTCCACAAATATATTGAGGGAAGGCAACGAAGAGGATTTGAAAGCAAGGCAGATTTGCAGGAAACAGATTTCAGGAGGTAGATTCGACTCGCCTTTAAAGCACATGAAAAGCGGCAAAAGGTTGACAATGATGCCCTTGGCCAAAAAGTGCGTATGCGTTTTTTCCTGAATATATTCAGGAAAAAACGCATACGCCCTTTTTGGCCAACCAAGCAAGCCGGAAGTGCAAATCAACGCTACAAAGAAGTCTCGCTTGCCCTCGGTCAAAAGGGCCATGCTGAACAAAGTGTAAAAACCAGAAAAGCAGGACAGGCCATGGAGACATGGGAGCCTTACTACGCTGATGGGCGGGATGTAAATTGCCAACAGGCACTCTGGAGAAGAGTACGGTGTGTCCTGAAACAAGTAATAAACACAGCGTAGAGAGCATAGGGCACTTCCACTCATGGGCGTATAAATTGGGAAAACTAAAAATCAACAAGACACAGGCACCCTAAAGTTTACGGCTGCTCTGTTTCCAAGAACCTCCGCTTCGGTACACCTTCAATATCCCAGGAAAGAGAAAAATGGATAAAGAAATGGTGGTACTTGGCACAATGGAATATCACTCAGCCATGAAATCAATGTCATAAGGCTAGTTAGCAGCATGATGAGTGGATTTAGGTACGATGATTCTAAGTGAAATAAGTCACACAGAAAAAGACACTTATCCTAAGATATCGCTTATAGAGGGAATGTCAAAATCGCTACACTTGAACTGAATTACAAAACAGAACAGAGGCACACCTTTAGAAGACACACTATGGCTGCTTAACGGGAAAGGTGAGGTGGGGTGATGCATAAAACAAGGGTTTCAAATTAGCTCAGAGACCGCTCCATAAGCCAAATATGTAATAGACAAGGCCTACTCCCTGCTCAGTGAACTGGACTCAACACACCCTGGTCACCACACAAGAATATATCTGACTAGTAAGAATCTGAAAACCTATGTATCGATATCTCTCTGCAAGTGAATCAAGAGGTTGTAAAGCGGCATCAACACAGCAGGGAAAAGCAGCCAAGCCCGATTCTAAACATACATTACTTTATAAAACCCACAAAACAAAGACAGTGAAAGAGAGAGAAATTCTTACAAAATCCGTTCAGGGTCTATGATGCAACCTGGATTGACCATATCTACACCCACAGCTGAATGAGACATAAGGCGGGACACTCTTGGGGCTGAGAGGATTGGTGAGGTTGGGTGATCAAACGCAGATACTTTAAGGTAACACTGCGGGGAACACACCCCATGGGTCTCAAATCTCCAGGTACAAGGGCATCTTCCTACATCAAAACATGCATGGGAAACCCAGAAGATGGTATGCCATGAGATCGGGAAAGGTTTCTAAAATGCACCTCATTTCTCCTCTCCTTGTGCTCGGGTTCACCATTCCAGCTGCTTGACTAACCATCTCCCTACTTGGAGAATCAGCACCTTTAACCTCCTGATTGTACAGGTTGCAATTTGTCCTGAGGATGAACGTGAAGACGGGGAACCAACGAGAGACGAGCCCTAGGTGTTGGGACAGGCATAGGTCACTCCATTTTCCCATCAGGAAGAAGAATGAACCACAGGCTCAGCCTGCCCCCAGAACCAAAATAGGGCCTGAAGCAATCCTGCGCTTTTGCGGCCAGCTCCCAAAAAAGCGAGGAGACAAATGGAGCTCAGGGGCACTGCAATTCACAAACGTGCAGAGTTATCAATGAGAACTCTCGTCCACAAATATATTGAGGGAAGGCAACGAAGAGGATTTGAAAGCAAGGCAGATTTGCAGGAAACAGATTTCAGGAGGTAGATTCGACTCGCCTTTAAAGCACATGAAAAGCGGCAAAACGTTGACAATGATGCCCTTGGCCAAAAGGGGCGTATGCGTTTTTTCCTGAATACATTCAGGAAAAAACGCATACGCCCCTTTTGGCCAACCAAGCAAGCCGGAAGGGCAAATCAGCGCTACAAAGAAGTCTCGCTTGCCCTCGGTCAAAAGGGCCATGCTGAACAAAGTGTAAAAACCAGAAAAGCAGGACAGGCCATGGAGACATGGGAGCCTTGCTACGCTGATGGGCGGGATGTAAATTGCCAACAGGCACTCTGGAGATGAGTACGGTGTGTCCTGAAACAAGTAATAAAAACAGCGTTGAGAGCATAGGGCACTTCCACTCATGGGCGTATAAATTGGGAAAACTAAAAATCAACAAGACACAGGCACCCTAAAGTTTACGGCTGCTCTGTTTCCAAGAACCTCCGCTTCGGTACACTTTCAATATCGCAGGAAAGAGAAAAATGGATAAAGAAATGGTGGTACTTGGCACAATGGAATATCACTCAGCCATGAAATCAATGTCATAAGGCTAGTTAGCAGCATGATGAGTGGATTTAGGTACGATGATTCTAAGTGAAATAAGTCACACAGAAAAAGGCACTTATCCTAAGATATCGCTTATAGAGGGAATGTCAAATTCGCTACACTTGAACTGAATTACAAAACAGAACAGAGGCACACCTTTAGAAGACACACTATGGCTGCTTAACGGGAAAGGTGAGGTGGGGTGATGCATAAAACAAGGGTTTGAAATTAGCTCAGACACCGCTCCATAAGCCAAATATGTAATAGACAAGGCCTACTCCCTGCTCAGTGAACTGACTCAACACCCCCTAGTCACCGCACAAGAATATATCTGACTAGTATGAATCTGAAAACCTATGTATTGATATCTCTCTGCAAGTGAATCAAGAGGGTGTAAAGCGGCATAAACACAGCAGGGAATAGCAGCCAAAACCCATTCTAAACATACATTACTTTAAAAAACCCACAAAGCAAAGACAGTGAAAGAGAGAGAAATTCTTACAAAATCCGTTCATGGTCTCTGATGCAACCTGGATTGACCATATCTAGACCCACAGCTGGATGAGACATAAGGCTGGACACTCTTGGGGCTGAGAGGATTGGTGAGGTTGGGTGAGCAAATGCAGATACTTTAAAGTAATACCGCGGGGTACCCACCCCATGGGTCTCAAATCTCCAGGTACAAGGGAATCTTCCTACATCAAAACATGCATGGGAAACCCAGAAGATGGTATGCCATGAGATCGGGAAAGGTTTCTAAAACGCACCTCATTTCTCCTCTCCTTGTGCTCGGGTTCGCCATTCCAGCTGCTTGACTAACCATCTCCCTACTTGGAGAATCAGCTCCTTTAACCTCCTGTTTCGTCCAGGTTGCAATTTGTCCAGAGGATGAACGGGAAGATGGGGAACCAACGAAAGACTAGCCCTAGGTGTTGGGACAGGCACAGGTCACTCCATTTTCCCATCAGGAAGAAGAATGAACCACAGGCTCAGCCTGCCCCCCAGAACCAAAATAGGGCCTGAAGCAATCCTGCGCTTTTGCGGCCAGCTCCCAAAAAAGCGAGGAGACAAATGGAGCTCAGGGGCACTGCAATTCACAAACGTGCAGAGTTATAAATGAGAACTCTCGTCCACAAATATATTGAGGGAAGGCAACGAAGAGGATTTGAAAGCAAGGCAGATTTGCAGGAAACAGATTTCAGGAGGTAGATTCGACTCGCGTTGAAAGCACATGAAAAGCGGCAAAACGTTGACAATGATGCCCTTGGCCAAAAAGGGCGTATGCGTTTTTTCCTGAATATATTCAGGAAAAAACGCATACGCCCTTTTTGGCCAACCAAGCAAGCCGGAAGTGCAAATCAACGCTACAAAGAAGTCTCGCTTGCCCTCGGTCAAAAGGGCCATGCTGAACAAAGTGTAAAAACCAGAAAAGCAGGACAGGCCATGGAGACATGGGAGCCTTACTACGCTGATGGGCGGGATGTAAATTGCCAACAGGCACTCTGGAGAAGAGTACGGTGTGTCCTGAAACAAGTAATAAACACAGCGTAGAGAGCATAGAGCACTTCCACTCATGGGTGTATAAATTGGGAAAACTAAAAATCAACAAGACACAGGCACCCTAAAGTTTACGGCTGCTCTGTTTCCAAGAACCTCCGCTTCGGTACACCTTCAATATCCCAGGAAAGAGAAAAATGGATAAAGAAATGGTGGTACTTGGCACAATGGAATATCACTCAGCCATGAAATCAATGTCATAAGGCTAGTTAGCAGCATGATGAGTGGATTTAGGTACGATGATTCTAAGTGAAATAAGTCACACAGAAAAAGAAACTTATCCTAAGATATCGCTTAGAGAGGGAATGTCAAAATCGCTACACTTGAACTGAATTACAAAACAGAACAGAGTCACACCTTTAGAAGACACACTATGGCTGCTTAACGGGAAAGGTGAGGTGGGGTGATGCATAAAACAAGGGTTTCAAATTAGCTCAGAGACCGCTCCATAAGCCAAATATGTAATAGACAAGGCCTACTCCCTGCTCAGTGAACTGGACTCAACACACCCTAGTCACCACACAAGAATATATCTGACTAGTAAGAATCTGAAAACCTATGTATCGATATCTCTCTGCAAGTGAATCAAGAGGGTGTAAAGCGGCATCAACACAGCAGGGAAAAGCAGCCAAGCCCGATTCTAAACATACATTACTTTAAAAAACCCACAAAACAAAGACAGTGAAAGAGAGAGAAATTCTTACAAAATCCGTTCAGAGTCTATGATGCAACCTGGATTGACCATATCTAGACCCACAGCTGGATGAGACAGAAGGCTGGACACTCTTGGGGCTGAGAGGATTGGTGAGGTTGGGTGAGCAAACGCAGATACTTTAAAGTAACACTGCGGGGAACACACCCCATGGGTCTCAAATCTCCAGGTACAAGGGCATCTTCCTACATCAAAACATGCATGGGAAACCCAGAAGATGGTATGCCATGAGATCGGGAAAGGTTTCTAAAATGCACCTCATTTCTCCTCTCCTTGTGCTCGGGTTCACCATTCCAGCTGCTTGACTAACCATCTCCCTACTTGGAGAATCAGCACCTTTAACCTCCTGATTGTACAGGTTGCAATTTGTCCTGAGGATGAACGTGAAGACGGGGAACCAACGAGAGACGAGCCCTAGGTGTTGGGACAGGCATAGGTCACTCCATTTTCCCATCAGGAAGAAGAATGAACAACAGGCTCATCCTGCCCCCAGAACCAAAATAGGGCCTGAAGCAATCCTGCGCTTTTGCGGCCAGCTCCCAAAAAAGCGAGGAGACAAATGGAGCTCTGGGGCACTGCAATTCACAAACATGCAGAGTTATAAATGAGAACTCTCGTCAACAAATATATTGAAGGAAGGCAACGAAGAGGATTTGAAAGCAAGGCAGATTTGCAGGAAACAGATTTCAGGAGGTAGATTCGACTCGCCTTTAAAGCACATGAAAAGCGGCAAAAGGTTGACAATGATGCCCTTGGCCAAAAAGGGCGTATGCGTTTTTTCCTGAATATATTCAGGAAAAAACGCATACGCCCTTTTTGGCCAACCAAGCAAGCCGGAAGGGCAAATCAGCGCTACAAAGAAGTCTCGCTTGCCCTCCGTCAAAAGGGCCATGCTGAACAAAGTGTAAAAACCAGAAAAGCAGGACAGGCCATGGAGACATGGGAGCCTTGCTACGCTGATGGGCGGGATGTAAATTGCCAACAGGCACTCTGGAGATGAGTACGGTGTGTCCTGAAACAAGTAATAAACACAGCGTTGAGAGCATAGGGCACTTCCACTCATGGGCGTATAAATTGGGAAAACTAAAAATCAACAAGACACAGGCACCCCAAACTTTACGGCTGCTCTGTTTCCAAGAACCTCCGCTTCGGTACACCTTCAATATCCCAGGAAAGAGAAAAATGGATAAAGAAATGGTGGTACTTGGCACAATGCAATATCACTCAGCCATGAAATCAATGTCATAAGGCTAGTTAGCAGCATGATGAGTGGATTTAGGTACGATGATTCTAAGTGAAATAAGTCACACAGAAAAATGCACTTATCCTAAGATATCGCTTATAGAGGGAATGTCAAAATCGCTACACTTGAACTGAATTACAAAACAGAACAGAGGCACACCTTTAGAAGACACAGTATGGCTGCTTAACCGGAAAGGTGAGGTGGGGTGATGCATAAAACAAGGGTTTGAAATTAGCTCAGACACCACTCCATAAGCCAAATATGTAATAGACAAGGCCTACTCCCTGCTCAGTGAACTGGACTCAACACCCCCTAGTCACCGCACAAGAATATATCTGACTAGTATGAATCTGAAAACCTATGAATTGATATCTCTCTGCAAGTGAATCAAGAGGGTGTAAAGCGGCATAAACACAGCAGGGAATAGCAGCCAAACCCCATTCTAAACATACATTACTTTAAAAAACCCACAAAGCAAAGACAGTGAAAGAGAGAGAAATTCTTACAAAATCCGTTCAGGGTCTCTGATGCAACCTGGATTGACCATATCTAGACCCACAGCTGGATGAGACATAAGGCTGGACACTCTTGGGGCTGAGAGGATTGGTGAGGTTGGGTGAGCAAACGCAGATACTTTAAAGTAACACTGCGGGGAACACACCCCATGGGTCTCAAATCTCCAGGTACAAGGGCAGCTTCCTACATCAAAACATGAATGGGAAACCCAGAAGATGGTATGCCATGAGATCGGGAAAGGTTTCTAAAATGCACCTCATTTCTCCTCTCCTTGTGCTCGGGTTCACCATTCCAGCTGCTTGACTAACCATCTGCCTACTTGGAGAATCAGCACCTTTAACCTCCTGATTGTACAGGTTGCAATTTGTCCTGAGGATGAACGGGAAGACGCGGAACCAACGAGAGACGAGCCCTAGTTGTTGGGACAGGCATAGGTCACTCCATTTTCCCATCAGGAAGAAGAATGAACCACAGGCTCAGCCTGCCCCCCAGAACCAAAATAGGGCCTGAAGCAATCCTGCGCTTTTGCGGCCAGCTCCCAAAAAAGCGAGGAGACAAATGGAGCTCAGGGGCACTGCCATTCACAAACGTGCAGAGTTATAAATGAGAACTCTCGTCCACAAATATATTGAGGGAAGGCAACGAAGAGGATTTGAAAGCAAGGCAGATTTGCAGGAAACAGATTTCAGGAGGTAGATTCGACTCGCCTTTAAAGCACATGAAAAGCAGCAAAACGTTGACAATGATGCCCTTGGCCAAAAAGGGCGTATGCGTTTTTTCCTGAATATATTCAGGAAAAAACGCATACGCCCTTTTTGGCCAACCAAGCAAGCCGGAAGGGCAAATCAGCGCTACAAAGAAGTCTCGCTTGCCCTCCGTCAAAAGGGCCATGCTGAACAAAGTGTAAAAACCAGAAAAGCAGGACAGGCCATGGAGACATGGGAGCCTTGCTACGCTGATGGGCGGGATATAAATTGCCAACAGGCACTCTGGAGAAGAGTACGGTGTGTCCTGAAACAAGTAATAAACACAGCGTAGAGAGCATAGGGCACTTCCACTCATGGGCGTATAAATCGGGAAAACTAAAACTCAACAAGACACAGGCACCCCAAAATTTACGGCTGCTCTGTTTCCAAGAACCTCCACTTCGGTACACCTTCAATATCCCAGGAAAGAGAAAAATGGATAAAGAAATGGTGGTACTTGGCACAATGGAATATCACTCAGCCATGAAATCAATGTCATAAGGCTAGTTAGCAGCATGATGAGTGGATTTAGGTACGATGATTCTAAGTGAAATAAGTCACACAGAAAAAGAAACTTATCCTAAGATATCGCTTATAGAGGGAATGTCAAAATCGCTACACTTGAACTGAATTACAAAACAGAACAGAGGCACACCTTTAGAAGACACACTATGGCTGCTTAACCGGAAAGGTGAGGTGGGGTGATGCATAAAACAAGGGTTTGAAATTAGCTCAGACACCGCTCCATAAGCCAAATATGTAATAGACAAGGCCTACTCTCTGCTCAGTGAACTGGACTCAACACCCCCTAGTCACCGCACAAGAATATATCTGACTAGTATGAATCTGAAAACCTATGTATTGATATCTCTCTGCAAGTGAATCAAGAGGGTGTAAAGCGGCATAAACACAGCAGGGAATAGCAGCCAAACCCCATTCTAAACATACATTACTTTAAAAAACCCACAAAGCAAAGACAGTGAAAGAGAGAGAAATTCTTACAAAATCCGTTCAGGGTCTCTGATGCAACCTGGATTGACCATATCTAGACCCACAGCTGGATGAGACATAAGGCTGGACACTCTTGGGGCTGAGAGGATTGGTGAGGTTGGGTGAGCAAACGCAGATACTTTAAAGTAATACCACGGGGTACCCACCCCATGGGTCTCAAATCTCCAGGTACAAGGGAATCTTCCTACATCAAAACATGCATGGGAAACCCAGAAGATGGTATGCCATGAGATCGGGAAAGGTTTCTAAAACGCACCTCATTTCTCCTCTCCTTGTGCTCGGGTTCGCCATTCCAGCTGCTTGACTAACCATCTCCCTACTTGGAGAATCAGCACCTTTAACCTCCTGTTTCGTCCAGGTTGCAATTTGTCCTGAGGATGAACGGGAAGACGGGAACCAACGAAAGACTAGCCCTAGGTGTTGGGACAGGCACAGGTCACTCCATTTTCCCATCAGGAAGAAGAATGAACCACAGGCTCAGCCTGCACCCCAGAACCAAAATAGGGCCTGAAGCAATCCTGCGCTTTTGCGGCCAGCTCCCAAAAAAGCGAGGAGACAAATGGAGCTCAGGGGCACTGCAATTCACAAACGTGCAGAGTTATAAATGAGAACTCTCGTCCACAAATATATTGAGGGAAGGCAACGAAGAGGATTTGAAAGCAAGGCAGATTTGCAGGAAACAGATTTCAGGAGGTAGATTCGACTCGCCTTTAAAGCACATGAAAAGCAGCAAAACGTTGACAATGATGCCCTTGGCCAAAAAGGGCGTATGCGTTTTTTCCTGAATATATTCAGGAAAAAACGCATACGCCCTTTTTGGCCAACCAAGCAAGCCGGAAGTGCAAATCAACGCTACAAAGAAGTCTCGCTTGCCCTCGGTCAAAAGGGCCATGCTAAACAAAGTGTAAAAACCAGAAAAGCAGGATAGGCCATGGAGACATGGGAGCCTTGCTACGCTGATGGGCGGGATGTAAATTGCCAACAGGCACTCTGGAGAAGAGTACGGTGTGTCCTGAAACAAGTAATAAACACAGCGTAGAGAGCATAGGGCACTTCCACTCATGGGCGTATAAATTGGGAAAACTAAAAATCAACAAGACACAGGCACCCCAAACTTTACGGCTGCTCTGTTTCCAAGAACCTCCACATCGGTACACCTTCAATATCCCAGGAAAGAGAAAAATGGATAAACAAATGGTGGTACTTGGCACAATGGAATATCACTCAGCCATGAAATCAATGTCATAAGGCTAGTTAGCAGCATGATGAGTGGATTTAGGTACGATGATTCTAAGTGAAATAAGTCACACAGAAAAAGATACATATCCTGAGATATCGCTTATAGAGGGAATGTCAAAATCGCTACACTTGAACTGAATTACAAAACAGAACAGAGGCACACCTTTAGAAGACACACTATGGCTGCTTAACGGGAAAGGTGAGGTGGGGTGATGCATAAAACAAGGGTTTGAAATTAGCTCAGAGACCGCTCCATAAGCCAAATATTTAATAGTCAAGGCCTACTCCCTGCTCAGTGAACTGGACTCAACACACCCTAGTCACCACACAAGAATATATCTGACTAGTAAGAATCTGAAAACCTATGTATCGATAGCTCTCTGCAAGTGAATCAAGAGGGTGTAAAGCGGCATCAACACAGCAGGGAAAAGCAGCCAAGCCCGATTCTAAACATACATTACTTTAAAAAACCCACAAAGCAAAGACAGTGAAAGAGAGAGAAATTCTTACAAAATCCTTTCAGGGTCTCTGATGCAACCTGGATTGACCATATCTAGACCCACAACTGGATGAGACATAAGGCTGGACACTCTTGGGGCTGAGAGGATTGGTGAGGTTGGGTGAGCAAATGCAGATACTTTAAAGTAATACCGCGGGGTACCCACCCCATGGGTCTCAAATCTCCAGGTACAAGGGAAACTTCCTACATCAAAACATGCATGGGAAACCCAGAAGATGGTATGCCATGAGATCGGGAAAGGTTTCTAAAACGCACCTCATTTCTCCTCTCCTTGTGCTCGGGTTCGCCATTCCAGCTGCTTGACTAACCATCTCCCTACTTGGAGAATCAGCACCTTTAACCTCCTGTTTCGTCCAGGTTGCAATTTGTCCTGAGGATGAACGGGAAGACGGGGAACCAACGAAAGACTAGCCCTAGGTGTTGGGACAGGCACAGGTCACTCCATTTTCCCATCAGGAAGAAGAATGAACCACAGGCTCAGCCTGCCCCCCAGAACCAAAATAGGGCCTGAAGCAATCCTGCGCTTTTGCGGCCAGCTCCCAAAAAAGCGAGGAGACAAATGGAGCTCAGGGGCACTGCCATTCACAAACGTGCAGAGTTATAAATGAGAACTCTCGTCCACAAATATATTGAGGGAAGGCAACGAAGAGGATTTGAAAGCAAGGCAGATTTGCAGGAAACAGATTTCAGGAGGTAGATTCGACTCGCCTTTAAAGCACATGAAAAGCGGCAAAACGTTGACAATGATGCCCTTGGCCAAAAAGGGCGTATGCGTTTTTTCCTGAATATATTCAGGAAAAAACGCATACGCCCTTTTTGGCCAACCAAGCAAGCCGGAAGTGGAAATCAACACTACAAAGAAGTCTCGCTTGCCCTCGGTCAAAAGGGCCATGCTGAACAAAGTGTAAAAACCAGAAAAGCAGGACAGGCCATGGAGACATGGCAGCCTTACTACGCTGATGGGCGGGATGTAAATTGCCAACAGGCACTCTGGAGATGAGTACGGTGTGTCCTGAAACAAGTAATAAACACAGCGTTGAGAGCATAGGGCACTTCCACTCATGGGCGTATAAATTGGGAAAACTAAAAATCAACAAGACACAGGCACCCCAAACTTTACGGCTGCTCTGTTTCCAAGAACCTCCACATCGGTACAACTTCAATATCCCAGGAAAGAGAAAAATGGATAAACAAATGGTGGTACTTGGCACAATGGAATATCACTCAGCCATGAAATCAATGTCATAAGGCTAGTTAGCAGCATGATGAGTGGATTTAGGTACGATGATTCTAAGTGAAATAAGTCACACAGAAAAAGACACTTATCCTAAGTTATCGCTTATAGAGGGAATGTCAAAATCGCTACACTTGAACTGAATTACAAAACAGAACAGAGGCACACCTTTAGAAGACACACTATGGCTGCTTAACCGGAAAGGTGAGGTGGGGTGATGCATAAAACAAGGGTTTGAAATTAGCTCAGACACCACTCCATAAGCCAAATATGTAATAGACAAGGCCTACTCCCTGCTCAGTGAACTGGACTCAACACACCCTAGTCACCGCACAAGAATATATCTGACTAGTATGAATCTGAAAACCTATGTATTGATATCTCTCTGCAAGTGAATCAAGAGGGTGTAAAGCGGCATAAACACAGCAGGGAAAAGCAGCCAAACCCCATTCTAAACATACAATACTTTAAAAAACCCACAAAGCAAAGACAGTGAAAGAGAGAGAAATTCTTACAAAATCCGTTCAGGGTCTCTGATGCAACCTGGATTGACCATATCTAGACCCACAGCTGGATGAGACAGAAGGCTGGACACTCTTGGGGCTGAGAGGATTGGTGAGGTTGGGTGAGCAAATGCAGATACTTTAAAGTAATACCGCGGGGTACCCACCCCATGGGTCTCAAATCTCCAGGTACAAGGGAATCTTCCTACATCAAAACATGCATGGGAAACCCAGAATATGGTATGCCGTGAGATCGGGAAAGGTTTCTAAAACGCACCTCATTTCTCCTCTCCTTGTGCTCGGGTTCGCCATTCCAGCCGCTTGACTAACCATCTCCCTACTTGGAGAATCAGCACCTTTAACCTCCTGTTTCGTCCAGGTTGCAATTTCTCCTGAGGATGAACGGGAAGACGGGGAACCAACGAGAGACTAGCCCTAGGTGTTGGGACAGGCACAGGTCACTCCATTTTCCCATCAGGAAGAAGAATGAACCACAGGCTCAGCCTGCCCCCCAGAACCAAAATAGGGCCTGAAGCAATCCTGCGCTTTTGCGGCCAGCTCCCAAAAAAGCGAGGAGACAAATGGAGCTCAGGGGCACTGCAATTCACAAACGTGCAGAGTTATAAATGAGAACACTCGTCCACAAATATATTGAGGGAAGGCAACGAAGAGGATTTGAAAGCAAGGCAGATTTGCAGGAAACAGATTTCAGGAGGTAGATTCGACTCGCCTTTAAAGCCCATGAAAAGCGGCAAAACGTTGACAATGATGCCCTTGGCCAAAAAGGGCGTATGCGTTTTTTCCTGAATATATTCAGGAAAAAACGCATACGCCCTTTTTGGCCAACCAAGCAAGCCGGAAGGGCAAATCAGCGCTACAAAGAAGTCTCGCTTGCCCTCGGTCAAAAGGGCCATGCTGAACAAAGTGTAAAAACCAGAAAAGCAGGACAGGCCATGGAGACATGGCAGCCTTACTACGCTGATGGGCGGGATGTAAATTGCCAACAGGCACTCTGGAGAAGGGTACGGTGTGTCCTGAAACAAGTAATAAACACAGCGTAGAGAGCATAGGGCACTTCCACTCATGGGTGTATAAATTGGGAAAACTAAAAATCAACAAGACACAGGCACCCCAAACTTTACGGCTGCTCTGTTGCCAAGAACCTCCGCTTCGGTACACCTTCAATATCCCAGGAAAGAGAAAAATGGATAAAGAAATGGTGGTACTTGGCACAATGGAATATCACTCAGCCATGAAATCAATGTCATAAGGCTAGTTAGCAGCATGATGAGTGGATTTAGGTACGATGATTCTAAGTGAAATAAGTCACACAGAAAAAGATACATATCCTGAGATATCGCTTATAGAGGGAATGTCAAAATCGCTACACTTGAACTGAATTACAAAACAGAACAGAGGCACACCTTTAGAAGACACACTATGGCTGCTTAACGGGAAAGGTGAGGTGGGGTGATGCATAAAACAAGGGTTTGAAATTAGCTCAGAGACCGCTCCATAAGCCAAATATTTAATAGTCAAGGCCTACTCCCTGCTCAGTGAACTGGACTCAACACACCCTAGTCACCACACAAGAATATATCTGACTAGTAAGAATCTGAAAACCTATGTATCGATAGCTCTCTGCAAGTGAATCAAGAGGGTGTAAAGCGGCATCAACACAGCAGGGAAAAGCAGCCAAGCCCGATTCTAAACATACATTACTTTAAAAAACCCACAAAGCAAAGACAGTGAAAGAGAGAGAAATTCTTACAAAATCCTTTCAGGGTCTCTGATGCAACCTGGATTGACCATATCTAGACCCACAACTGGATGAGACATAAGGCTGGACACTCTTGGGGCTGAGAGGATTGGTGAGGTTGGGTGAGCAAATGCAGATACTTTAAAGTAATACCGCGGGGTACCCACCCCATGGGTCTCAAATCTCCAGGTACAAGGGAAACTTCCTACATCAAAACATGCATGGGAAACCCAGAAGATGGTATGCCATGAGATCGGGAAAGGTTTCTAAAACGCACCTCATTTCTCCTCTCCTTGTGCTCGGGTTCGCCATTCCAGCTGCTTGACTAACCATCTCCCTACTTGGAGAATCAGCACCTTTAACCTCCTGTTTCGTCCAGGTTGCAATTTGTCCTGAGGATGAACGGGAAGACGGGGAACCAACGAAAGACTAGCCCTAGGTGTTGGGACAGGCACAGGTCACTCCATTTTCCCATCAGGAAGAAGAATGAACCACAGGCTCAGCCTGCCCCCCAGAACCAAAATAGGGCCTGAAGCAATCCTGCGCTTTTGCGGCCAGCTCCCAAAAAAGCGAGGAGACAAATGGAGCTCAGGGGCACTGCCATTCACAAACGTGCAGAGTTATAAATGAGAACTCTCGTCCACAAATATATTGAGGGAAGGCAACGAAGAGGATTTGAAAGCAAGGCAGATTTGCAGGAAACAGATTTCAGGAGGTAGATTCGACTCGCCTTTAAAGCACATGAAAAGCGGCAAAACGTTGACAATGATGCCCTTGGCCAAAAAGGGCGTATGCGTTTTTTCCTGAATATATTCAGGAAAAAACGCATACGCCCTTTTTGGCCAACCAAGCAAGCCGGAAGTGGAAATCAACACTACAAAGAAGTCTCGCTTGCCCTCGGTCAAAAGGGCCATGCTGAACAAAGTGTAAAAACCAGAAAAGCAGGACAGGCCATGGAGACATGGCAGCCTTACTACGCTGATGGGCGGGATGTAAATTGCCAACAGGCACTCTGGAGATGAGTACGGTGTGTCCTGAAACAAGTAATAAACACAGCGTTGAGAGCATAGGGCACTTCCACTCATGGGCGTATAAATTGGGAAAACTAAAAATCAACAAGACACAGGCACCCCAAACTTTACGGCTGCTCTGTTTCCAAGAACCTCCACATCGGTACAACTTCAATATCCCAGGAAAGAGAAAAATGGATAAACAAATGGTGGTACTTGGCACAATGGAATATCACTCAGCCATGAAATCAATGTCATAAGGCTAGTTAGCAGCATGATGAGTGGATTTAGGTACGATGATTCTAAGTGAAATAAGTCACACAGAAAAAGACACTTATCCTAAGTTATCGCTTATAGAGGGAATGTCAAAATCGCTACACTTGAACTGAATTACAAAACAGAACAGAGGCACACCTTTAGAAGACACACTATGGCTGCTTAACCGGAAAGGTGAGGTGGGGTGATGCATAAAACAAGGGTTTGAAATTAGCTCAGACACCACTCCATAAGCCAAATATGTAATAGACAAGGCCTACTCCCTGCTCAGTGAACTGGACTCAACACACCCTAGTCACCGCACAAGAATATATCTGACTAGTATGAATCTGAAAACCTATGTATTGATATCTCTCTGCAAGTGAATCAAGAGGGTGTAAAGCGGCATAAACACAGCAGGGAAAAGCAGCCAAACCCCATTCTAAACATACAATACTTTAAAAAACCCACAAAGCAAAGACAGTGAAAGAGAGAGAAATTCTTACAAAATCCGTTCAGGGTCTCTGATGCAACCTGGATTGACCATATCTAGACCCACAGCTGGATGAGACAGAAGGCTGGACACTCTTGGGGCTGAGAGGATTGGTGAGGTTGGGTGAGCAAATGCAGATACTTTAAAGTAATACCGCGGGGTACCCACCCCATGGGTCTCAAATCTCCAGGTACAAGGGAATCTTCCTACATCAAAACATGCATGGGAAACCCAGAATATGGTATGCCGTGAGATCGGGAAAGGTTTCTAAAACGCACCTCATTTCTCCTCTCCTTGTGCTCGGGTTCGCCATTCCAGCCGCTTGACTAACCATCTCCCTACTTGGAGAATCAGCACCTTTAACCTCCTGTTTCGTCCAGGTTGCAATTTCTCCTGAGGATGAACGGGAAGACGGGGAACCAACGAGAGACTAGCCCTAGGTGTTGGGACAGGCACAGGTCACTCCATTTTCCCATCAGGAAGAAGAATGAACCACAGGCTCAGCCTGCCCCCCAGAACCAAAATAGGGCCTGAAGCAATCCTGCGCTTTTGCGGCCAGCTCCCAAAAAAGCGAGGAGACAAATGGAGCTCAGGGGCACTGCAATTCACAAACGTGCAGAGTTATAAATGAGAACACTCGTCCACAAATATATTGAGGGAAGGCAACGAAGAGGATTTGAAAGCAAGGCAGATTTGCAGGAAACAGATTTCAGGAGGTAGATTCGACTCGCCTTTAAAGCCCATGAAAAGCGGCAAAACGTTGACAATGATGCCCTTGGCCAAAAAGGGCGTATGCGTTTTTTCCTGAATATATTCAGGAAAAAACGCATACGCCCTTTTTGGCCAACCAAGCAAGCCGGAAGGGCAAATCAGCGCTACAAAGAAGTCTCGCTTGCCCTCGGTCAAAAGGGCCATGCTGAACAAAGTGTAAAAACCAGAAAAGCAGGACAGGCCATGGAGACATGGCAGCCTTACTACGCTGATGGGCGGGATGTAAATTGCCAACAGGCACTCTGGAGAAGGGTACGGTGTGTCCTGAAACAAGTAATAAACACAGCGTAGAGAGCATAGGGCACTTCCACTCATGGGTGTATAAATTGGGAAAACTAAAAATCAACAAGACACAGGCACCCCAAACTTTACGGCTGCTCTGTTGCCAAGAACCTCCGCTTCGGTACACCTTCAATATCCCAGGAAAGAGAAAAATGGATAAAGAAATGGTGGTACTTGGCACAATGGAATATCACTCAGCCATGAAATCAATGTCATAAGGCTAGTTAGCAGCATGATGAGTGGATTTAGGTACGATGATTCTAAGTGAAATAAGTCACACAGAAAAAGACACTTATCCTAAGATATCGCTTATAGAGGGAATGTCAAAATCGCTACACTTGAACTGAATTACAAAACAGAACAGAGTCACACCTTTAGAAGACACACTATGGCTGCTTAACCGGAAAGGTGAGGTGGGGTGATGCATAAAACAAGGGTTCCAAATTAGCTCAGAGACCGCTCCATAAGCTAAATATGTAATAGACAAGGCCTACTCCCTGCTCAGTGAACTGGACTCAACACACCCTAGTCACCACACAAGAATATATCTGACTAGTAAGAATCTGAAAACCTATGTATCGATATCTCTCTGCAAGTGAATCAAGAGGGTGTAAAGCGGCATCAACACAGCAGGGAAAAGCAGCCAAGCCCGATTCTAAACATAAATTACTTTAAAAAACCCACAAAACAAAGACAGTGAAAGAGAGAGAAATTCTTACAAAATCCGTTCAGGGTCTATGATGCAACCTGGATTGACCATATCTAAACCCACAGCTGGATGAGACATAAGGCTGGACACTCTTGGGGCTGAGAGGATTGGTGAGGTTGGGTGAGCAAATGCAGATACTTTAAAGTAACACTGCGGGAAACACACCCCATGGGTATCAAATCTCCAGGTACAAGGGCATCTTCCTACATCAAAACATGCATGGGAAACCCAGAAGATGGTATGCCGTGAGATCGGGAAAGGTTTCTAAAATGCACCTCATTTCTCCTCTCCTTGTGCTCGGGTTCACCATTCCAGCTGCTTGACTAACCATCTCCCTACTTGGAGAATCAGCACCTTTAACCTCCTGATTGTACAGGTTGCAATTTGTCCTGAGGATGAACGTGAAGACGGGGAACCAACGAGAGACGAGCCCTAGGTGTTGGGACAGGCATAGGTCACTCCATTTTCCCATCAGGAAGAAGAATGAACCACAGGCTCAGCCTGCCCCCCAGAACCAAAATAGGGCCTGAAGCAATCCTGCGCTTTTGCGGCCAGCTCCCAAAAAAGCGAGGAGACAAATGGAGCTCAGGGGCACTGCAATTCACAAACGTGCAGAGTTATAAATGAAAACTCTCGTCCACAAATATATTGAAGGAAGGCAACGAAGAGGATTTGAAAGCAAGGCAGATTTGCAGGAAACAGATTTCAGGAGGTAGATTCGACTCGCCTTTAAAGCACATGAAAAGCGGCAAAACATTGACAATGATGCCCTTCGCCAAAAAGGGCGTATGCGTTTTTTCCTGAATATATTCAGGAAAAAACGCATACGCCCTTTTTGGCCAACCAAGCAAGCCGGAAGGGCAAATCAGCGCTACAAAGAAGTCTCGCTTGCCCTCGGTCAAAAGGGCCATGCTGAACAAAGTGTAAAAACCAGAAAAGCAGGACAGGCCATGGAGACATGGGAGCCTTGCTACGCTGATGGGCGGGATGTAAATTGCCAACAGGCACTCTGGAGATGAGTACGGTGTGTCCTGAAACAAGTAATAAACACAGCGTAGAGAGCATAGGGCACTTCCACTCATGGGCGTATAAATCGGGAAAACTAAAAATCAACAAGACACAGGCACCCCAAACTTTACGGCTGCTCTGTTTACAAGAACCTCCGCTTCGGTACACCTTCAATATCCCAGGAAAGAGAAAAATGGATAAAGAAATGGTGGTACTTGGCACAATGCAATATCACTCAGCCATGAAATCAATGTCTTAAGGCTAGTTAGCAGCATGATGAGTGGATTTAGGTACGATGATTCTAAGTGAAATAAGTCACACAGAAAAAGACACTTATCCTAAGATATCACTTATAGAGGGAATGTCAAAATCGCTACACTTGAACTGAATTACAAAACAGAACGGAGGCACACCTTTAGAAGACACACTATGGCTGCTTAACCGGAAAGGTGAGGTGGGGTGATGCATAAAACAAGGGTTTGAAATTAGCTCAGACACCGCTCCATAAGCCAAATATGTAATAGACAAGGCCTACTCCCTGCTCAGTGAACTGGACTCAACACCCCCTAGTCACCGCACAAGAATATATCTGACTAGTATGAATCTGAAAAACTATGTATTGATATCTCTCTGCAAGTGAATCAAGAGGGTGTAAAGCGGCATAAACACAGCAGGGAAAAGCAGCCAAACCCCATTCTAAACATACATTACTTTAAAAAACCCACAAAGCAAAGACAGTAAAAGAGAGAGAAATTCTTACAAAATCCGTTCAGGGTCTCTGATGCAACCTGGATTGACCATATCTAGACCCACAGCTGGATGAGACATAAGGCTGGACACTCTTGGGGCTGAGAGGATTGGTGAGGTTGGGTGAGCAAATGCAGATACTTTAAAGTAATACCGCGGGGTACCCACCCCATGGGTCTCAAATCTCCAGGTACAAGGGAATCTTCCTACATCAAAACATGCATGGGAAACCCAGAAGATGGTATGCCGTGAGATCGGGAAAGGTTTCTAAAACGCACCTCATTTCTCCTCTCCTTGTGCTCGGGTTCGCCATTCCAGCCGCTTGACTAACCATCTCCCTACTTGGAGAATCAGCACCTTTAACCTCCTGTTTCGTCCAGGTTGCAATTTGTCCTGAGGATGAACGGGAAGACGGGGAACCAACGAGAGACTAGCCCTAGGTGTTGGGACAGGCACAGGTCACTCCATTTTCCCATCAGGAAGAAGAATGAACCACAGGCTCAGCCTGCCCCCCAGAACCAAAATAGGGCCTGAAGCAATCCTGCGCTTTTGCGGCCAGCTCCCAAAAAAGCGAGGAGACAAATGGAGCTCAGGGGCACTGCCATTCACAAACGTGCAGAGTTATAAATGAGAACTCTCGTCCACAAATATATTGAGGGAAGGCAACGAAGAGGATTTGAAAGCAAGGCAGATTTGCAGGAAACAGATTTCAGGAGGTAGATTCGACTCGCCTTTAAAGCACATGAAAAGCGGCAAAACGTTGACAATGATGCCCTTGGCCAAAAAGGGCGTATGCGTTTTTTCCTGAATATATTCAGGAAAAAACGCATACGCCCTTTTTGGCCAACCAAGCAAGCCGGAAGGGCAAATCAGCGCTACAAAGAAGTCTCGCTTGCCCTCGGTCAAAAGGGCCATGCCGAACAAAGTGTAAAAACCAGAAAAGCAGGACAGGCCATGGAGACATGGGAGCCTTGCTACGCTGATGGGCGGGATGTAAATTGCCAACAAGCACTCTGGAGATGAGTACGGTGTGTCCTGAAACAAGTAATAAACACAGCGTTGAGAGCATAGGGCACTTCCACTCATGGGCGTATAAATTGGGAAAACTAAAAATCAACAAGACACAGGCACCCCAAACTTTATGGCTGCTCTGTTTCCAAGAACCTCCACATCGGTACACCTTCAATATCCCAGGAAAGAGAAAAATGGATAAACAAATGGTGGTACTTGGCACAATGGAATATCACTCAGCCATGAAATCAATGTCATAAGGCTAGTTAGCAGCATGATGAGTGGATTTAGGTACGATGATTCTAAGTGAAATAAGTCACACAGAAAAAGACACTTATCCTAAGATATCGCTTATAGAGGCAATGTCAAAATCGCTACACTTGAACTGAATTACAAAACAGAACAGAGGCACACCTTTAGAAGACACACTATGGCTGCTTAACCGGAAAGGTGAGGTGGGGTGATGCATAAAACAAGGGTTTGAAATTAGCTCAGACACCACTCCATAAGCCAAATATGTAATAGACAAGGCCTACTCCCTGCTCAGTGAACTGGACTCAACACCCCCTAGTTACCGCACAAGAATATATCTGACTAGTATGAATCTGAAAACCTATGTATCGATATCTCTCTGCAAGTGAATCAAGAGGGTGTAAAGCAGCATAAACACAGCAGGGAAAAGCAGCCAAACCCCATTCTAAACATACATTACTTTAAAAAACCCACAAAGCAAAGACAGTGAAAGAGAGAGAAATTCTTACAAAATCCGTTCAGGGTCTCTGATGCAACCTGGATTGACCATATCTAGACCCACAGCTGGATGAGACATAAGGCTGGACACTCTTGGGGCTGAGAGGATTGGTGAGGTTGTGTGAGCAAATGCAGATACTTTAAAGTAATACCCCGGGGTACCCACCCCATGGGTCTCAAATCTCCAGGTACAAGGGAATCTTCCTACATCAAAACATGCATGGGAAACCCAGAATATGGTATGCCGTGAGATCGGGAAAGGTTTCTAAAACGCACCTCATTTCTCCTCTCCTTGTGCTCGGGTTCGCCATTCCAGCCGCTTGACTAACCATCTCCCTACTTGGAGAATCAGCACCTTTAACCTCCTGTTTCGTCCAGGTTGCAATTTGTCCTGAGGATGAACGGGAAGACGGGGAACCAACGAGAGACTAGCCCTAGGTGTTGGGACAGGCACAGGTCACTCCATTTTCCCATCAGGAAGAAGAATGAACCACAGGCTCAGCCTGCCCCCCAGAACCAAAATAGGGCCTGAAGCAATCCTGCGCTTTTGCGGCCAGCTCCCAAAAAAGCGAGGAGACAAATGGAGCTCAGGGGCACTGCAATTCACAAACGTGCAGAGTTATAAATGAGAACACTCGTCCACAAATATATTGAGGGAAGGCAACGAAGAGGATTTGAAAGCAAGGCAGATTTGCAGGAAACAGATTTCAGGAGGTAGATTCGACTCGCCTTTAAAGCACATGAAAAGCGGCAAAACGTTGACAATGATGCCCTTGGCCAAAAAGGGCGTATGCGTTTTTTCCTGAATATATTCAAGAAAAAACGCATACGCCCTTTTTGGCCTACCAAGCAAGCCGGAAGTGCAAATCAACGCTACAAAGAAGTCTCGCTTGCCCTCGGTCAAAAGGGCCATGCTGAACAAAGTGTAAAAACCAGAAAAGCAGGACAGGCCATGGAGACATGGCAGCCTTACTACGCTGATGGGCGGGATGTAAATTGCCAACAGGCACTCTGGAGAAGGGTACGGTGTGTCCTGAAACAAGTAATAAACACAGCGTAGAGAGCATAGGGCACTTCCACTCATGGGAGTATAAATTGGGAAAACTAAAAATCAACAAGACACAGGCACCCCAAACTTTACGGCTGCTCTGTTGCCAAGAACCTCCGCTTCGGTACACCTTCAATATCCCAGGAAAGAGAAAAATGGATAAAGAAATGGTGGTACTTGGCACAATGGAATATCACTCAGCCATGAAATCAATGTCATAAGGCTAGTTAGCAGCATGATGAGTGGATTTAGGTACGATGATTCTAAGTGAAATAAGTCACACAGAAAAAGACACTTATCCTAAGATATCGCTTATAGAGGGAATGTCAAAATCGCTACACTTGAACTGAATTACAAAACAGAACAGAGTCACACCTTTAGAAGACACACTATGGCTGCTTAACGGGAAAGGTGAGGTGGGGTGATGCATAAAACAAGGGTTTGAAATTAGCTCAGAGACCGCTCCATAGGCCAAATATGTAATAGACAAGGCCTACTCCCTGCTCAGTGAACTGGACTCAACACACCCTAGTCACCACACAAGAATATATCTGACTAGTAAGAATCTGAAAACCTATGTATCGATATCTCTCTGCAAGTGAATCAAGAGGGTGTAAAGCGGCATCAACACAGCAGGGAAAAGCAGCCAAGCCCGATTCTAAACATAAATTACTTTAAAAAACCCACAAAACAAAGACAGTGAAAGAGAGAGAAATTCTTACAAAATCCGTTCAGGGTCTCTGATGCAACCTGGATTGACCATATCTAGACCCACAGCTGGATGAGACATAAGGCTGGACACTCTTGGGGCTGAGAGGATTGGTGAGGTTGGGTGAGCAAACCCAGATACTTTAAAGTAACACTGCGGGAAACACACCCCATGGGTATCAAATCTCCAGGTACAAGGGCATCTTCCTACATCAAAACATGCATGGGAAACCCAGAAGATTGTATGCCATGAGATCGGGAAAGGTTTCTAAAATGCACCTCATTTCTCCTCTCCTTGTGCTCGGGTTCACCATTCCAGCTGCTTGACTAACCATCTCCCTACTTGGAGAATCAGCACCTTTAACCTCCTGATTGTACAGGTTGCAATTTGTCCTGAGGATGAACGTGAAGACGGGAAACCAACGAGAGACGAGCCCTAGGTGTTGGGACAGGCATAGGTCACTCCATTTTCCCATCAGGAAGAAGAATGAACCACAGGCTCAGCCTGCCCCCCAGAACCAAAATAGGGCCTGAAGCAATCCTGCGCTTTTGCGGCCAGCTCCTTAAAAAGCGAGGAGACAAATGGAGCTCAGGGGCACTGCAATTCACAAACGTGCAGAGTTATAAATGAGAACTCTCGTCCACAAATATATTGAAGGAAGGCAACGAAGAGGATTTGAAAGCAAGGCAGATTTGCAGGAAACAGATTTCAGGAGGTAGATTCGACTCGCCTTTAAAGCACATGAAAAGCGGCAAAACGTTGACAATGATGCCCTTGGCCAAAAAGGGCGTATGCGTTTTTTCCTGAATATATTCAGGAAAAAACGCATACGCCCTTTTTGGCCAACCAAGCAAGCCGGAAGGGCAAATCAAAGCTACAAAGAAGTCTCGCTTGCCCTCGGTCAAAAGGGCCATGCTGAACAAAGTGTAAAAACCAGAAAAGCAGGACAGGCCATGGAGACATGGGAGCCTTGCTACGCTGATGGGTGGGATGTAAATTGCCAACAGGCACTCTGGAGATGAGTACGGTGTGTCCTGAAACAAGTAATAAACACAGCGTTGAGAGCATAGGGCACTTCCACTCATGGGCGTATAAATTGGGAAAATTAAAAATCAACAAGACACAGGCACCCCAAACTTTACGGCTGCTCTGTTTACAAGAACCTCCGCTTCGGTACACCTTCAATATCCCAGGAAAGAGAAAAATGGATAAAGAAATGGTGGTACTTGGCACAATGCAATATCACTCAGCCATGAAATCAATGTCATAAGGCTAGTTAGCAGCATGATGAGTGGATTTAGGTACGATGATTCTAAGTGAAATAAGTCACACAGAAAAAGGCACTTATCCTAAGATATCGCTTATAGAGGGAATGTCAAAATCGCTACACTTGAACTGAATTACAAAACAAAACGGAGGCACACCTTTAGAAGACACACTATGGCTGCTTAACCGGAAAGGTGAGGTGGGGTGATGCATAAAACAAGGGTTTGAAATTAGCTCAGACACCGCTCCATAAGCCAAATATGTAATAGACAAGGCCTACTCCCTGCTCAGTGAACTGGACTCAACACCCCCTAGTCACCGCACAAGAATATATCTGACTAGTATGAATCTGAAAACCTATGTAATTATATCTCTCTGCAAGTGAATCAAGAGGGTGTAAAGCGGCATAAACACAGCAGGGAAAAGCAGCCAAACGCCATTCTAAACATACATTACTTTAAAAAACCCACAAAGCAAAGACAGTGAAAGAGAGAGAAATTCTTACAAAATCCGTTCAGGGTCTCTGATGCAACCTGGATTGACCATATCTAGACCCACAGCTGGATGAGACATAAGGCTGGACACTCTTGGGGCTGAGAGGATTGGTGAGGTTGGGTGAGCAAATGCAGATACTTTAAAGTAATACCGCGGGGTACCCACCCCATGGGTCTCAAATCTCCAGGTACAAGAGAATCTTCCTACATCAAAACATGCATGGGAAACCCAGAAGATGGTATGCCATGATATCGGGAAAGGTTTCTAAAACGCACCTCATTTCTCCTCTCCTTGTGCTCGGGTTCGCCATTCCAGCCGCTTGACTAACCATCTCCCTACTTGGAGAATCAGCACCTTTAACCTCCTGTTTCGTCCAGGTTGCAATGTGTCCTGAGGATGAACGGGAAGACGGGGAACCAACGAGAGACTAGCCCTAGGTGTTGGGACAGGCACAGGTCACTCCATTTTCCCATCAGGAAGAAGAATGAACCACAGGCTCAGCCTGCCCCCCAGAACCAAAATAGGGCCTGAAGCAATCCTGCGCTTTTGCGGCCAGCTCCCAAAAAAGCGAGGAGACAAATGGAGCTCAGGGGCACTGCAATTCACAAACGTGCAGAGTTATAAATGAGAACTCTCGTCCACAAATATATTGAGGGAAGGCAACGAAGAGGATTTGAAAGCAAGGCAGATTTGCAGGAAACAGATTTCAGGAGGTAGATTCGACTCGCCTTTAAAGCACATGAAAAGCGGCAAAAAGTTGACAATGATGCCCTTGGCCAAAAAGGGCGTATGCGTTTTTTCCTGAATATATTCAGGAAAAAACGCATACGCCCTTTTTGGCCCACCAAGCAAGCCGGAAGTGCAAATCAACGCTACAAAGAAGTCTCGCTTGCCCTCGGTCAAAAGGGCCATGCTGAACAAAGTGTAAAAACCAGAAAAGCAGGACAGGCCATGGAGACATGGCAGCCTTACTACGCTGATGGGCGGGATGTAAATTGCCAACAGGCACTCTGGAGAAGAGTACGGTGTGTCCTCAAACAAGTAATAAACACAGCGTAGAGAGCATAGGGCACTTCCACTCATGGGTGTATAAATAGGGAAAACTAATAATCAACAAGACACAGGCACCCTAAAGTTTACGGCTGCTCTGTTTCCAAGAACCTCCGCTTCGGTACACCTTCAATATCCCAGGAAAGAGAAAAATGGATAAAGAAATGGTGGTACTTGGCACAATGGAATATCACTCAGCCATGAAATCAATGTCATAAGGCTAGTTAGCAGCATGATGAGTGGATTTAGGTACGATGATTCTAAGTGAAATAAGTCACACAGAAAAAGACACTTATCCTAAGATATCGCTTATAGAGGGAATGTCAAAATCGCTACACTTGAACTGAATTACAAAACAGAACAGAGTCACATCTTTAGAAGACACACTATGGCTGCTTAACGGGAAAGGTGAGGTGGGGTGATGCATAAAACAAGGGTTTCAAATTAGCTCAGAGACCGCTCCATAAGCCAAATATGTAATAGACAAGGCCTACGCCCTGCTCAGTGAACTGGACTCAACACACCCTAGTCACCACACAAGAATATATCTGACTAGTAAGAATCTGAAAACCTATGTATCGATATCTCTCTGCAAGTGAATCAAGAGGGTGTAAAGCGGCATAAACACAGCAGGGAAAAGCAGCCAAACCCCATTCTAAACATACATTACTTTAAAAAACCCACAAAGCAAAGACAGTGAAAGAGAGAGAAATTCTTACAAAATCCGTTCAGGGTCTATGATGCAACCTGGATTGACCATATCTAGACCCACAGCTGGATGAGACATAAGGCTGGACACTCTTGGGGCTGAGAGGATTGGTGAGGTTGGGTGAGCAAACGCAGATACTTTAAAGTAACACTGCGGGGAACACACCCCATGGGTCTCAAATCTCCAGGTACAAGGGCATCTTCCTACATCAAAACATGCATGGGAAACCCAGAAGATGGTATGCCATGAGATCGGGAAAGGTTTCTAAAATGCACCTCATTTCTCCTCTCCTTGTGCACGGGTTCACCATTCCAGCTGCTTGACTAACCATCTCCCTACTTGGAGAATCAGCACCTTTAACCTCCTGATTGTACAGGTTGCAATTTGTCCTGAGGATGAACGTGAAGACGGGGAACCAACGAGAGCCGAGCCCTAGGTGTTGGGACAGGCATAGGTCACTCCATTTTCCCATCAGGAAGAAGAATGAACCACAGGCTCAGCCTGCCCCCCAGAACCAAAATAGGGCCTGAAGCAATCCTGCGCTTTTGCGGCCAGCTCCCAAAAAAGCGAGGAGACAAATGGAGCTCAGGGGCACTGCAATTCACAAACGTGCAGAGTTATAAATGAGAACTCTCGTCCACAAATATATTGAAGGAAGGCAACGAAGAGGATTTGAAAGCAAGGCAGATTTGCAGGAAACAGATTTCAGGAGGTAGATTCGACTCGCCTTTAAAGCACATGAAAAGCGGCAAAACGTTGACAATGATGCCCTTGGCCAAAAAGGGCGTATGCGTTTTTTCCTGAATATATTCAGGAAAAAACGCATACGCCCTTTTTGGCCAACCAAGCAAGCCGGAAGGGCAAATCAGCGCTACAAAGAAGTCTCGCTTGCCCTCGGTCAAAAGGGCCATGCTAAACAAAGTGTAAAAACCAGAAAAGCAGGACAGGCCATGGAGACATGGGAGCCTTGCTACGCTAATGGGCGGGATGTAAATTGCCAACAGGCACTCTGGAGATGAGTACGGTGTGTCCTGAAACAAGTAATAAACACAGCGTTGAGAGCATAGGGCATTTCCACTCATGGGCGTATAAATTGGGAAAACTAAAAATCAACAAGACACAAGCACCCCAAACTTTACGGCTGCTCTGTTTCCAAGAACCTCCGCTTCGGTACACCTTCAATATCCCAGGAAAGAGAAAAATGGATAAAGAACTGGTGGTACTTGGCACAATGCAGTATCACTCAGCCATGAAATCAATGTCATAAGGCTAGTTAGCAGCATGATGAGTGGATTTAGGTACGATGATTCTAAGTGAAATAAGTCACACAGAAAAAGGCACTTATCCTAAGATATCGCTTATAGAGGGAATGTCAAAATCGCTACACTTGAACTGAATTACAAAACAGAACAGAGGCACACCTTTAGAAGACACACCATGGCTGCTTAACCGGAAAGGTGAGGTGGGGTTATGCATAAAACAAGGGTTTGAAATTAGCTCAGACACCGCTCCATAAGCCAAATATGTAATAGACAACGCCTACTCCTGCTCAGTGAACTGGACTCAACACCCCCTGGTCACCGCACAAGAATATATCTGACTAGTATGAATCTGAAAACCTATGTATTGATATCTCTCTGCAAGTGAATCAAGAGGGTGTAAAGCGGCATAAACACAGCAGGGAAAAGCAGCCAAACCCCATTCTAAACATACATTACTTTAAAAAACCCACAAAGCAAAGACAGTGAAAGAGAGAGAAATTCTTACAAAATCCGTTCAGGGTCTCTGATGCAACCTGGATTGACCATATCTAGACCCACAGCTGGATGAGACATAAGGCTGGACACTCTTGGGGCTGAGAGGATTGGTGAGGTTGGGTGAGCAAATGCAGATACTTTAAAGTAATACCGCGGGGTACCCACCCCATGGGTCTCAAATCTCCAGGTACAAGGGAATCTTCCTACATCAAAACATGCATGGGAAACCCAGAAGATGGTATGCCATGATATCGGGAATGGTTTCTAAAACGCACCTCATTTCTCCTCTCCTTGTGCTCGGGTTCGCCATTCCAGCCGCTTGACTAACCATCTCCCTACTTGGAGAATCAGCACCTTTAACCTCCTGTTTCGTCCAGGTTGCAATTTGTCCTGAGGATGAACGGGAAGACGGGGAACCAACGAGAGACTAGCCCTAGGTGTTGGGACAGGCATAGGTCACTCCATTTTCCCATCAGGAAGAAGAATGAACCACAGGCTCAGCCTGCCCCCCAGAACCAAAATAGGGCCTGAAGCAATCCTGCGCTTTTGCGGCAGCTCCCAAAAAAGCGAGGAGACAAATGGAGCTTAGGGGCACTGCAATTCACAAACGTGCAGAGTTATAAATGAGAACTCTCGTCCACAAATATATTGAGGGAAGGCAACGAAGAGGATTTGAAAGCAAGGCAGATTTGCAGGAAACAGATTTCAGGAGGTAGATTCGACTCGCCTTTAAAGCACATGAAAAGCGGCAAAACGTTGACAATGATGCCCTTGGCCAAAAAGGGCGTATGCGTTTTTTCCTGAATATATTCAGGAAAAAACGCATACGCCCTTTTTCGCCAACCAAGCAAGCCGGAAGTGCAAATCAACGCTACAAAGAAGTCTCGCTTGCCCTCGGTCAAAAGGGCCATGCTGAACAAAGTGTAAAAACCAGAAAAGCAGGACAGGCCATGGAGACATGGCAGCCTTACTACGCTGATGGGCGGGATGTAAATTGACAACAGGCACTCTGGAGAAGAGTACGGTGTGTCCTGAAACAAGTAATAAACACAGCGTAGAGAGCATAGGGCACTTCCACTCATGGGCGTATAAATGGGGAAAACTAAAAATCAACAAGACACAGGCACCCTAAAGTTTACGGCTGCTCTGTTTCCAAGAACCTCCGCTTCGGTACACCTTCAATATCCCAGGAAAGAGAAAAATGGATAAAGAAATGGTGGTACTTGGCACAATGGAATATCACTCAGCCATGAAATCAATGTCATAAGGCTAGTTAGCAGCATGATGAGTGGATTTAGGTACGATGATTCTAAGTGAAATAAGTCACACAGAAAAAGACACTTATCCTAAGATATCGCTTATAGAGGGAATGTCAAAATCGCTACACTTGAACTGAATTACAAAACAGAACAGAGTCACACCTTTAGAAGACACACTATGGCTGCTTAACGGGAAAGGTGAGGTGGGGTGATGCATAAAACAAGGGTTTGAAATTAGCTCAGAGACCGCTCCATAAGCCAAATATGTAATAGACAAGGCCTACTCCCTGCTCAGTGAACTGGACTCAACACCCCCTAGTCACCGCACAAGAATATATCTGACTAGTATGAATCTGAAAACCTATGTAATTATATCTCTCTGCAAGTGAATCAAGAGGGTGTAAAGCGGCATAAACACAGCAGGGAAAAGCAGCCAAACGCCATTCTAAACATACATTACTTTAAAAAACCCACAAAGCAAAGACAGTGAAAGAGAGAGAAATTCTTACAAAATCCGTTCAGGGTCTCTGATGCAACCTGGATTGACCATATCTAGACCCACAGCTGGATGAGACATAAGGCTGGACACTCTTGGGGCTGAGAGGATTGGTGAGGTTGGGTGAGCAAATGCAGATACTTTAAAGTAATACCGCGGGGTACCCACCCCATGGGTCTCAAATCTCCAGGTACAAGAGAATCTTCCTACATCAAAACATGCATGGGAAACCCAGAAGATGGTATGCCATGATATCGGGAAAGGTTTCTAAAACGCACCTCATTTCTCCTCTCCTTGTGCTCGGGTTCGCCATTCCAGCCGCTTGACTAACCATCTCCCTACTTGGAGAATCAGCACCTTTAACCTCCTGTTTCGTCCAGGTTGCAATGTGTCCTGAGGATGAACGGGAAGACGGGGAACCAACGAGAGACTAGCCCTAGGTGTTGGGACAGGCACAGGTCACTCCATTTTCCCATCAGGAAGAAGAATGAACCACAGGCTCAGCCTGCCCCCCAGAACCAAAATAGGGCCTGAAGCAATCCTGCGCTTTTGCGGCCAGCTCCCAAAAAAGCGAGGAGACAAATGGAGCTCAGGGGCACTGCAATTCACAAACGTGCAGAGTTATAAATGAGAACTCTCGTCCACAAATATATTGAGGGAAGGCAACGAAGAGGATTTGAAAGCAAGGCAGATTTGCAGGAAACAGATTTCAGGAGGTAGATTCGACTCGCCTTTAAAGCACATGAAAAGCGGCAAAAAGTTGACAATGATGCCCTTGGCCAAAAAGGGCGTATGCGTTTTTTCCTGAATATATTCAGGAAAAAACGCATACGCCCTTTTTGGCCCACCAAGCAAGCCGGAAGTGCAAATCAACGCTACAAAGAAGTCTCGCTTGCCCTCGGTCAAAAGGGCCATGCTGAACAAAGTGTAAAAACCAGAAAAGCAGGACAGGCCATGGAGACATGGCAGCCTTACTACGCTGATGGGCGGGATGTAAATTGCCAACAGGCACTCTGGAGAAGAGTACGGTGTGTCCTCAAACAAGTAATAAACACAGCGTAGAGAGCATAGGGCACTTCCACTCATGGGTGTATAAATAGGGAAAACTAATAATCAACAAGACACAGGCACCCTAAAGTTTACGGCTGCTCTGTTTCCAAGAACCTCCGCTTCGGTACACCTTCAATATCCCAGGAAAGAGAAAAATGGATAAAGAAATGGTGGTACTTGGCACAATGGAATATCACTCAGCCATGAAATCAATGTCATAAGGCTAGTTAGCAGCATGATGAGTGGATTTAGGTACGATGATTCTAAGTGAAATAAGTCACACAGAAAAAGACACTTATCCTAAGATATCGCTTATAGAGGGAATGTCAAAATCGCTACACTTGAACTGAATTACAAAACAGAACAGAGTCACATCTTTAGAAGACACACTATGGCTGCTTAACGGGAAAGGTGAGGTGGGGTGATGCATAAAACAAGGGTTTCAAATTAGCTCAGAGACCGCTCCATAAGCCAAATATGTAATAGACAAGGCCTACGCCCTGCTCAGTGAACTGGACTCAACACACCCTAGTCACCACACAAGAATATATCTGACTAGTAAGAATCTGAAAACCTATGTATCGATATCTCTCTGCAAGTGAATCAAGAGGGTGTAAAGCGGCATAAACACAGCAGGGAAAAGCAGCCAAACCCCATTCTAAACATACATTACTTTAAAAAACCCACAAAGCAAAGACAGTGAAAGAGAGAGAAATTCTTACAAAATCCGTTCAGGGTCTATGATGCAACCTGGATTGACCATATCTAGACCCACAGCTGGATGAGACATAAGGCTGGACACTCTTGGGGCTGAGAGGATTGGTGAGGTTGGGTGAGCAAACGCAGATACTTTAAAGTAACACTGCGGGGAACACACCCCATGGGTCTCAAATCTCCAGGTACAAGGGCATCTTCCTACATCAAAACATGCATGGGAAACCCAGAAGATGGTATGCCATGAGATCGGGAAAGGTTTCTAAAATGCACCTCATTTCTCCTCTCCTTGTGCACGGGTTCACCATTCCAGCTGCTTGACTAACCATCTCCCTACTTGGAGAATCAGCACCTTTAACCTCCTGATTGTACAGGTTGCAATTTGTCCTGAGGATGAACGTGAAGACGGGGAACCAACGAGAGCCGAGCCCTAGGTGTTGGGACAGGCATAGGTCACTCCATTTTCCCATCAGGAAGAAGAATGAACCACAGGCTCAGCCTGCCCCCCAGAACCAAAATAGGGCCTGAAGCAATCCTGCGCTTTTGCGGCCAGCTCCCAAAAAAGCGAGGAGACAAATGGAGCTCAGGGGCACTGCAATTCACAAACGTGCAGAGTTATAAATGAGAACTCTCGTCCACAAATATATTGAAGGAAGGCAACGAAGAGGATTTGAAAGCAAGGCAGATTTGCAGGAAACAGATTTCAGGAGGTAGATTCGACTCGCCTTTAAAGCACATGAAAAGCGGCAAAACGTTGACAATGATGCCCTTGGCCAAAAAGGGCGTATGCGTTTTTTCCTGAATATATTCAGGAAAAAACGCATACGCCCTTTTTGGCCAACCAAGCAAGCCGGAAGGGCAAATCAGCGCTACAAAGAAGTCTCGCTTGCCCTCGGTCAAAAGGGCCATGCTAAACAAAGTGTAAAAACCAGAAAAGCAGGACAGGCCATGGAGACATGGGAGCCTTGCTACGCTAATGGGCGGGATGTAAATTGCCAACAGGCACTCTGGAGATGAGTACGGTGTGTCCTGAAACAAGTAATAAACACAGCGTTGAGAGCATAGGGCATTTCCACTCATGGGCGTATAAATTGGGAAAACTAAAAATCAACAAGACACAAGCACCCCAAACTTTACGGCTGCTCTGTTTCCAAGAACCTCCGCTTCGGTACACCTTCAATATCCCAGGAAAGAGAAAAATGGATAAAGAACTGGTGGTACTTGGCACAATGCAGTATCACTCAGCCATGAAATCAATGTCATAAGGCTAGTTAGCAGCATGATGAGTGGATTTAGGTACGATGATTCTAAGTGAAATAAGTCACACAGAAAAAGGCACTTATCCTAAGATATCGCTTATAGAGGGAATGTCAAAATCGCTACACTTGAACTGAATTACAAAACAGAACAGAGGCACACCTTTAGAAGACACACCATGGCTGCTTAACCGGAAAGGTGAGGTGGGGTTATGCATAAAACAAGGGTTTGAAATTAGCTCAGACACCGCTCCATAAGCCAAATATGTAATAGACAACGCCTACTCCTGCTCAGTGAACTGGACTCAACACCCCCTGGTCACCGCACAAGAATATATCTGACTAGTATGAATCTGAAAACCTATGTATTGATATCTCTCTGCAAGTGAATCAAGAGGGTGTAAAGCGGCATAAACACAGCAGGGAAAAGCAGCCAAACCCCATTCTAAACATACATTACTTTAAAAAACCCACAAAGCAAAGACAGTGAAAGAGAGAGAAATTCTTACAAAATCCGTTCAGGGTCTCTGATGCAACCTGGATTGACCATATCTAGACCCACAGCTGGATGAGACATAAGGCTGGACACTCTTGGGGCTGAGAGGATTGGTGAGGTTGGGTGAGCAAATGCAGATACTTTAAAGTAATACCGCGGGGTACCCACCCCATGGGTCTCAAATCTCCAGGTACAAGGGAATCTTCCTACATCAAAACATGCATGGGAAACCCAGAAGATGGTATGCCATGATATCGGGAATGGTTTCTAAAACGCACCTCATTTCTCCTCTCCTTGTGCTCGGGTTCGCCATTCCAGCCGCTTGACTAACCATCTCCCTACTTGGAGAATCAGCACCTTTAACCTCCTGTTTCGTCCAGGTTGCAATTTGTCCTGAGGATGAACGGGAAGACGGGGAACCAACGAGAGACTAGCCCTAGGTGTTGGGACAGGCATAGGTCACTCCATTTTCCCATCAGGAAGAAGAATGAACCACAGGCTCAGCCTGCCCCCCAGAACCAAAATAGGGCCTGAAGCAATCCTGCGCTTTTGCGGCAGCTCCCAAAAAAGCGAGGAGACAAATGGAGCTTAGGGGCACTGCAATTCACAAACGTGCAGAGTTATAAATGAGAACTCTCGTCCACAAATATATTGAGGGAAGGCAACGAAGAGGATTTGAAAGCAAGGCAGATTTGCAGGAAACAGATTTCAGGAGGTAGATTCGACTCGCCTTTAAAGCACATGAAAAGCGGCAAAACGTTGACAATGATGCCCTTGGCCAAAAAGGGCGTATGCGTTTTTTCCTGAATATATTCAGGAAAAAACGCATACGCCCTTTTTCGCCAACCAAGCAAGCCGGAAGTGCAAATCAACGCTACAAAGAAGTCTCGCTTGCCCTCGGTCAAAAGGGCCATGCTGAACAAAGTGTAAAAACCAGAAAAGCAGGACAGGCCATGGAGACATGGCAGCCTTACTACGCTGATGGGCGGGATGTAAATTGACAACAGGCACTCTGGAGAAGAGTACGGTGTGTCCTGAAACAAGTAATAAACACAGCGTAGAGAGCATAGGGCACTTCCACTCATGGGCGTATAAATGGGGAAAACTAAAAATCAACAAGACACAGGCACCCTAAAGTTTACGGCTGCTCTGTTTCCAAGAACCTCCGCTTCGGTACACCTTCAATATCCCAGGAAAGAGAAAAATGGATAAAGAAATGGTGGTACTTGGCACAATGGAATATCACTCAGCCATGAAATCAATGTCATAAGGCTAGTTAGCAGCATGATGAGTGGATTTAGGTACGATGATTCTAAGTGAAATAAGTCACACAGAAAAAGACACTTATCCTAAGATATCGCTTATAGAGGGAATGTCAAAATCGCTACACTTGAACTGAATTACAAAACAGAACAGAGTCACACCTTTAGAAGACACACTATGGCTGCTTAACGGGAAAGGTGAGGTGGGGTGATGCATAAAACAAGGGTTTGAAATTAGCTCAGAGACCGCTCCATAAGCCAAATATGTAATAGACAAGGCCTACTCCCTGCTCAGTGAACTGGACTCAACACATCCTAGTCACCACACAAGAATATATCTGACTAGTAAGAATCTGAAAACCTATGTATCGATATCTCTCTGCAAGTGAATCAAGAGGGTGTAAAGCGGCATCAACACAGCAGGGAAAAGCAGCCAAGCCCGATTCTAAACATAAATTACTTTAAAAAACCCACAAAACAAAGACAGTGAAAGAGAGAGAAATTCTTACAAAATCCGTTCAGGGTCTATGATGCAACCTGGATTGACCATATCTAGACCCACAGCTGGATGAGACATAAGGCTGGACACTCTTGGGGCTGAGAGGATTGGTGAGGTTGGGTGAGCAAACGCAGATACTTTAAAGTAACACTGCGGGGAACACACCCCATGGGTATCAAATCTCCAGGTACAAGGGCATCTTCCTACATCAAAACATGCATGGGAAACCCAGAAGATGGTATGCCATGAGATCGGGAATGGTTTCTAAAATGCACCTCATTTCTCCTCTCCTTGTGCTCGGGTTCACCATTCCAGCTGCTTGACTAACCATCTCCCTACTTGGAGAATCAGCACCTTTAACCTCCTGATTGTACAGGTTGCAATTTGTCCTGAGGATGAACGTGAAGACGGGGAACCAACGAGAGACGAGCCCTAGGTGTTGGGACAGGCATAGGTAACTCCATTTTCCCATCAGGAAGAAGAATGAACCACAGGCTCAGCCTGCCCCCCAGAACCAAAATAGGGCCTGAAGCAATCCTGCGCTTTTGCGGCCAGCTCCCAAAAAAGCGAGGAGACAAATGGAGCTCAGGGGCACTGCAATTCACAAACGTGCAGAGTTATAAATGAGAAGTCTCGTCCACAAATATATTGAAGGAAGGCAACGAAGAGGATTTGAAAGCAAGGCAGATTTGCAGGAAACAGATTTCAGGAGGTAGATTCGACTCGCCTTTAAAACACATGAAAAGCGGCAAAGGTTGACAATGATGCCCTTGGCCAAAAAGGGCGTATGCGTTTTTTCCTGAATATATTCAGGAAAAAACGCATACGCCCTTTTTGGCCAACCAAGCAAGCCGGAAGGGCAAATCAGCGCTACAAAGAAGTCTCGCTTGCCCTCGGTCAAAAGGGCCATGCTGAACAAAGTGTAAAAACCAGAAAAGCAGGACAGGCCATGGAGACATGGGAGCCTTGCTACGCTGATGGGCGGGATGTAAATTGCCAACAGGCACTCTGGAGATGAGTACGGTGTGTCCTGAAACAAGTAATAAACACAGCGTAGAGAGCATAGGGCACTTCCACTCATGGGCGTATAAATTGGGAAAATTAAAAATCAACAAGACACAGGCACCCCAAACTTTACGGCTGCTCTGTTTACAAGAACCTCCGCTTCGGTACACCTTCAATATCCCAGGAAAGAGAAAAATGGATAAAGAAATGGTGGTACTTGGCACAATGCAATATCACTCAGCCATGAAATCAATGTCATAAGGCTAGTTACCAGCATGATGAGTGGATTTAGGTACGATGATTCTAAGTGAAATAAGTCACACAGAAAAAGGCACTTGTCCTAAGATATCGCTTATAGAGGGAATGTCAAAATCGCTACACTTGAACTGAATTACAAAACAGAACAGAGGCACACCTTTAGAAGACACACTATGGCTGCTTAACCGGAAAGGTGAGCTGGGGTGATGCATAAAACAAGGGTTTGAAATTAGCTCAGACACCGCTCCATAAGCCAAATATGTAATAGACAAGGCCTACTCCCTGCTCAGTGAACTGGACTCAACACCCCCTAGTCACCGCACAAGAATATATCTGACTAGTATGAATCTGAAAACCTATGTATTGATATCTCTCTGCAAGTGAATCAAGAGGGTGTAAAGCGGCATAAACACAGCAGGGAAAAGCAGCCAAACCCCATTCTAAACATACATTACTTTAAAAAACCCACAAAGCAAAGACAGTGAAAGAGAGAGAAATTCTTACAAAATCCGTTCAGGGTCTCTGATGCAACCTGGATTGACCATATCTAGACCCACAGCTGGATGAGACATAAGGCTGGACACTCTTGGGGCTGAGAGGATTGGTGAGGTTGGGTGAGCAAATGCAGATACTTTAAAGTAATACCGCGGGGTACCCACCCCATGGGTCTCAAATCTCCAGGTACAAGGGAATCTTCCTACATCAAAACATGCATGGGAAACCCAGAAGATGGTATGCCATGATATCGGGAATGGTTTCTAAAACGCACCTCATTTCTCCTCTCCTTGTGCTCGGGTTCGCCATTCCAGCCGCTTGACTAACCATCTCCCTACTTGGAGAATCAGCACCTTTAACCTCCTGTTTCGTCCAGGTTGCAATTTGTCCTGAGGATGAACGGGAAGACGGGGAACCAACGAGAGACTAGCCCTAGGTGTTGGGACAGGCACAGGTCACTCCATTTTCCCAGCAGGAAGAAGAATGAACCACAGGCTCAGCCTGCCCCCCAGAACCAAAATAGGGCCTGAAGCAATCCTGCGCTTTTGCGGCCAGCTCCCAAAAAAGCGAGGAGACAAATGGAGCTCAGGGGCACTGCAATTCACAAACGTGCAGAGTTATAAATGAGAACTCTCGTCCACAAATATATTGAGGGAAGGCAACGAAGAGGATTTGAAAGCAAGGCAGATTTGCAGGAAACAGATTTCAGGAGGTAGATTCGACTCGCCTTTAAAGCACATGAAAAGCGGCAAAACGTTGACAATGATGCCCTTGGCCAAAAAGGGCGTATGCGTTTTTTCCTGAATATATTCAGGAAAAAACGCATACGCCCTTTTTGGCCAACCAAGCAAGCCTGAAGGGCAAATCAGCGCTACAAAGAAGTCTCGCTTGCCCTCGGTCAAAAGGGCCATGCTGAACAAAGTGTAAAAACCAGAAAAGCAGGACAGGCCATGGAGACATGGGAGCCTTGCTACGCTGATGGGTGGGATGTAAATTGCCAACAGGCACTCTGGAGATGAGTACGGTGTGTCCTGAAACAAGTAATAAACACAGCGTTGAGAGCATAGGGCACTTCCACTCATGGGCGTATAAATTGGGAAAATTAAAAATCAACAAGACACAGGCACCCCAAACTTTACGGCTGCTCTGTTTACAAGAACCTCTGCTTCGGTACAACTTCAATATCCCAGGAAAGAGAAAAATGGATAAAGAAATGGTGGTACTTGGCACAATGCAATATCTCTCAGCCATGAAATCAATTTCATAAGGCTAGTTAGCAGCATGATGAGTGGATTTAGGTACGATGATTCTAAGTGAAATAAGTCACACAGAAAAAGACACTTATCCTAAGATATCGCTTATAGAGGGAATGTCAAAATCGCTACACTTGAACTGAATTACAAAACAGAACAGAGTCACACCTTTAGAAGACACACTATGGCTGCTTAACGGGAAAGGTGAGGTGGGGTGATGCATAAAACAAGGGTTTCAAATTAGCTCAGAGACCGCTCCATAAGCCAAATATGTAATAGACAAGGCCTACTCCCTGCTCAGTGAACTGGACTCAACACCCCCTAGTCACCACACAAGAATATATCTGACTAGTAAGAATCTGAAAACCTATGTATCGATATCTCTCTGCAAGTGAATCAAGAGGGTGTAAAGCGGCATCAACACAGCAGGGAAAAGCAGCCAAGCCCGATTCAAAACATACATTACTTTAAAAAACCCACAAAACAAAAACAGTGAAAGAGAGAGAAATTCTTACAAAATCCGTTCAGGGTCTCTGATGCAACCTGGATTGACCATATCTAGACCCACAGCTGGATGAGACATAAGGCTGGACACTCTTGGGGCTGAGAGGATTGGTGAGGTTGGGTGATCAAACGCAGATACTTTAAAGTAACACTGCGGGGAACACACCCCATGGGTCTCAAATCTCCAGGTACAAGGGCATCTTCCTACATCAAAACATGCATGGGAAACCCAGAAGATGGTATGCCATGAGATCGGGAAAGGTTTCTAAAATGCACCTCATTTCTCCTCTCCTTGTGCTCAGGTTCACCATTCCAGCTGCTTGACTAACCATCTCCCTACTTGGAGAATCAGCACCTTTAACCTCCTGTTTCGTCCAGGTTGCAATTTGTCCTGAGGATGAACGTGAAGACGGGGAACCAAAGAGAGACTAGCCCTAGGTGTTGGGACAGGCACAGGTCACTCCATTTTCCCATCAGGAAGAAGAATGAACCACAGGCTCAGCCTGCCCCCCAGAACCAAAATAGGGCCTGAAGCAATCCTGCGCTTTTGCGGCCAGCTCCCAAAAAAGCGAGGAGACAAATGGAGCTCAGGGGCACTGCAATTCACAAACGTGCAGAGTTATAAATGAGAACTCTCGTCCACAAATATATTGAGGGAAGGCAACGAAGAGGATTTGAAAGCAAGGCAGATTTGCAGGAAACAGATTTCAGGAGGTAGATTCGACTCGCCTTTAAAGCACATGAAAAGCGGCAAAAGGTTGACAATGATGCCCTTGGCCAAAAAGGGCGTATGCGTTTTTTCCTGAATATATTCAGGAAAAAACGCATACGCCCTTTTTGGCCAACCAAGCAAGCCGGAAGGGCAAATCAGCGCTACAAAGAAGTCTCACTTGCCCTCGGTCAAAAGGGCCATGCTGAACAAAGTGTAAAAACCAGAAAAGCAGGACAGGCCATGGAGACATGGGAGCCTTGCTACGCTGATGGGTGGGATGTAAATTGCCAACAGGCACTCTGGAGATGAGTACGGTGTGTCCTGAAACAAGTAATAAACACAGCGTTGAGAGCATAGGGCACTTCCACTCATGGGCGTATAAATTGGGAAAATTAAAAATCAACAAGACACAGGCACCCCAAACTTTACGGCTGCTCTGTTTACAAGAACCTCCGCTTCGGTACACCTTCAATATCCCAGGAAAGAGAAAAATGGATAAAGAAATGGTGGTACTTGGCACAATGCAATATCACTCAGCCATGAAATCAATGTCATAAGGCTAGTTAGCAGCATGATGAGTGGATTTAGGTACGATGATTCTAAGTGAAATAAGTCACACAGAAAAAGGCACTTATCCTAAGATATCGCTTATAGAGGGAATGTCAAAATCGCTACACTTGAACTGAATTACAAAACAGAACAGAGGCACACCTTTAGAAGACACACTATGGCTGCTTAACCGGAAAGGTGAGGTGGGGTGATGCATAAAACAAGGGTTTGAAATTAGCTCAGACACCGCTCCATAAGCCAAATATGTAATAGACAAGGCCTACTCCCTGCTCAGTGAACTGGACTCAACACCCCCTAGTCACCGCACAAGAATATATCTGACTAGTAAGAATCTGAAAACCTATGTATTGATATCTCTCTGCAAGTGAATCAAGAGGGTGTAAAGCGGCATCAACACAGCAGGGAAAAGCAGCCAAACCCCATTCTAAACATACATTACTTTAAAAAACCCACAAAGCAAAGACAGTGAAAGAGAGAGAAATTCTTACAAAATCCGTTCAGGGTCTCTGATGCAACCTGGATTGACCATATCTAGACCCACAGCTGGATGAGACATAAGGCTGGACACTCTTGGGGCTGAGAGGATTGGTGAGGTTGGGTGAGCAAATGCAGATACTTTAAAGTAATACCGCGGGGTACCCACCCCATGGGTCTCAAATCTCCAGGTACAAGGGCATCTTCCTACATCAAAACATGCATGGGAAACCCAGAAGATGGTATGCCATGAGATCGGGAAAGGTTTCTAAAATGCACCTCATTTCTCCTCTCCTTGTGCTCAGGTTCACCATTCCAGCTGCTTGACTAACCATCTCCCTACTTGGAGAATCAGCACCTTTAACCTCCTGTTTCGTCCAGGTTGCAATTTGTCCTGAGGATGAACGTGAAGACGGGGAACCAACGAGAGACTAGCCCTAGGTGTTGGGACAGGCACAGGTCACTCCATTTTCCCATCAGGAAGAAGAATGAACCACAGGCTCAGCCTGCCCCCCAGAACCAAAATAGGGCCTGAAGCAATCCTGCGCTTTTGCGGCCAGCTCCCAAAAAAGCGAGGAGACAAATGGAGCTCAGGGACACTGCAATTCACAAACGTGCAGAGTTATAAATGAGAACTCTCGTCCACAAATATATTGAGGGAAGGCAACGAAGAGGATTTGAAAGCAAGGCAGATTTGCAGGAAACAGATTTCAGGAGGTAGATTCGACTCGCCTTTAAAGCACATGAAAAGCGGCAAAAGGTTGACAATGATGCCCTTGGCCAAAAAGGGCGTATGCGTTTTTTCCTGAATATATTCAGGAAAAAACGCATACGCCCTTTTTGGCCAACCAAGCAAGCCGGAAGGGCAAATCAGCGCTACAAAGAAGTCTCGCTTGCCCTCGGTCAAAAGGGCCATGCTGAACAAAGTGTAAAAACCAGAAAAGCAGGACAGGCCATGGAGACATGGGAGCCTTGCTACGCTGATGGGTGGGATGTAAATTGCCAACAGGCACTCTGGAGATGAGTACGGTGTGTCCTGAAACAAGTAATAAACACAGCGTTGAGAGCATAGGGCACTTCCACTCATGGGCGTATAAATTGGGAAAATTAAAAATCAACAAGACACAGGCACCCCAAACTTTACGGCTGCTCTGTTTACAAGAACCTCCGCTTCGGTACACCTTCAATATCCCAGGAAAGAGAAAAATGGATAAAGAAATGGTGGTACTTGGCACAATGCAATATCACTCAGCCATGAAATCAATGTCATAAGGCTAGTTAGCAGCATGATGAGTGGATTTAGGTACGATGATTCTAAGTGAAATAAGTCACACAGAAAAAGGCACTTATCCTAAGATATCGCTTATAGAGGGAATGTCAAAATCGCTACACTTGAACTGAATTACAAAACAGAACAGAGGCACACCTTTAGAAGACACACTATGGCTGCTTAACCGGAAAGGTGAGGTGGGGTGATGCATAAAACAAGGGTTTGAAATTAGCTCAGACACCGCTCCATAAGCCAAATATGTAATAGACAAGGCCTACTCCCTGCTCAGTGAACTGGACTCAACACCCGCTAGTCACCGCACAAGAATATATCTGACTAGTAAGAATCTGAAAACCTATGTATTGATATCTCTCTGCAAGTGAATCAAGAGGGTGTAAAGCGGCATCAACACAGCAGGGAAAAGCAGCCAAACCCCATTCTAAACATACATTACTTTAAAAAACCCACAAAGCAAAGACAGTGAAAGAGAGAGAAATTCTTACAAAATCCGTTCAGGGTCTCTGATGCAACCTGGATTGACCATATCTAGACCCACAGCTGGATGAGACATAAGGCTGGACACTCTTGAGGCTGAGAGGATTGGTGAGGTTGGGTGAGCAAATGCAGATACTTTAAAGTAATACCGCGGGGTACCCACCCTATGGGTCTCAAATCTCCAGGTACAAGGGAATCTTCCTACATCAAAACATGCATGGGAAACCCAGAAGATGGTATGCCATGATATCGGGAATGGTTTCTAAACGCACCTCATTTCTCCTCTCCTTGTGCTCGGGTTCGCCATTCCAGCCGCTTGACTAACCATCTCCCTACTTGGAGAATCAGCACCTTTAACCTCCTGTTTCGTCCAGGTTGCAATTTGTCCTGAGGATGAACGGGAAGACGGGGAACCAACGAGAGACTAGCCCTAGGTGTTGGGACAGGCACAGGTCACTCCATTTTCCCAGCAGGAAGAAGAATGAACCACAGGCTCAGCCTGCCCCCCAGAACCAAAATAGGGCCTGAAGCAATCCTGCGCTTTTGCGGCCAGCTCCCAAAAAAGCGAGGAGACAAATGGAGCTCAGGGGCACTGCAATTCACAAACGTGCAGAGTTATAAATGAGAACTCTCGTCCACAAATATATTGAGGGAAGGCAACGAAGAGGATTTGAAAGCAAGGCAGATTTGCAGGAAACAGATTTCAGGAGGTAGATTCGACTCGCCTTTAAAGCACATGAAAAGCGGCAAAACGTTGACAATGATGCCCTTGGCCAAAAAGGGCGTATGCGTTTTTTCCTGAATATATTCAGGAAAAAACGCATACGCCCTTTTTGGCCAACCAAGCAAGCCGGAAGGGCAAATCAGCGCTACAAAGAAGTCTCGCTGGCCCTCGGTCAAAAGGGCCATGCTGAACAAAGTGTAAAAACCAGAAAAGCAGGACAGGCCATGGAGACATGGGAGCCTTGCTACGCTGATGGGCGGGATGTAAATTGCCAACAGGCACTCTGGAGATGAGTACGGTGTGTCCTGAAACAAGTAATAAACACAGCGTTGAGAGCATAGGGCACTTCCACTCATGGGCGTATAAATTGGGAAAATTAAAAATCAACAAGACACAGGCCCCCAAACTTTACGGCTGCTCTGTTTAAAAGAACCTCCGCTTCGGTACACCTTCAATATCCCAGGAAAGAGAAAAATGGATAAAGAAATGGTGGTACTTGGCACAATGCAATATCACTCAGCCATGAAATCAATTTCATAAGGCTAGTTAGCAGCATGATGAGTGGATTTAGGTACGATGATTCTAAGTGAAATAAGTCACACAGAAAAAGACACTTATCCTAAGATATCGCTTATAGAGGGAATGTCAAAATCGCTACACTTGAACTGAATTACAAAACAGAACAGAGTCACACCTTTAGAAGACACACTATGGCTGCTTAACGGGAAAGGTGAGGTGGGGTGATGCATAAAACAAGGGTTTCAAATTAGCTCAGAGACCGCTCCATAAGCCAAATATGTAATAGACAAGGCCTACTCCCTGCTCAGTGAACTGGACTCAACACCCCCTAGTCACCACACAAGAATATATCTGACTAGTAAGAATCTGAAAACCTATGTATCGATATCTCTCTGCAAGTGAATCAAGAGGGTGTAAAGCGGCATCAACACAGCAGGGAAAAGCAGCCAAGCCCGATTCTAAACATACATTACTTTAAAAAACCCACAAAACAAAGACAGTGAAAGAGAGAGAAATTCTTACAAAATCCGTTCAGGGTCTATGATGCAACCTGGATTGACCATATCTAGACCCACAGCTGGATGAGACATAAGGCTGGACACTCTTGGGGCTGAGAGGATTGGTGAGGTTGGGTGATCAAACGCAGATACTTTAAAGTAACACTGCGGGGAACACACCCCATGGGTCTCAAATCTCCAGGTACAAGGGCATCTTCCTACATCAAAACATGCATGGGAAACCCAGAAGATGGTATGCCATGAGATCGGGAAAGGTTTCTAAAATGCACCTCATTTCTCCTCTCCTTGTGCTCGGGTTCACCATTCCAGCTGCTTGACTAACCATCTCCCTACTTGGAGAATCAGCACCTTTAACCTCCTGTTTCGTCCAGGTTGCAATTTGTCCTGAGGATGAACGGGAAGACGGGGAACCAACGAGAGACTAGCCCTAGGTGTTGGGACAGGCACAGGTCACTCCATTTTCCCATCAGGAAGAAGAATGAACCACAGGCTCAGCCTGCCCCCCAGAACCAAAATAGGGCCTGAAGCAATCCTGCGCTTTTGCGGCCAGCTCCCAAAAAAGCGAGGAGACAAATGGAGCTCAGGGGCACTGCCATTCACAAACGTGCAGAGTTATAAATGAGAACTCTCGTCCACAAATATATTGAGGGAAGGCAACGAAGAGGATTTGAAAGCAAGGCAGATTTGCAGGAAACAGATTTCAGGAGGTAGATTCGACTCGCCTTTAAAGCACATGAAAAGCGGCAAAACGTTGACAATGATGCCCTTGGCCAAAAAGGGCGTATGCGTTTTTTCCTGAATATATTCAGGAAAAAACGCATACGCCCTTTTTGGCCAACCAAGCAAGCCTGAAGGGGAAATCAGCGCTACAAAGAAGTCTCGCTTGCCCTCGGTCAAAAGGGCCATGCTGAACAAAGTGTAAAAACCAGAAAAGCAGGACAGGCCATGGAGACATGGCAGCCTTACTACGCTGATGGGCGGGATGTAAATTGCCAACAGGCACTCTGGAGAAGAGTACGGTGTGTCCTGAAACAAGTAATAAACACAGCGTAGAGAGCATAGGGCACTTCCACTCATGGGTGTATAAATGGGGAAAACTAAAAATCAACAAGACACAGGCACCCTAAAGTTTACGGCTGCTCTGTTTACAAGAACCTCCGCTTCGGTACACCTTCAATATCCCAGGAAAGAGAAAAATGGATAAAGAAATGGTGGTACTTGGCACAATGGAATATCACTCAGCCATGAAATCAATGTCATAAGGCTAGTTAGCAGCATGATGAGTGGATTTAGGTACGATGATTCTAAGTGAAATAAGTCACACAGAAAAAGGCACTTATCCTAAGATATCGCTTATAGAGGGAATGTCAAAATCGCTACACTTGAACTGAATTACAAAACAGAACAGAGGCACACCTTTAGAAGACACACTATGGCTGCTTAACCGGAAAGGTGAGGTGGGGTGATGCATAAAACAAGGGTTTGAAATTAGCTCAGACACCGCTCCATAAGCCAAATATGTAATAGACAAGGCCTACTCCCTGCTCAGTGAACTGGACTCAACACCCCCTAGTCACCGCACAAGAATATATCTGACTAGTATGAATCTGAAAACCTATGTATTGATATCTCTCTGCAAGTGAATCAAGAGGGTGTAAAGCGGCATAAACAGAGCAGGGAAAAGCAGCCAAACCCCATTCTAAACATACATTACTTTAAAAAACCCACAAAGCAAAGACAGTGAAAGAGAGAGAAATTCTTACAAAATCCGTTCAGGGTCTCTGATGCAACCTGGATTGACCATATCTAGACCCACAGCTGGATGAGACATAAGGCTGGACACTCTTGGGGCTGAGAGGATTGGTGAGGTTGGGTGAGCAAATGCAGATACTTTAAAGTAATACCGCGGGGTACCCACCCCATGGGTCTCAAATCTCCAGGTACAAGGGAATCTTCCTACATCAAAACATGCATGGGAAACCCAGAAGATGGTATGCCATGATATCGGGAATGGTTTCTAAAACGCACCTCATTTCTCCTCTCCTTGTGCTCGGGTTCGCCATTCCAGCCACTTGACTAACCATCTCCCTACTTGGAGAATCAGCACCTTTAACCTCCTGTTTCGTCCAGGTTGCAATTTGTCCTGAGGATGAACGGGAAGACGGGGAACCAACGAGAGACTAGCCCTAGGTGTTGGGACAGGCACAGGTCACTCCATTTTCCCAGCAGGAAGAAGAATGAACCACAGGCTCAGCCTGCCCCCCAGAACCAAAATAGGGCCTGAAGCAATCCTGCGCTTTTGCGGCCAGCTCCCAAAAAAGCGAGGAGACAAATGGAGCTCAGGGGCACTGCAATTCACAAACGTGCAGAGTTATAAATGAGAACTCTCGTCCACAAATATATTGAGGGAAGGCAACGAAGAGGATTTGAAAGCAAGGCAGATTTGCAGGAAACAGATTTCAGGAGGTAGATTCGACTCGCCTTTAAAGCACATGAAAAGCGGCAAAACGTTGACAATGATGCCCTTGGCCAAAAAGGGCGTATGCGTTTTTTCCTGAATATATTCAGGAAAAAACGCATACGCCCTTTTTGGCCAACCAAGCAAGCCGGAAGTGCAAATCAACGCTACAAAGAAGTCTCGCTTGCCCTCGGTCAAAAGGGCCATGCTGAACAAAGTGTAAAAACCAGAAAAGCAGGACAGGCCATGGAGACATGGCAGCCTTACTACGCTGATGGGCGGGATATAAATTGCCAACAGGCACTCTGGAGAAGAGTACGGTGTGTCCTCAAACAAGTAATAAACACAGCGTAGAGAGCATAGGGCACTTCCACTCATGGGTGTATAAATGGGGAAAACTAAAAATCAACAAGACACAGGCACCCTAAAGTTTACGGCTGCTCTGTTTCCAAGAACCTCCGCTTCGGTACACCTTCAATATCCCAGGAAAGAGAAAAATGGATAAAGAAATGGTGGTACTTGGCACAATGGAATATCACTCAGCCATGAAATCAATGTCATAAGGCTAGTTAGCAGCATGATGAGTGGATTTAGGTACGATGATTCTAAGTGAAATAAGTCACACAGAAAAAGACACTTATCCTAAGATATCGCTTATAGAGGGAATGTCAAAATCGCTACACTTGAACTGAATTACAAAACAGAACAGAGTCACACCTTTAGAAGACACACTATGGCTGCTTAACGGGAAAGGTGAGGTGGGGTGATGCATAAAACAAGGGTTTCAAATTAGCTCAGAGACCGCTCCATAAGCCAAATATGTAATAGACAAGGCCTACTCCCTGCTCAGTGAACTGGACTCAACACCCCCTAGTCACCACACAAGAATATATCTGACTAGTAAGAATCTGAAAACCTATGTATCGATATCTCTCTGCAAGTGAATCAAGAGGGTGTAAAGCGGCATCAACACAGCAGGGAAAAGCAGCCAAGCCCGATTCTAAACATACATTACTTAAAAAAACCCACAAAACAAAGACAGTGAAAGAGAGAGAAATTCTTACAAAATCCGTTCAGGGTCTCTGATGCAACCTGGATTGACCATATCTAGACCCACAGCTGGATGAGACATAAGGCTGGACACTCTTGGGGCTGAGAGGATTGGTGAGGTTGGGTGATCAAACGCAGATACTTTAAAGTAACACTGCGGGGAACACACCCCATGGGTCTCAAATCTCCAGGTACAAGGGCATCTTCCTACATCAAAACATGCATGGGAAACCCAGAAGATGGTATGCCATGAGATCGGGAAAGGTTTCTAAAATGCACCTCATTTCTCCTCTCCTTGTGCTCGGGTTCACCATTCCAGCTGCTTGACTAACCATCTCCCTACTTGGAGAATCAGCACCTTTAACCTCCTGTTTCGTCCAGGTTGCAATTTGTCCTGAGGATGAACGGGAAGACGGGGAACCAACGAGAGACTAGCCCTAGGTGTTGGGACAGGCACAGGTCACTCCATTTTCCCATCAGGAAGAAGAATGAACCACAGGCTCAGCCTGCCCCCCAGAACCAAAATAGGGCCTGAAGCAATCCTGCGCTTTTGCGGCCAGCTCCCAAAAAAGCGAGGAGACAAATGGAGCTCAGGGGCACTGCCATTCACAAACGTGCAGAGTTATAAATGAGAACTCTCGTCCACAAATATATTGAGGGAAGGCAACGAAGAGGATTTGAAAGCAAGGCAGATTTGCAGGAAACAGATTTCAGGAGGTAGATTCGACTCGCCTTTAAAGCACATGAAAAGCGGCAAAACGTTGACAATGATGCCCTTGGCCAAAAAGGGCGTATGCGTTTTTTCCTGAATATATTCAGGAAAAAACGCATACGCCCTTTTTGGCCAACCAAGCAAGCCTGAAGGGGAAATCAGCGCTACAAAGAAGTCTCGCTTGCCCTCGGTCAAAAGGGCCATGCTGAACAAAGTGTAAAAACCAGAAAAGCAGGACAGGCCATGGAGACATGGCAGCCTTACTACGCTGATGGGCGGGATGTAAATTGCCAACAGGCACTCTGGAGAAGAGTACGGTGTGTCCTGAAACAAGTAATAAACACAGCGTAGAGAGCATAGGGCACTTCCACTCATGGGTGTATAAATGGGGAAAACTAAAAATCAACAAGACACAGGCACCCTAAAGTTTACGGCTGCTCTGTTTACAAGAACCTCCGCTTCGGTACACCTTCAATATCCCAGGAAAGAGAAAAATGGATAAAGAAATGGTGGTACTTGGCACAATGGAATATCACTCAGCCATGAAATCAATGTCATAAGGCTAGTTAGCAGCATGATGAGTGGATTTAGGTACGATGATTCTAAGTGAAATAAGTCACACAGAAAAAGGCACTTATCCTAAGATATCGCTTATAGAGGGAATGTCAAAATCGCTACACTTGAACTGAATTACAAAACAGAACAGAGGCACACCTTTAGAAGACACACTATGGCTGCTTAACCGGAAAGGTGAGGTGGGGTGATGCATAAAACAAGGGTTTGAAATTAGCTCAGACACCGCTCCATAAGCCAAATATGTAATAGACAAGGCCTACTCCCTGCTCAGTGAACTGGACTCAACACCCCCTAGTCACCGCACAAGAATATATCTGACTAGTATGAATCTGAAAACCTATGTATTGATATCTCTCTGCAAGTGAATCAAGAGGGTGTAAAGCGGCATAAACAGAGCAGGGAAAAGCAGCCAAACCCCATTCTAAACATACATTACTTTAAAAAACCCACAAAGCAAAGACAGTGAAAGAGAGAGAAATTCTTACAAAATCCGTTCAGGGTCTCTGATGCAACCTGGATTGACCATATCTAGACCCACAGCTGGATGAGACATAAGGCTGGACACTCTTGGGGCTGAGAGGATTGGTGAGGTTGGGTGAGCAAATGCAGATACTTTAAAGTAATACCGCGGGGTACCCACCCCATGGGTCTCAAATCTCCAGGTACAAGGGAATCTTCCTACATCAAAACATGCATGGGAAACCCAGAAGATGGTATGCCATGATATCGGGAATGGTTTCTAAAACGCACCTCATTTCTCCTCTCCTTGTGCTCGGGTTCGCCATTCCAGCCACTTGACTAACCATCTCCCTACTTGGAGAATCAGCACCTTTAACCTCCTGTTTCGTCCAGGTTGCAATTTGTCCTGAGGATGAACGGGAAGACGGGGAACCAACGAGAGACTAGCCCTAGGTGTTGGGACAGGCACAGGTCACTCCATTTTCCCATCAGGAAGAAGAATGAACCACAGGCTCAGCCTGCCCCCCAGAACCAAAATAGGGCCTGAAGCAATCCTGCGCTTTTGCGGCCAGCTCCCAAAAAAGCGAGGAGACAAATGGAGCTCAGGGGCACTGCAATTCACAAACGTGCAGAGTTATAAATGAGAACTCTCGTCCACAAATATATTGAGGGAAGGCAACGAAGAGGATTTGAAAGCAAGGCAGATTTGCAGGAAACAGATTTCAGGAGGTAGATTCGACTCGCCTTTAAAGCACATGAAAAGCGGCAAAACGTTGACAATGATGCCCTTGGCCAAAAAGGGCGTATGCGTTTTTTCCTGAATATATTCAGGAAAAAACGCATACGCCCTTTTTGGCCAACCAAGCAAGCCGGAAGTGCAAATCAACGCTACAAAGAAGTCTCGCTTGCCCTCGGTCAAAAGGGCCATGCTGAACAAAGTGTAAAAACCAGAAAAGCAGGACAGGCCATGGAGACATGGCAGCCTTACTACGCTGATGGGCGGGATATAAATTGCCAACAGGCACTCTGGAGAAGAGTACGGTGTGTCCTCAAACAAGTAATAAACACAGCGTAGAGAGCATAGGGCACTTCCACTCATGGGTGTATAAATGGGGAAAACTAAAAATCAACAAGACACAGGCACCCTAAAGTTTACGGCTGCTCTGTTTCCAAGAACCTCCGCTTCGGTACACCTTCAATATCCCAGGAAAGAGAAAAATGGATAAAGAAATGGTGGTACTTGGCACAATGGAATATCACTCAGCCATGAAATCAATGTCATAAGGCTAGTTAGCAGCATGATGAGTGGATTTAGGTACGATGATTCTAAGTGAAATAAGTCACACAGAAAAAGACACTTATCCTAAGATATCGCTTATAGAGGGAATGTCAAAATCGCTACACTTGAACTGAATTACAAAACAGAACAGAGTCACACCTTTAGAAGACACACTATGGCTGCTTAACGGGAAAGGTGAGGTGGGGTGATGCATAAAACAAGGGTTTCAAATTAGCTCAGAGACCGCTCCATAAGCCAAATATGTAATAGACAAGGCCTACTCCCTGCTCAGTGAACTGGACTCAACACCCCCTAGTCACCACACAAGAATATATCTGACTAGTAAGAATCTGAAAACCTATGTATCGATATCTCTCTGCAAGTGAATCAAGAGGGTGTAAAGCGGCATCAACACAGCAGGGAAAAGCAGCCAAGCCCGATTCTAAACATACATTACTTAAAAAAACCCACAAAACAAAGACAGTGAAAGAGAGAGAAATTCTTACAAAATCCGTTCAGGGTCTCTGATGCAACCTGGATTGACCATATCTAGACCCACAGCTGGATGAGACATAAGGCTGGACACTCTTGGGGCTGAGAGGATTGGTGAGGTTGGGTGAGCAAACGCAGATACTTTAAAGTAACACTGCGGGGAACACACCCCATGGGTCTCAAATCTCCAGGTACAAGGGCATCTTCCTACATCAAAACATGCATGGGAAACCCAGAAGATGGTATGCCATGAGATCGGGAAAGGTTTCTAAAATGCACCTCATTTCTCCTCTCCTTGTGCTCGGGTTCACCATTCCAGCTGCTTGACTAACCATCTCCCTACTTGGAGAATCAGCACCTTTAACCTCCTGATTGTACAGGTTGCAATTTGTCCTGAGGATAAACGGGAAGACGGGGAACCAACGAGAGACGAGACCTAGGTGTTGGGACAGGCATAGGTCACTCCATTTTCCCATCAGGAAGAAGAATGAACCACAGGCTCAGCCTGCCCCCCAGAACCAAAATAGGGCCTGAAGCAATCCTGCGCTTTTGCGGCCAGCTCCCAAAAAAGCGAGGAGACAAATGGAGCTCAGGGGCACTGCAATTCACAAACGTGCAGAGTTATAAATAAGAACTCTCGTCCACAAATATATTGAAGGAAGGCAACGAAGAGGATTTGAAAGCAAGGCAGATTTGCAGGAAACAGATTTCAGGAGGTAGATTCGACTCGCCTTTAAAGCACATGAAAAGCGGCAAAACGTTGACAATGATGCCCTTGGCCAAAAAGGGCGTATGCGTTTTTTCCTGAATATATTCAGGAAAAAACGCATACGCCCTTTTTGGCCAACCAAGCAAGCCAGAAGGGCAAATCAGCGCTACAAAGAAGTCTCGCTTGCCCTCGGTCAAAAGGGCCATGCTGAACAAAGTGTAAAAACCAGAAAAGCAGGACAGGCCATGGAGACATGGGGGCCTTGCTACGCTGATGGGCGGGATGTAAATTGCCAACAGGCACTCTGGAGATGAGTACGGTGTGTCCTGAAACAAGTAATAAACACAGCGTAGAGAGCATAGGGCACTTCCACTCATGGGCGTATAAATTGGGAAAACTAAAAATCAACAAGACACAGGCACCCCAAACTTTACGGCTGCTCTGTTTCCAAGAACCTCCACATCTGTACACCTTCAATATCCCAGGAAAGAGAAAAATGGATAAACAAATGGTGGTACTTGGCACAATGGAATATCACTCAGCCATGAAATCAATGTCATAAGGCTAGTTAGCAGCATGATGAGTGGATTTAGGTACGATGATTCTAAGTGAAATAAGTCACACAGAAAAAGGCACTTATCCTGAGATATCGCTTAGAGAGGGAATGTCAAAATCGCTACACTTGAACTGAATTACAAAACAGAACAGAGGCACACCTTTAGAAGACACACTATGGCTGCTTAACCGGAAAGGTGAGGTGGGGTGATGCATAAAACAAGGGTTTGAAATTAGCTCAGACACCACTCCATAAGCCAAATATGTAATAGACAAGGCCTACTCCCTGCTCAGTGAACTGGACTCAACACACCCTAGTCACCGCACAAGAATATATCTGACTAGTATGAATCTGAAAACCTATGTATTGATATCTCTCTGCAAGTGAATCAAGAGGGTGTAAAGCGGCATAAACACAGCAGGGAAAAGCAGCCAAACCCCATTCTAAACATACATTACTTTAAAAAACCCACAAAGCAAAGACAGTGAAAGAGAGAGAAATTCTTACAAAATCCGTTCAGGGTCTCTGATGCAACCTGGATTGACCATATCTAGACCCACAGCTGGATGAGACATAAGGCTGGACACTCTTGGGGCTGAGAGGATTGGTGAGGTTGGGTGAGCAAATGCAGATACTTTAAAGTAATACCGCGGGGTACCCACCCCATGGGTCTCAAATCTCCAGGTACAAGGGAATCTTCCTACATCAAAACATGCATGGGAAACCCAGAATATGGTATGCCGTGAGATCGGGAAAGGTTTCTAAAACGCACCTCATTTCTCCTCTCCTTGTGCTCGGGTTCGCCATTCCAGCCGCTTGACTAACCATCTCCCTACTTGGAGAATCAGCACCTTTAACCTCCTGTTTCGTCCAGGTTGCAATTTGTCCTGAGGATGAACGGGAAGACGGGGAACCAACGAGAGACTAGCCCTAGGTGTTGGGACAGGCACAGGTCACTCCATTTTCCCATCAGGAAGAAGAATGAACCACAGGCTCAGCCTGCCCCCCAGAACCAAAATAGGGCCTGAAGCAATCCTGCGCTTTTGCGGCCAGCTCCCAAAAAAGCGAGGAGACAAATGGAGCTCAGGGGCACTGCAATTCACAAACGTGCAGAGTTATAAATGAGAACACTCGTCCACAAATATATTGAGGGAAGGCGACGAAGAGGATTTGAAAGCAAGGCAGATTTGCAGGAAACAGATTTCAGGAGGTAGATTCGACTCGCCTTTAAAGCACATGAAAAGCGGCAAAACGTTGACAATGATGCCCTTGGCCAAAAAGGGCGTATGCGTTTTTTCCTGAATATATTCAGGAAAAAACGCATACGCCCTTTTTGGCCAACCAAGCAAGCCGGAAGTGCAAATCAGCGCTACAAACAAGTCTCGCTTGCCCTCGGTCAAAAGGGCCATGCTGAACAAAGTGTAAAAACCAAAAAAGCAGGACAGGCCATGGAGACATGGCAGCCTTACTACGCTGATGGGCGGGATGTAAATTGCCAACAGGCACTCTGGAGAAGGGTACGGTGTGTCCTGAAACAAGTAATAAACACAGCGTAGAGAGCATAGGGCACTTCCACTCATGGGTGTATAAATTGGGAAAACTAAAAATCAACAAGACACAGGCACCCCAAACTTTACGGCTGCTCTGTTGCCAAGAACCTCCGCTTCGGTACACCTTCAATATCCCAGGAAAGAGAAAAATGGATAAAGAAATGGTGGTACTTGGCACAATGGAATATCACTCAGCCATGAAATCAATGTCATAAGGCTAGTTAGCAGCATGATGAGTGGATTTAGGTACGATGATTCTAAGTGAAATAAGTCACACAGAAAAAGACACTTATCCTAAGATATCGCTTATAGAGGGAATGTCAAAATCGCTACACTTGAACTGAATTACAAAACAGAACAGAGTCACACCTTTAGAAGACACACTATGGCTGCTTAACCGGAAAGGTGAGGTGGGGTGATGCATAAAACAAGGGTTTCAAATTAGCTCAGAGACCGCTCCATAAGCCAAATATGTAATAGACAAGGCCTACTCCCTGCTCAGTGAACTGGACTCAACACACCCTAGTCACCACACAAGAATATATCTGACTAGTAAGAATCTGAAAACCTATGTATCGATATCTCTCTGCAAGTGAATCAAGAGGGTGTAAAACGGCATCAACACAGCAGGGAAAAGCAGCCAAGCCCGATTCTAAACATAAATTACTTTAAAAAACCCACAAAGCAAAGACAGTAAAAGAGAGAGAAATTCTTACAAAATCCGTTCAGGGTCTCTGATGCAACCTGGATTGACCATATCTAGACCCACAGCTGGATGAGACATAAGGCTGGACACTCTTGGGGCTGAGAGGATTGGTGAGGTTGGGTGAGCAAATGCAGATACTTTAAAGTAATACCGCGGGGTACCCACCCCATGGGTCTCAAATCTCCAGGTACAAGGGAATCTTCCTACATCAAAACATGCATGGGAAACCCAGAAGATGGTATGCCATGAGATCGGGAAAGGTTTCTAAAACGCACCTCATTTCTCCTCTCCTTGTGCTCGGGTTCGCCATTCCAGCCGCTTGACTAACCATCTCCCTACTTGGAGAATCAGCACCTTTAACCTCCTGTTTCGTCCAGGTTGCAATTTGTCCTGAGGATGAACGTGAAGACGGGGAACCAACGAGAGACGAGCCCTAGGTGTTGGGACAGGCATAGGTCACTCCATTTTCCCATCAGGAAGAAGAATGAACCACAGGCTCAGCCTGCCCCCCAGAACCAAAATAGGGCCTGAAGCAATCCTGCGCTTTTGCGGCCAGCTCCCAAAAAAGCGAGGAGACAAATGGAGCTCAGGGGCACTGCAATTCACAAACGTGCAGAGTTATAAATGAGAACTCTCGTCCACAAATATATTGAGGGAAGGCAACGAAGAGGATTTGAAAGCAAGGCAGATTTGCAGGAAACAGATTTCAGGAGGTAGATTCGACTCGCCTTTAAAGCACATGAAAAGCGGCAAAACGTTGACAATGATGCCCTTGGCCAAAAAGGGCGTATGCGTTTTTTCCTGAATATATTCAGGAAAAAACGCATACGCCCTTTTTGGCCCACCAAGCAAGCCGGAAGTGCAAATCAATGCTACAAAGAAGTCTCGCTTGCCCTCGGTCAAAAGGGCCATGCTGAACAAAGTGTAAAAACCAGAAAAGCAGGACAGGCCATGGAGACATGGCAGCCTTACTACGCTGATGGGCGGGATGTAAATTGCCAACAGGCACTCTGGAGAAGAGTACGGTGTGTCCTGAAACAAGTAATAAACACAGCGTAGAGAGCATAGGGCACTTCCACTCATGGGTGTATAAATGGGGAAAACTAAAAATCAACAAGACACAGGCACCCTAAAGTTTACGGCTGCTCTGTTTACAAGAACCTCCGCTTCGGTACACCTTCAATATCCCAGGAAAGAGAAAAATGGATAAAGAAATGGTGGTACTTGGCACAATGGAATATCACTCAGCCATGAAATCAATGTCATAAGGCTAGTTAGCAGCATGATGAGTGGATTTAGGTACGATGATTCTAAGTGAAATAAGTCACACAGAAAAAGGCACTTATCCTAAGATATCGCTTATAGAGGGAATGTCAAAATCGCTACACTTGAACTGAATTACAAAACAGAACAGAGGCACACCTTTAGAAGACACACTATGGCTGCTTAACCGGAAAGGTGAGGTGGGGTGATGCATAAAACAAGGGTTTGAAATTAGCTCAGACACCGCTCCATAAGCCAAATATGTAATAGACAAGGCCTACTCCCTGCTCAGTGAACTGGACTCAACACCCCCTAGTCACCGCACAAGAATATATCTGACTAGTATGAATCTGAAAACCTATGTATTGATATCTCTCTGCAAGTGAATCAAGAGGGTGTAAAGCGGCATAAACAGAGCAGGGAAAAGCAGCCAAACCCCATTCTAAACATACATTACTTTAAAAAACCCACAAAGCAAAGACAGTGAAAGAGAGAGAAATTCTTACAAAATCCGTTCAGGGTCTCTGATGCAACCTGGATTGACCATATCTAGACCCACAGCTGGATGAGACATAAGGCTGGACACTCTTGGGGCTGAGAGGATTGGTGAGGTTGGGTGAGCAAATGCAGATACTTTAAAGTAATACCGCGGGGTACCCACCCCATGGGTCTCAAATCTCCAGGTACAAGGGAATCTTCCTACATCAAAACATGCATGGGAAACCCAGAAGATGGTATGCCATGATATCGGGAATGGTTTCTAAAACGCACCTCATTTCTCCTCTCCTTGTGCTCGGGTTCGCCATTCCAGCCACTTGACTAACCATCTCCCTACTTGGAGAATCAGCACCTTTAACCTCCTGTTTCGTCCAGGTTGCAATTTGTCCTGAGGATGAACGGGAAGACGGGGAACCAACGAGAGACGAGCCCTAGGTGTTGGGACAGGCACAGGTCACTCCATTTTCCCATCAGGAAGAAGAATGAACCACAGGCTCAGCCTGCCCCCCAGAACCAAAATAGGGCCTGAAGCAATCCTGCGCTTTTGCGGCCAGCTCCCAAAAAAGCGAGGAGACAAATGGAGCTCAGGGGCACTGCAATTCACAAACGTGCAGAGTTATAAATGAGAACTCTCGTCCACAAATATATTGAGGGAAGGCAACGAAGAGGATTTGAAAGCAAGGCAGATTTGCAGGAAACAGATTTCAGGAGGTAGATTCGACTCGCCTTTAAAGCACATGAAAAGCGGCAAAACGTTGACAATGATGCCCTTGGCCAAAAAGGGCGTATGCGTTTTTTCCTGAATATATTCAGGAAAAAACGCATACGCCCTTTTTGGCCAACCAAGCAAGCCGGAAGTGCAAATCAACGCTACAAAGAAGTCTCGCTTGCCCTCGGTCAAAAGGGCCATGCTGAACAAAGTGTAAAAACCAGAAAAGCAGGACAGGCCATGGAGACATGGCAGCCTTACTACGCTGATGGGCGGGATATAAATTGCCAACAGGCACTCTGGAGAAGAGTACGGTGTGTCCTCAAACAAGTAATAAACACAGCGTAGAGAGCATAGGGCACTTCCACTCATGGGTGTATAAATGGGGAAAACTAAAAATCAACAAGACACAGGCACCCTAAAGTTTACGGCTGCTCTGTTTCCAAGAACCTCCGCTTCGGTACACCTTCAATATCCCAGGAAAGAGAAAAATGGATAAAGAAATGGTGGTACTTGGCACAATGGAATATCACTCAGCCATGAAATCAATGTCATAAGGCTAGTTAGCAGCATGATGAGTGGATTTAGGTACGATGATTCTAAGTGAAATAAGTCACACAGAAAAAGACACTTATCCTAAGATATCGCTTATAGAGGGAATGTCAAAATCGCTACACTTGAACTGAATTACAAAAGAGAACAGAGTCACACCTTTAGAAGACACACTATGGCTGCTTAACGGGAAAGGTGAGGTGGGGTGATGCATAAAACAAGGGTTTCAAATTAGCTCAGAGACCGCTCCATAAGCCAAATATGTAATAGACAAGGCCTACTCCCTGCTCAGTGAACTGGACTCAACACCCCCTAGTCACCACACAAGAATATATCTGACTAGTAAGAATCTGAAAACCTATGTATCGATATCTCTCTGCAAGTGAATCAAGAGGGTGTAAAGCGGCATCAACACAGCAGGGAAAAGCAGCCAAGCCCGATTCTAAACATACATTACTTAAAAAAACCCACAAAACAAAGACAGTGAAAGAGAGAGAAATTCTTACAAAATCCGTTCAGGGTCTCTGATGCAACCTGGATTGACCATATCTAGACCCACAGCTGGATGAGACATAAGGCTGGACACTCTTGGGGCTGAGAGGATTGGTGAGGTTGGGTGAGCAAACGCAGATACTTTAAAGTAACACTGCGGGGAACACACCCCATGGGTCTCAAATCTCCAGGTACAAGGGCATCTTCCTACATCAAAACATGCATGGGAAACCCAGAAGATGGTATGCCATGAGATCGGGAAAGGTTTCTAAAATGCACCTCATTTCTCCTCTCCTTGTGCTCGGGTTCACCATTCCAGCTGCTTGACTAACCATCTCCCTACTTGGAGAATCAGCACCTTTAACCTCCTGATTGTACAGGTTGCAATTTGTCCTGAGGATAAACGGGAAGACGGGGAACCAACGAGAGACGAGACCTAGGTGTTGGGACAGGCATAGGTCACTCCATTTTCCCATCAGGAAGAAGAATGAACCACAGGCTCAGCCTGCCCCCCAGAACCAAAATAGGGCCTGAAGCAATCCTGCGCTTTTGCGGCCAGCTCCCAAAAAAGCGAGGAGACAAATGGAGCTCAGGGGCACTGCAATTCACAAACGTGCAGAGTTATAAATAAGAACTCTCGTCCACAAATATATTGAAGGAAGGCAACGAAGAGGATTTGAAAGCAAGGCAGATTTGCAGGAAACAGATTTCAGGAGGTAGATTCGACTCGCCTTTAAAGCACATGAAAAGCGGCAAAACGTTGACAATGATGCCCTTGGCCAAAAAGGGCGTATGCGTTTTTTCCTGAATATATTCAGGAAAAAACGCATACGCCCTTTTTGGCCAACCAAGCAAGCCAGAAGGGCAAATCAGCGCTACAAAGAAGTCTCGTTTGCCCTCGGTCAAAAGGGCCATGCTGAACAAAGTGTAAAAACCAGAAAAGCAGGACAGGCCATGGAGACATGGGGGCCTTGCTACGCTGATGGGCGGGATGTAAATTGCCAACAGGCACTCTGGAGATGAGTACGGTGTGTCCTGAAACAAGTAATAAACACAGCGTAGAGAGCATAGGGCACTTCCACTCATGGGCGTATAAATTGGGAAAACTAAAAATCAACAAGACACAGGCACCCCAAACTTTACGGCTGCTCTGTTTCCAAGAACCTCCACATCTGTACACCTTCAATATCCCAGGAAAGAGAAAAATGGATAAACAAATGGTGGTACTTGGCACAATGGAATATCACTCAGCCATGAAATCAATGTCATAAGGCTAGTTAGCAGCATGATGAGTGGATTTAGGTACGATGATTCTAAGTGAAATAAGTCACACAGAAAAAGGCACTTATCCTGAGATATCGCTTAGAGAGGGAATGTCAAAATCGCTACACTTGAACTGAATTACAAAACAGAACAGAGGCACACCTTTAGAAGACACACTATGGCTGCTTAACCGGAAAGGTGAGGTGGGGTGATGCATAAAACAAGGGTTTGAAATTAGCTCAGACACCACTCCATAAGCCAAATATGTAATAGACAAGGCCTACTCCCTGCTCAGTGAACTGGACTCAACACACCCTAGTCACCGCACAAGAATATATCTGACTAGTATGAATCTGAAAACCTATGTATTGATATCTCTCTGCAAGTGAATCAAGAGGGTGTAAAGCGGCATAAACACAGCAGGGAAAAGCAGCCAAACCCCATTCTAAACATACATTACTTTAAAAAACCCACAAAGCAAAGACAGTGAAAGAGAGAGAAATTCTTACAAAATCCGTTCAGGGTCTCTGATGCAACCTGGATTGACCATATCTAGACCCACAGCTGGATGAGACATAAGGCTGGACACTCTTGGGGCTGAGAGGATTGGTGAGGTTGGGTGAGCAAATGCAGATACTTTAAAGTAATACCGCGGGGTACCCACCCCATGGGTCTCAAATCTCCAGGTACAAGGGAATCTTCCTACATCAAAACATGCATGGGAAACCCAGAATATGGTATGCCGTGAGATCGGGAAAGGTTTCTATAACGCACCTCATTTCTCCTCTCCTTGTGCTCGGGTTCGCCATTCCAGCCGCTTGACTAACCATCTCCCTACTTGGAGAATCAGCACCTTTAACCTCCTGTTTCGTCCAGGTTGCAATTTGTCCTGAGGATGAACGGGAAGACGGGGAACCAACGAGAGACTAGCCCTAGGTGTTGGGACAGGCACAGGTCACTCCATTTTCCCATCAGGAAGAAGAATGAACCACAGGCTCAGCCTGCCCCCCAGAACCAAAATAGGGCCTGAAGCAATCCTGCGCTTTTGCGGCCAGCTCCCAAAAAAGCGAGGAGACAAATGGAGCTCAGGGGCACTGCAATTCACAAACGTGCAGAGTTATAAATGAGAACACTCGTCCACAAATATATTGAGGGAAGGCGACGAAGAGGATTTGAAAGCAAGGCAGATTTGCAGGAAACAGATTTCAGGAGGTAGATTCGACTCGCCTTTAAAGCACATGAAAAGCGGCAAAACGTTGACAATGATGCCCTTGGCCAAAAAGGGCGTATGCGTTTTTTCCTGAATATATTCAGGAAAAAACGCATACGCCCTTTTTGGCCAACCAAGCAAGCCGGAAGTGCAAATCAGCGCTACAAACAAGTCTCGCTTGCCCTCGGTCAAAAGGGCCATGCTGAACAAAGTGTAAAAACCAAAAAAGCAGGACAGGCCATGGAGACATGGCAGCCTTACTACGCTGATGGGCGGGATGTAAATTGCCAACAGGCACTCTGGAGAAGGGTACGGTGTGTCCTGAAACAAGTAATAAACACAGCGTAGAGAGCATAGGGCACTTCCACTCATGGGTGTATAAATTGGGAAAACTAAAAATCAACAAGACACAGGCACCCCAAACTTTACGGCTGCTCTGTTGCCAAGAACCTCCGCTTCGGTACACCTTCAATATCCCAGGAAAGAGAAAAATGGATAAAGAAATGGTGGTACTTGGCACAATGGAATATCACTCAGCCATGAAATCAATGTCATAAGGCTACTTAGCAGCATGATGAGTGGATTTAGGTACGATGATTCTAAGTGAAATAAGTCACACAGAAAAAGACACTTATCCTAAGATATCGCTTATAGAGGGAATGTCAAAATCGCTACACTTGAACTGAATTACAAAACAGAACAGAGTCACACCTTTAGAAGACACACTATGGCTGCTTAACCGGAAAGGTGAGGTGGGGTGATGCATAAAACAAGGGTTTCAAATTAGCTCAGAGACCGCTCCATAAGCCAAATATGTAATAGACAAGGCCTACTCCCTGCTCAGTGAACTGGACTCAACACACCCTAGTCACCACACAAGAATATATCTGACTAGTAAGAATCTGAAAACCTATGTATCGATATCTCTCTGCAAGTGAATCAAGAGGGTGTAAAACGGCATCAACACAGCAGGGAAAAGCAGCCAAGCCCGATTCTAAACATAAATTACTTTAAAAAACCCACAAAGCAAAGACAGTAAAAGAGAGAGAAATTCTTACAAAATCCGTTCAGGGTCTCTGATGCAACCTGGATTGACCATATCTAGACCCACAGCTGGATGAGACATAAGGCTGGACACTCTTGGGGCTGAGAGGATTGGTGAGGTTGGGTGAGCAAATGCAGATACTTTAAAGTAATACCGCGGGGTACCCACCCCATGGGTCTCAAATCTCCAGGTACAAGGGAATCTTCCTACATCAAAACATGCATGGGAAACCCAGAAGATGGTATGCCATGAGATCGGGAAAGGTTTCTAAAACGCACCTCATTTCTCCTCTCCTTGTGCTCGGGTTCGCCATTCCAGCCGCTTGACTAACCATCTCCCTACTTGGAGAATCAGCACCTTTAACCTCCTGTTTCGTCCAGGTTGCAATTTGTCCTGAGGATGAACGTGAAGACGGGGAACCAACGAGAGACGAGCCCTAGGTGTTGGGACAGGCATAGGTCACTCCATTTTCCCATCAGGAAGAAGAATGAACCACAGGCTCAGCCTGCCCCCCAGAACCAAAATAGGGCCTGAAGCAATCCTGCGCTTTTGCGGCCAGCTCCCAAAAAAGCGAGGAGACAAATGGAGCTCAGGGGCACTGCAATTCACAAACGTGCAGAGTTATCAATGAGAACTCTCGTCCACAAATATATTGAGGGAAGGCAACGAAGAGGATTTGAAAGCAAGGCAGATTTGCAGGAAACAGATTTCAGGAGGTAGATTCGACTCGCCTTTAAAGCACATGAAAAGCGGCAAAACGTTGACAATGATGCCCTTGGCCAAAAAGGGCGTATGCGTTTTTTCCTGAATATATTCAGGAAAAAACGCATACGCCCTTTTTGGCCCACCAAGCAAGCCGGAAGTGCAAATCAATGCTACAAAGAAGTCTCGCTTGCCCTCGGTCAAAAGGGCCATGCTGAACAAAGTGTAAAAACCAGAAAAGCAGGACAGGCCATGGAGACATGGCAGCCTTACTACGCTGATGGGCGGGATGTAAATTGCCAACAGGCACTCTGGAGAAGAGTACGGTGTGTCCTGCAACAAGTAATAAACACAGCGTAGAGAGCATAGGGCACTTCCACTCATGGGTGTATAAATTGGGAAATCTAAAAATCAACAAGACACAGGCACCCTAAAGTTTACGGCTGCTCTGTTTCCAAGAACCTCCGCTTCGGTACACCTTCAATATCCCAGGAAAGAGAAAAATGGATAAAGAAATGGTGGTACTTGGCACAATGGAATATCACTCAGCCATGAAATCAATGTCATAAGGCTAGTTAGCAGCATGATGAGTGGATTTAGGTACGATGATTCTAAGTGAAATAAGTCACACAGAAAAAGACACTTATCCTAAGATATCGCTTATAGAGGGAATGTCAAAATCGCTACACTTGAACTGAATTACAAAACAGAACAGAGTCACACCTTTAGAAGACACACTATGGCTGCTTAACCGGAAAGGTGAGGTGGGGTGATGCATAAAACAAGGGTTTCAAATTAGCTCAGAGACCGCTCCATAAGCCAAATATGTAATAGACAAGGCCTACTCCCTGCTCAGTGAACTGGACTCAACACACCCTAGTCACCACACAAGAATATATCTGACTAGTAAGAATCTGAAAACCTATGTATCGATATCTCTCTGCAAGTGAATCAAGAGTGTGTAAAGCGGAATCAACTCAGCAGGGAAAAGCAGCCAAGCCCGATTCTAAACATAAATTACTATAAAAAACCCACAAAACAAAGACAGTGAAAGAGAGAGAAATTCTTACAAAATCCGTTCAGGGTCTATGATGCAACCTGGATTGACCATATCTAGACCCACAGCTGGATGAGACATAAGGCTGGACACTCTTGGGGCTGAGAGGATTGGTGAGGTTGGGTGAGCAAACGCAGATACTTTAAAGTAACACTGCGGGGAACACACCCCATGGGTATCAAATCTCCAGGTACAAGGGCATCTTCCTACATCAAAACATGCATGGGAAACCCAGAAGATGGTATGCCATGAGATCGGGAAAGGTTTCTAAAATGCACCTCATTTCTCCTCTCCTTGTGCACGGGTTCGCCATTCCAGCTGCTTGACTAACCATCTCCCTACTTGGAGAATCAGCACCTTTAACCTCCTGATTGTACAGGTTGCAATTTGTCCTGAGGATGAACGTGAAGACGGGGAACCAACGAGAGACGAGCCCTAGGTGTTGGGACAGGCATAGGTCACTCCATTTTCCCATCAGGAAGAAGAATGAACCACAGGCTCAGCCTGCCCCCCAGAACCAAAATAGGGCCTGAAGCAATCCTGCGCTTTTGCGGCCAGCTCCCAAAAAAGCGAGGAGACAAATGGAGCTCAGGGGCACTGCAATTCACAAACGTGCAGAGTTATAAATGAGAACTCTCGTCCACAAATATATTGAAGGAAGGCAACGAAGAGGATTTGAAAGCAAGGCAGATTTGCAGGAAACAGATTTCAGGAGGTAGATTCGACTCGCCTTTAAAGCACATGAAAAGCGGCAAAACGTTGACAATGATGCCCTTGGCCAAAAAGGGCGTATGCGTTTTTTCCTGAATATATTCAGGAAAAAAGGCATACGCCCTTTTTGGCCAACCAAGCAAGCCGGAAGGGCAAATCAGCGCTACAAAGAAGTCTCGTTTGCCCTCGGTCAAAAGGGCCATGCTGAACAAAGTGTAAAAACCAGAAAAGCAGGACAGGCCATGGAGACATGGGGGCCTTGCTACGCTGATGGGCGGGATGTAAATTGCCAACAGGCACTCTGGAGATGAGTACGGTGTGTCCTGAAACAAGTAATAAACACAGCGTAGAGAGCATAGGGCACTTCCACTCATGGGCGTATAAATTGGGAAAACTAAAAATCAACAAGACACAGGCACCCCAAACTTTACGGCTGCTCTGTTTCCAAGAACCTCCACATCTGTACACCTTCAATATCCCAGGAAAGAGAAAAATGGATAAACAAATGGTGGTACTTGGCACAATGGAATATCACTCAGCCATGAAATCAATGTCATAAGGCTAGTTAGCAGCATGATGAGTGGATTTAGGTACGATGATTCTAAGTGAAATAAGTCACACAGAAAAAGGCACTTATCCTGAGATATCGCTTAGAGAGGGAATGTCAAAATCGCTACACTTGAACTGAATTACAAAACAGAACAGAGGCACACCTTTAGAAGACACACTATGGCTGCTTAACCGGAAAGGTGAGGTGGGGTGATGCATAAAACAAGGGTTTGAAATTAGCTCAGACACCACTCCATAAGCCAAATATGTAATAGACAAGGCCTACTCCCTGCTCAGTGAACTGGACTCAACACACCCTAGTCACCGCACAAGAATATATCTGACTAGTATGAATCTGAAAACCTATGTATTGATATCTCTCTGCAAGTGAATCAAGAGGGTGTAAAGCGGCATAAACACAGCAGGGAAAAGCAGCCAAACCCCATTCTAAACATACATTACTTTAAAAAACCCACAAAGCAAAGACAGTGAAAGAGAGAGAAATTCTTACAAAATCCGTTCAGGGTCTCTGATGCAACCTGGATTGACCATATCTAGACCCACAGCTGGATGAGACATAAGGCTGGACACTCTTGGGGCTGAGAGGATTGGTGAGGTTGGGTGAGCAAATGCAGATACTTTAAAGTAATACCGCGGGGTACCCACCCCATGGGTCTCAAATCTCCAGGTACAAGGGAATCTTCCTACATCAAAACATGCATGGGAAACCCAGAATATGGTATGCCGTGAGATCGGGAAAGGTTTCTATAACGCACCTCATTTCTCCTCTCCTTGTGCTCGGGTTCGCCATTCCAGCCGCTTGACTAACCATCTCCCTACTTGGAGAATCAGCACCTTTAACCTCCTGTTTCGTCCAGGTTGCAATTTGTCCTGAGGATGAACGGGAAGACGGGGAACCAACGAGAGACTAGCCCTAGGTGTTGGGACAGGCACAGGTCACTCCATTTTCCCATCAGGAAGAAGAATGAACCACAGGCTCAGCCTGCCCCCCAGAACCAAAATAGGGCCTGAAGCAATCCTGCGCTTTTGCGGCCAGCTCCCAAAAAAGCGAGGAGACAAATGGAGCTCAGGGGCACTGCAATTCACAAACGTGCAGAGTTATAAATGAGAACACTCGTCCACAAATATATTGAGGGAAGGCGACGAAGAGGATTTGAAAGCAAGGCAGATTTGCAGGAAACAGATTTCAGGAGGTAGATTCGACTCGCCTTTAAAGCACATGAAAAGCGGCAAAACGTTGACAATGATGCCCTTGGCCAAAAAGGGCGTATGCGTTTTTTCCTGAATATATTCAGGAAAAAACGCATACGCCCTTTTTGGCCAACCAAGCAAGCCGGAAGTGCAAATCAGCGCTACAAACAAGTCTCGCTTGCCCTCGGTCAAAAGGGCCATGCTGAACAAAGTGTAAAAACCAAAAAAGCAGGACAGGCCATGGAGACATGGCAGCCTTACTACGCTGATGGGCGGGATGTAAATTGCCAACAGGCACTCTGGAGAAGGGTACGGTGTGTCCTGAAACAAGTAATAAACACAGCGTAGAGAGCATAGGGCACTTCCACTCATGGGTGTATAAATGGGGAAAACTAAAAATCAACAAGACACAGGCACCCCAAACTTTACGGCTGCTCTGTTGCCAAGAACCTCCGCTTCGGTACACCTTCAATATCCCAGGAAAGAGAAAAATGGATAAAGAAATGGTGGTACTTGGCACAATGGAATATCACTCAGCCATGAAATCAATGTCATAAGGCTACTTAGCAGCATGATGAGTGGATTTAGGTACGATGATTCTAAGTGAAATAAGTCACACAGAAAAAGACACTTATCCTAAGATATCGCTTATAGAGGGAATGTCAAAATCGCTACACTTGAACTGAATTACAAAACAGAACAGAGTCACACCTTTAGAAGACACACTATGGCTGCTTAACCGGAAAGGTGAGGTGGGGTGATGCATAAAACAAGGGTTTCAAATTAGCTCAGAGACCGCTCCATAAGCCAAATATGTAATAGACAAGGCCTACTCCCTGCTCAGTGAACTGGACTCAACACACCCTAGTCACCACACAAGAATATATCTGACTAGTAAGAATCTGAAAACCTATGTATCGATATCTCTCTGCAAGTGAATCAAGAGGGTGTAAAACGGCATCAACACAGCAGGGAAAAGCAGCCAAGCCCGATTCTAAACATAAATTACTTTAAAAAACCCACAAAGCAAAGACAGTAAAAGAGAGAGAAATTCTTACAAAATCCGTTCAGGGTCTCTGATGCAACCTGGATTGACCATATCTAGACCCACAGCTGGATGAGACATAAGGCTGGACACTCTTGGGGCTGAGAGGATTGGTGAGGTTGGGTGAGCAAATGCAGATACTTTAAAGTAATACCGCGGGGTACCCACCCCATGGGTCTCAAATCTCCAGGTACAAGGGAATCTTCCTACATCAAAACATGCATGGGAAACCCAGAAGATGGTATGCCATGAGATCGGGAAAGGTTTCTAAAACGCACCTCATTTCTCCTCTCCTTGTGCTCGGGTTCGCCATTCCAGCCGCTTGACTAACCATCTCCCTACTTGGAGAATCAGCACCTTTAACCTCCTGTTTCGTCCAGGTTGCAATTTGTCCTGAGGATGAACGTGAAGACGGGGAACCAACGAGAGACGAGCCCTAGGTGTTGGGACAGGCATAGGTCACTCCATTTTCCCATCAGGAAGAAGAATGAACCACAGGCTCAGCCTGCCCCCCAGAACCAAAATAGGGCCTGAAGCAATCCTGCGCTTTTGCGGCCAGCTCCCAAAAAAGCGAGGAGACAAATGGAGCTCAGGGGCACTGCAATTCACAAACGTGCAGAGTTATAAATGAGAACTCTCGTCCACAAATATATTGAGGGAAGGCAACGAAGAGGATTTGAAAGCAAGGCAGATTTGCAGGAAACAGATTTCAGGAGGTAGATTCGACTCGCCTTTAAAGCACATGAAAAGCGGCAAAACGTTGACAATGATGCCCTTGGCCAAAAAGGGCGTATGCGTTTTTTCCTGAATATATTCAGGAAAAAACGCATACGCCCTTTTTGGCCCACCAAGCAAGCCGGAAGTGCAAATCAATGCTACAAAGAAGTCTCGCTTGCCCTCGGTCAAAAGGGCCATGCTGAACAAAGTGTAAAAACCAGAAAAGCAGGACAGGCCATGGAGACATGGCAGCCTTACTACGCTGATGGGCGGGATGTAAATTGCCAACAGGCACTCTGGAGAAGAGTACGGTGTGTCCTGCAACAAGTAATAAACACAGCGTAGAGAGCATAGGGCACTTCCACTCATGGGTGTATAAATTGGGAAATCTAAAAATCAACAAGACACAGGCACCCTAAAGTTTACGGCTGCTCTGTTTCCAAGAACCTCCGCTTCGGTACACCTTCAATATCCCAGGAAAGAGAAAAATGGATAAAGAAATGGTGGTACTTGGCACAATGGAATATCACTCAGCCATGAAATCAATGTCATAAGGCTAGTTAGCAGCATGATGAGTGGATTTAGGTACGATGATTCTAAGTGAAATAAGTCACACAGAAAAAGACACTTATCCTAAGATATCGCTTATAGAGGGAATGTCAAAATCGCTACACTTGAACTGAATTACAAAACAGAACAGAGTCACACCTTTAGAAGACACACTATGGCTGCTTAACCGGAAAGGTGAGGTGGGGTGATGCATAAAACAAGGGTTTCAAATTAGCTCAGAGACCGCTCCATAAGCCAAATATGTAATAGACAAGGCCTACTCCCTGCTCAGTGAACTGGACTCAACACACCCTAGTCACCACACAAGAATATATCTGACTAGTAAGAATCTGAAAACCTATGTATCGATATCTCTCTGCAAGTGAATCAAGAGTGTGTAAAGCGGAATCAACTCAGCAGGGAAAAGCAGCCAAGCCCGATTCTAAACATAAATTACTATAAAAAACCCACAAAACAAAGACAGTGAAAGAGAGAGAAATTCTTACAAAATCCGTTCAGGGTCTATGATGCAACCTGGATTGACCATATCTAGACCCACAGCTGGATGAGACATAAGGCTGGACACTCTTGGGGCTGAGAGGATTGGTGAGGTTGGGTGAGCAAACGCAGATACTTTAAAGTAACACTGCGGGGAACACACCCCATGGGTATCAAATCTCCAGGTACAAGGGCATCTTCCTACATCAAAACATGCATGGGAAACCCAGAAGATGGTATGCCATGAGATCGGGAAAGGTTTCTAAAATGCACCTCATTTCTCCTCTCCTTGTGCACGGGTTCGCCATTCCAGCTGCTTGACTAACCATCTCCCTACTTGGAGAATCAGCACCTTTAACCTCCTGATTGTACAGGTTGCAATTTGTCCTGAGGATGAACGTGAAGACGGGGAACCAACGAGAGACGAGCCCTAGGTGTTGGGACAGGCATAGGTCACTCCATTTTCCCATCAGGAAGAAGAATGAACCACAGGCTCAGCCTGCCCCCCAGAACCAAAATAGGGCCTGAAGCAATCCTGCGCTTTTGCGGCCAGCTCCCAAAAAAGCGAGGAGACAAATGGAGCTCAGGGGCACTGCAATTCACAAACGTGCAGAGTTATAAATGAGAACTCTCGTCCACAAATATATTGAAGGAAGGCAACGAAGAGGATTTGAAAGCAAGGCAGATTTGCAGGAAACAGATTTCAGGAGGTAGATTCGACTCGCCTTTAAAGCACATGAAAAGCGGCAAAACGTTGACAATGATGCCCTTGGCCAAAAAGGGCGTATGCGTTTTTTCCTGAATATATTCAGGAAAAAAGGCATACGCCCTTTTTGGCCAACCAAGCAAGCCGGAAGGGCAAATCAGCGCTACAAAGAAGTCTCGCTTGCCCTCGGTCAAAAGGGCCATGCCGAACAAAGTGTAAAAACCAGAAAAGCAGGACAGGCCATGGAGACATGGGAGCCTTGCTACGCTGATGGGCGGGATGTAAATTGCCAACAGGCACTCTGGAGATGAGTACGGTGTGTCCTGAAACAAGTAATAAACACAGCGTTGAGAGCATAGGGCACTTCCACTCATGGGCGTATAAATTGGGAAAACTAAAAATCAACAAGACACAGGCACCCCAAACTTTATGGCTGCTCTGTTTCCAAGAACCTCCACATCGGTACACCTTCAATATCCCAGGAAAGAGAAAAATGGATAAAGAAATGGTGGTACTTGGCACAATGGAATATCACTCAGCCATGAAATCAATGTCATAAGGCTAGTTAGCAGCATGATGAGTGGATTTAGGTACGATGATTCTAAGTGAAATAAGTCACACAGAAAAAGACACTTATCCTAAGATATCGCTTATAGAGGGAATGTCAAAATCGCTACACTTGAACTGAATTACAAAACAGAACAGAGGCACACCTTTAGAAGACACACTATGGCTGCTTAACCGGAAAGGTGAGGTGGGGTGATGCATAAAACAAGGGTTTGAAATTAGCTCAGACACCACTCCATAAGCCAAATATGTAATAGACAAGGCCTACTCCCTGCTCAGTGAACTGGACTCAACACACCCTAGTCACCACACAAGAATATATCTGACTAGTAAGAATCTGAAAACCTATGTATCGATATCTCTCTGCAAGTGAATCAAGAGGGTGTAAAGCGGCATCAACACAGCAGGGAAAAGCAGCCAAGCCCGATTCTAAACATAAATTACTTTAAAAAACCCACAAAACAAAGACAGTGAAAGAGAGAGAAATTCTTACAAAATCCGTTCAGGGTCTCTGATGCAACCTGGATTGACCATATCTAGACCCACAGCTGGATGAGACATAAGGCTGGACACTCTTGGGGCTGAGAGGATTGGTGAGGTTGGGTGAGCAAACGCAGATACTTTAAAGTAACACTGCGGGAAACACACCCCATGGGTATCAAATCTCCAGGTAAAAGGGCATCTTCCTACATCAAAACATGCATGGGAAACCCAGAAGATGGTATGCCATGAGATCGGGAAAGGTTTCTAAAATGCACCTCATTTCTCCTCTCCTTGTGCTCGGGTTCACCATTCCAGCTGCTTGACTAACCATCTCCCTACTTGGAGAATCAGCACCTTTAACCTCCTGATTGTACAGGTTGCAATTTGTCCTGAGGATGAACGTGAAGACGGGAAACCAACGAGAGACGAGCCCTAGGTGTTGGGACAGGCATAGGTCACTCCATTTTCCCATCAGGAAGAAGAATGAACCACAGGCTCAGCCTGCCCCCCAGAACCAAAATAGGCCCTGAAGCAATCCTGCGCTTTTGCGGCCAGCTCCTTAAAAAGCGAGGAGACAAATGGAGCTCAGGGGCACTGCAATTCACAAACGTGCAGAGTTATAAATGAGAACTCTCGTCCACAAATATATTGAAGGAAGGCAACGAAGAGGATTTGAAAGCAAGGCAGATTTGCAGGAAACAGATTTCAGGAGGTAGATTCGACTCGCCTTTAAAGCACATGAAAAGCGGCAAAACGTTGACAATGATGCCCTTGGCCAAAAAGGGCGTATGCGTTTTTTCCTGAATATATTCAGGAAAAAACGCATACGCCCTTTTTGGCCAACCAAGCAAGCCTGAAGGGCAAATCAGCGCTACAAAGAAGTCTCGCTTGCCCTCGGTCAAAAGGGCCATGCTGAACAAAGTGTAAAAACCAGAAAAGCAGGACAGGCCATGGAGACATGGGAGCCTTGCTACGCTGATGGGCGGGATGTTAATTGCCAACAGGCACTCTGGAGATGAGAACGGTGTGTCCTGAAACAAGTAATAAACACAGCGTTGAGAGCATAGGGCACTTCCACTCATGGGCGTATAAATTGGGAAAACTAAAAATCAACAAGACACAGGCACCCCAAACTTTACGGATGCTCTGTTTACAAGAACCTCTGCTTCGGTACACCTTCAATATCCCAGGAAATAGAAAAATGGATAAAGAAATGGTGGTACTTGGCACAATGCAATATCACTCAGCCATGAAATCAATGTCATAAGGCTAGTTAGCAGCATGATGAGTGGATTTAGGTCCGATGATTCTAAGTGAAATAAGTCACACAGAAAAAGGCACTTATCCTAAGATATCGCTTATAGAGGGAATGTCAAAATCGCTACACTTGAACTGAATTACAAAACAGAACGGAGGCACACCTTTAGAAGACACACTATGGCTGCTTAACCGGAAAAGTGAGGTGGGGTGATGCATAAAACAAGGGTTTGAAATTAGCTCAGACACCGCTCCATAAGCCAAATATGTAATAGACAAGGCCTACTCCCTGCTCAGTGAACTGGACTCAACACCCCCTAGTCACCGCACAAGAATATATCTGACTAGTATGAATCTGAAAACCTATGTAATTATATCTCTCTGCAAGTGAATCAAGAGGGTGTAAAGCGGCATAAACACAGCAGGGAAAAGCAGCCAAACCCCATTCTAAACATACATTACTTTAAAAAACCCACAAAGCAAAGACAGTGAAAGAGAGAGAAATTCTTACAAAATCCGTTCACGGTCTCTGATGCAACCTGGATTGACCATATCTAGACCCACAGCTGGATGAGACATAAGGCTGGACACTCTTGGGGCTGAGAGGATTGGTGAGGTTGGGTGAGCAAATGCAGATACTTTAAAGTAATACCGCGGGGTACCCACCCCATGGGTCTCAAATCTCCAGGTACAAGGGAATCTTCCTACATCAAAACATGCATGGGAAACCCAGAAGATGGTATGCCATGAGATCGGGAAAGGTTTCTAAAACGCACCTCATTTCTCCTCTCCTTGTGCTCGGGTTCGCCATTCCAGCCGCTTGACTAACCATCTCCCTACTTGGAGAATCAGCACCTTTAACCTCCTATTTCGTCCAGGTTGCAATGTGTCCTGAGGATGAACGGGAAGACGGGGAACCAACGAGAGACTAGCCCTAGGTGTTGGGACAGGCACAGGTCACTCCATTTTCCCATCAGGAAGAAGAATGAACCACAGGCTCAGCCTGCCCCCCAGAACCAAAATAGGGCCTGAAGCATTCCTGCGCTTTTGCGGCCAGCTCCCAAAAAAGCGAGGAGACAAATGGAGCTCAGGGGCACTGCAATTCACAAACGTGCAGAGTTATAAATGAGAACTCTCGTCCACAAATATATTGAGGGAAGGCAACGAAGAGGATTTGAAAGCAAGGCAGATTTGCAGGAAACAGATTTCAGGAGGTAGATTCGACTCGCCTTTAAAGCACATGAAAAGCGGCAAAAAGTTGACAATGATGCCCTTGGCCAAAAAGGGCGTATGCGTTTTTTCCTGAATATATTCAGGAAAAAACGCATACGCCCTTTTTGGCCCACCAAGCAAGCCGGAAGTGCAAATCAACGCTACAAAGAAGTCTCGCTTGCCCTCGGTCAAAAGGGCCATGCTGAACAAAGTGTAAAAACCAGAAAAGCAGGACAGGCCATGGAGACATGGCAGCCTTACTACGCTGATGGGCGGGATGTAAATTGCCAACAGGCACTCTGGAGAAGAGTACGGTGTGTCCTCAAACAAGTAATAAACACAGCGTAGAGAGCATAGGGCACTTCCACTCATGGGTGTATAAATGAGGAAAACTAAAAATCAACAAGACACAGGCACCCTAAAGTTTACGGCTGCTCTGTTTCCAAGAACCTCCGCTTCGGTACACCTTCAATATCCCAGGAAAGAGAAAAATGGATAAAGAAATGGTGGTACTTGGCACAATGGAATATCACTCAGCCATGAAATCAATGTCATAAGGCTAGTTAGCAGCATGATGAGTGGATTTAGGTACGATGATTCTAAGTGAAATAAGTCACACAGAAAAAGACACTTATCCTAAGATATCGCTTATAGAGGGAATGTCAAAATCGCTACACTTGAACTGAATTACAAAACAGAACAGAGTCACACCTTTAGAAGACACACTATGGCTGCTTAACGGGAAAGGTGAGGTGGGGTGATGCATAAAACAAGGGTTTGAAATTAGCTCAGAGACCGCTCCATAAGCCAAATATGTAATAGACAAGGCCTACTCCCTGCTCAGTGAACTGGACTCAACACACCCTAGTCACCACACAAGAATATATCTGACTAGTAAGAATCTGAAAACCTATGTATCGATATCTCTCTGCAAGTGAATCAAGAGGGTGTAAAGCGGCATCAACACAGCAGGGAAAAGCAGCCAAGCCCGATTCTAAACATAAATTACGTTAAAAAACCCACAAAACAAAGACAGTGAAAGAGAGAGAAATTCTTACAAAATCCGTTCAGGTTCTATGATGCAACCTGGATTGACCATATCTAGACCCACAGCTGGATGAGACATAAGGCTGGACACTCTTGGGGCTGAGAGGATTGGTGAGGTTGGGTGAGCAAACGCAGATACTTTAAAGTAACACTGCGGGGAACACACCCCATGGGTATCAAATCTCCAGTTACAAGGGCATCTTCCTACATCAAAACATGCATGGGAAACCCAGAAGATGGTATGCCATGAGATCGGGAAAGGTTTCTAAAATGCACCTCATTTCGCCTCTCCTTGTGCACGGGTTCACCATTCCAGCTGCTTGACTAACCATCTCCCTACTTGGAGAATCAGCACCTTTAACCTCCTGATTGTACAGGTTGCAATTTGTCCTGAGGATGAACGTGAAGACGGGGAACCAACGAGAGACGAGCCCTAGGTGTTGGGACAGGCATAGGTCACTCCATTTTCCCATCAGGAAGAAGAATGAACCACAGGCTCAGCCTGCCCCCCAGAACCAAAATAGGGCCTGAAGCAATCCTGCGCTTTTGCGGCCAGCTCCCAAAAAAGCGAGGAGACAAATGGAGCTCAGGGGCACTGCAATTCACAAACGTGCAGAGTTATAAATGAGAACTCTCGTCCACAAATATATTGAAGGAAGGCAACGAAGAGGATTTGAAAGCAAGGCAGATTTGCAGGAAACAGATTTCAGGAGGTAGATTCGACTCGCCTTTAAAGCACATGAAAAGCGGCAAAACGTTGACAATGATGCCCTTGGCCAAAAAGGGCGTATGCGTTTTTTCCTGAATATATTCAGGAAAAAACGCATACGCCCTTTTTGGCCAACCAAGCAAGCCGGAAGGGCAAATCAGCGCTACAAAGAAGTCTCGCTTGCCCTCGGTCAAAAGGGCCATGCTGAACAAAGTGTAAAAACCAGAAAAGCAGGACAGGCCATGGAGACATGGGAGCCTTGCTACGCTGATGGGCGGGATGTAAATTGCCAACAGGCACTCTGGAGATGAGTACGGTGTGTCCTGAAACAAGTAATAAACACAGCGTTGAGAGCATAGGGCACTTCCACTCATGGGCGTATAAATCGGGAAAACTAAAAATCAACAAGACACAGGCACCCCAAACTTTACGGCTGCTCTGTTTACAAGAACCTCCGCTTCGGTACACCTTCAATATCCCAGGAAATAGAAAAATGGATAAAGAAATGGTGGTACTTGGCACAATGCAATATCACTCAGCCATGAAATCAATGTCATAAGGCTAGTTAGCAGCATGATGAGTGGATTTAGGTCCGATGATTCTAAGTGAAATAAGTCACACAGAAAAAGGCACTTATCCTAAGATATCGCTTATAGAGGGAATGTCAAAATCGCTACACTTGAACTGAATTACAAAACAGAACGGAGGCACACCTTTAGAAGACACACTATGGCTGCTTATCCGGAAAAGAGAGGTGGGGTGATGCATAAAACAAGGGTTTGAAATTAGCTCAGACACCGCTCCATAAGCCAAATATGTAATAGACAAGGCCTACTCCCTGCTCAGTGAACTGGACTCAACACCCCCTAGTCACCGCACAAGAATATATCTGACTAGTATGAATCTGAAAACCTATGTAATTATATCTCTCTGCAAGTGAATCAAGAGGGTGTAAAGCGGCATAAACACAGCAGGGAAAAGCAGCCAAACCCCATTCTAAACATACATTACTTAAAAAAACCACAAAGCAAAGACAGTGAAAGAGAGAGAAATTCTTACAAAATCCGTTTAGGGTCTCTGATGCAACCTGGATTGACCATATCTAGACCCACAGCTGGATGAGACATAAGGCTGGACACTCTTGGGGCTGAGAGGATTGGTGAGGTTGGGTGAGCAAATGCAGATACTTTAAAGTAATACCGCGGGGTACCCACCCCATGGGTCTCAAATCTCCAGGTACAAGGGAATCTTCCTACATAAAAACATGCATGGGAAACCCAGAAGATGGTATGCCATGAGATCGGGAAAGGTTTCTAAAACGCACCTCATTTCTCCTCTCCTTGTGCTCGGGTTCGCCATTCCAGCCGCTTGACTAACCATCTCCCTACTTGGAGAATCAGCACCTTTAACCTCCTGTTTCGTCCAGGTTGCAATGTGTCCTGAGGATGAACGGGAAGACGGGGAACCAACGAGAGACTAGCCCTAGGTGTTGGGACAGGCACAGGTCACTCCATTTTCCCATCAGGAAGAAGAATGAACCACAGGCTCAGCCTGCCCCCCAGAACCAAAATAGGGCCTGAAGCAATCCTGCGCTTTTGCGGCCCGCTCCCAAAAAAGCGAGGAGACAAATGGAGCTCAGGGGCACTGCAATTCACAAACGTGCAGAGTTATAAATGAGAACTCTCGTCCACAAATATATTGAGGGAAGGCAACGAAGAGGATTTGAAAGCAAGGCTGATTGGCAGGAAACAGATTTCAGGAGGTAGATTCGACTCGCCTTTAAAGCACATGAAAAGCGGCAAAAAGTTGACAATGATGCCCTTGGCCAAAAAGGGCGTATGCGTTTTTTCCTGAATATATTCAGGAAAAAACGCATACGCCCTTTTTGGCCCACCAAGCAAGCCGGAAGTGCAAATCAACGCTACAAAGAAGTCTCGCTTGCCCTCGGTCAAAAGGGCCATGCTGAACAAAGTGTAAAAACCAGAAAAGCAGGACAGGCCATGGAGACATGGCAGCCTTACTACGCTGATGGGCGGGATGTAAATTGCCAACAGGCACTCTGGAGAAGAGTACGGTGTGTCCTCAAACAAGTAATAAACACAGCGTAGAGAGCATAGGGCACTTCCACTCATGGGTGTATAAATGAGGAAAACTAAAAATCAACAAGACACAGGCACCCTAAAGTTTACGGCTGCTCTGTTTCCAAGAACCTCCGCTTCGGTACACCTTCAATATCCCAGGAAAGAGAAAAATGGATAAAGAAATGGTGGTACTTGGCACAATGGAATATCACTCAGCCATGAAATCAATGTCATAAGGCTAGTTAGCAGCATGATGAGTGGATTTAGGTACGATGATTCTAAGTGAAATAAGTCACACAGAAAAAGACACTTATCCTAAGATATCGCTTATAGAGGGAATGTCAAAATCGCTACACTTGAACTGAATTACAAAACAGAACAGAGTCACACCTTTAGAAGACACACTATGGCTGCTTAACGGGAAAGGTGAGGTGGGGTGATGCATAAAACAAGGGTTTGAAATTAGCTCAGAGACCGCTCCATAAGCCAAATATGTAATAGACAAGGCCTACTCCCTGCTCAGTGAACTGGACTCAACACACCCTAGTAACCACACAAGAATATATCTGACTAGTAAGAATCTGAAAACCTATGTATCGATATCTCTCTGCAAGTGAATCAAGAGGGTGTAAAGCGGCATCAACACAGCAGGGAAAAGCAGCCAAGCCCGATTCTAAACATAAATTACGTTAAAAAACCCACAAAACAAAGACAGTGAAAGAGAGAGAAATTCTTACAAAATCCGTTCAGGTTCTATGATGCAACCTGGATTGACCATATCTAGACCCACAGCTGGATGAGACATAAGGCTGGACACTCTTGGGGCTGAGAGGATTGGTGAGGTTGGGTGAGCAAACGCAGATACTTTAAAGTAACACTGCGGGGAACACACCCCATGGGTATCAAATCTCCAGTTACAAGGGCATCTTCCTACATCAAAACATGCATGGGAAACCCAGAAGATGGTATGCCATGAGATCGGGAAAGGTTTCTAAAATGCACCTCATTTCGCCTCTCCTTGTGCACGGGTTCACCATTCCAGCTGCTTGACTAACCATCTCCCTACTTGGAGAATCAGCACCTTTAACCTCCTGATTGTACAGGTTGCAATTTGTCCTGAGGATGAACGTGAAGACGGGGAACCAACGAGAGACGAGCCCTAGGTGTTGGGACAGGCATAGGTCACTCCATTTTCCCATCAGGAAGAAGAATGAACCACAGGCTCAGCCTGCCCCCCAGAACCAAAATAGGGCCTGAAGCAATCCTGCGCTTTTGCGGCCAGCTCCCAAAAAAGCGAGGAGACAAATGGAGCTCAGGGGCACTGCAATTCACAAACGTGCAGAGTTATAAATGAGAACTCTCGTCCACAAATATATTGAAGGAAGGCAACGAAGAGGATTTGAAAGCAAGGCAGATTTGCAGGAAACAGATTTCAGGAGGTAGATTCGACTCGCCTTTAAAGCACATGAAAAGCAGCAAAACGTTGACAATGATGCCCTTGGCCAAAAAGGGCGTATGCGTTTTTTCCTGAATATATTCAGGAAAAAACGCATACGCCCTTTTTGGCCAACCAAGCAAGCCGGAAGGGCAAATCAGCGCTACAAAGAAGTCTCGCTTGCCCTCGGTCAAAAGGGCCATGCTGAACAAAGTGTAAAAACCAGAAAAGCAGGACAGGCCATGGAGACATGGGAGCCTTGCTACGCTGATGGGCGGGATGTAAATTGCCAACAGGCACTCTGGAGATGAGTACGGTGTGTCCTGAAACAAGTAATAAACACAGCGTTGAGAGCATAGGGCACTTCCACTCATGGGCGTATAAATTGGGAAAACTAAAAATCAACAAGACACAGGCACCCCAAACTTTACGGCTGCTCTGTTTCCAAGAACCTCCGCTTCGGTACACCTTCAATATCCCAGGAAATAGAAAAATGGATAAAGAACTGCTGGTACTTGGCACAATGCAGTATCACTCAGCCATGAAATCAATGTCATAAGGCTAGTTAGCAGCATGATGAGTGTATTTAGGTACGATGATTCTAAGTGAAATAAGTCACACAGAAAAAGGCACTTGTCCTAAGATATCGCTTATAGAGGGAATGTCAAAATCGCTACACTTGAACTGAATTACAAAACAGAACAGAGGCACACCTTTAGAAGACACACTATGCCTGCTTAACCGGAAAGGTGAGGTGGGGTGATGCATAAAACAAGGGTTTGAAATTAGCTCAGACACCGCTCCATAAGCCAAATATGTAATAGACAAGGCCTACTCCCTGCTCAGTGAACTGGACTCAACACCCCCTGGTCACCGCACAAGAATATATCTGACTAGTATGAATCTGAAAACCTATGTATTGATATCTCTCTGCAAGTGAATCAAGAGGGTGTAAAGCGGCATAAACACAGCAGGGAAAAGCAGCCAAACCCCATTATAAACATACATTACTTTAAAAAACCCACAAAGCAAAGACAGTGAAAGAGAGAGAAATTCTTACAAAATCCGTTCAGGGTCTCTGATGCAACCTGGATTGACCATATCTAGACCCACAGCTGGATGAGACATAAGGCTGGACACTCTTGGGGCTGAGAGGATTGGTGAGGTTGGGTGAGCAAATGCAGATACTTTAAAGTAATACCGCGGGGTACCCACCCCATGGGTCTCAAATCTCCAGGTACAAGGGAATCTTCCTACATCAAAACATGCATGGGAAACCCAGAAGATGGTATGCCATGATATCGGGAATGGTTTCTAAAACGCACCTCATTTCTCCTCTCCTTGTGCTCGGGTTCGCCATTCCAGCCGCTTGACTAACCATCTCCCTACTTGGAGAATCAGCACCTTTAACCTCCTGTTTCTTCCAGGTTGCAATTTGTCCTGAGGATGAACGGGAAGACGGGGAACCAACGAGAGACTAGCCCTAGGTGTTGGGACAGGCATAGGTCACTCCATTTTCCCATCAGGAAGAAGAATGAACCACAGGCTCAGCCTGCCCCCCAGAACCAAAATAGGGCCTGAAGCAATCCTGCGCTTTTGCGGCCAGCTCCCAAAAAAGCGAGGAGACAAATGGAGCTTAGGGGCACTGCAATTCACAAACGTGCAGAGTTATAAATGAGAACTCTCGTCCACAAATATATTGAGGGAAGGCAACGAAGAGGATTTGAAAGCAAGGCAGATTTGCAGGAAACAGATTTCAGGAGGTAGATTCGACTCGCCTTTAAAGCACATGAAAAGCGGCAAAAGGTTGACAATGATGCCCTTGGCCAAAAAGGGCGTATGCGTTTTTTCCTGAATATATTCAGGAAAAAACGCATACGCCCTTTTTGGCCAACCAAGCAAGCCGGAAGTGCAAATCAACGCTACAAAGAAGTCTCGCTTGCCCTCGGTCAAAAGGGCCATGCTGAACAAAGTGTAAAAACCAGAAAAGCAGGACAGGCCTTGGAGACATGGCAGCCTTACTACGCTGATGGGCGGGATGTAAATTGACAACAGGCACTCTGGAGAAGAGTACGGTGTGTCCTGAAACAAGTAATAAACACAGCGTAGAGAGCATAGGGCACTTCCACTCATGGGTGTATAAATGGGGAAAACTAAAAATCAACAAGACACAGGCACCCTAAAGTTTACGGCTGCTCTGTTTCCAAGAACCTCCGCTTCGGTACACCTTCAATATCCCAGGAAAGAGAAAAATGGATAAAGAAATGGTGGTACTTGGCACAATGGAATATCACTCAGCCATGAAATCAATGTCATAAGGCTAGTTAGCAGCATGATGAGTGGATTTAGGTACGATGATTCTAAGTGAAATAAGTCACACAGAAAAAGACACTTATCCTAAGATATCGCTTATAGAGGGAATGTCAAAATCGCTACACTTGAACTGAATTACAAAACAGAACAGAGTCACACCTTTAGAAGACACACTATGGCTGCTTAACGGGAAAGGTGAGGTGGGGTGATGCATAAAACAAGGGTTTGAAATTAGCTCAGAGACCGCTCCATAAGCCAAATATGTAATAGACAAGGCCTACTCCCTGCTCAGTGAACTGGACTCAACACACCCTAGTCACCACACAAGAATATATCTGACTAGTAAGAATCTGAAAACCTATGTATCGATATCTCTCTGCAAGTGAATCAAGAGGGTGTAAAGCGGCATCAACACAGCAGGGAAAAGCAGCCAAGCCCGATTCTAAACATACATTACTTTAAAAAACCCACAAAACAAAGACAGTGAAAGAGAGAGAAATTCTTACAAAATCCGTTCAGGGTCTATGATGCAACCTGGATTGACCATATCTAGACCCACAGCTGGATGAGACATAAGGCTGGACACTCTTGGGGCTGAGAGGATTGGTGAGGTTGGGTGAGCAAACGCAGATACTTTAAAGTAACACTGCGGGGAACACACCCCATGGGTATCAAATCTCCAGGTACAAGGGCATCTTCCTACATCAAAACATGCATGGGAAACCCAGAAGATGGTATGCCATGAGATCGGGAAAGGTTTCTAAAACGCACCTCATTTCTCCTCTCCTTGTGCTCGGGTTCACCATTCCAGCCGCTTGACTAACCATCTCCCTACTTGGAGAATCAGCACCTTTAACCTCCTGATTGTACAGGTTGCAATTTGTCCTGAGGATGAACGTGAAGACGGGGAACCAACGAGAGACTAGCCCTAGGTGTTGGGACAGGCACAGGTCACTCCATTTTCCCATCAGGAAGAAGAATGAACCACAGGCTCAGCCTGCCCCCCAGAACCAAAATAGGGCCTGAAGCAATCCTGCGCTTTTGCGGCCAGCTCCCAAAAAAGCGAGGAGACAAATGGAGCTCAGGGGCACTGCAATTCACAAACGTGCAGAGTTATAAATGAGAACTCTCGTCCACAAATATATTGAAGGAAGGCAACGAAGAGGATTTGAAAGCAAGGCAGATTTGCAGGAAACAGATTTCAGGAGGTAGATTCGACTCGCCTTTAAAGCACATGAAAAGCGGCAAAACGTTGACAATGATGCCCTTGGCCAAAAAGGGCGTATGCGTTTTTTCCTGAATATATTCAGGAAAAAACGCATACGCCCTTTTTGGCCAACCAAGCAAGCCGGAAGGGCAAATCAGCGCTACAAAGAAGTCTCGCTTGCCCTCGGTCAAAAGGGCCATGCTGAACAAAGTGTAAAAACCAGAAAAGCAGGACAGGCCATGGAGACATGGGAGCCTTGCTACGCTGATGGGCGGGATGTAAATTGCCAACAGGCACTCTGGAGATGAGTACGGTGTGTCCTGAAACAAGTAATAAACACAGCGTTGAGAGCATAGGGCACTTCCACTCATGGGCGTATAAATCGGGAAAACTAAAAATCAACAAGACACAGGCACCCCAAACTTTACGGCTGCTCTGTTTACAAGAACCTCCGCTTCGGTACACCTTCAATATCCCAGGAAATAGAAAAATGGATAAAGAAATGGTGGTACTTGGCACAATGCAATATCACTCAGCCATGAAATCAATGTCATAAGGCTAGTTAGCAGCATGATGAGTGGATTTAGGTCCGATGATTCTAAGTGAAATAAGTCACACAGAAAAAGGCACTTATCCTAAGATATCGCTTATAGAGGGAATGTCAAAATCGCTACACTTGAACTGAATTACAAAACAGAACGGAGGCACACCTTTAGAAGACACACTATGGCTGCTTAACCGGAAAAGTGAGGTGGGGTGATGCATAAAACAAGGGTTTGAAATTAGCTCAGACACCGCTCCATAAGCCAAATATGTAATAGACAAGGCCTACTCCCTGCTCAGTGAACTGGACTCAACACCCCCTAGTCACCGCACAAGAATATATCTGACTAGTATGAATCTGAAAACCTATGTAATTATATCTCTCTGCAAGTGAATCAAGAGGGTGTAAAGCGGCATAAACACAGCAGGGAAAAGCAGCCAAACCCCATTCTAAACATACATTACTTTAAAAAACCCACAAAGCAAAGACAGTGAAAGAGAGAGAAATTCTTACAAAATCCGTTCAGGGTCTCTGATGCAACCTGGATTGACCATATCTAGACCCACAGCTGGATGAGACATAAGGCTGGACACTCTTGGGGCTGAGAGGATTGGTGAGGTTGGGTGAGCAAATGCAGATACTTTAAAGTAATACCGCGGGGTACCCACCCCATGGGTCTCAAATCTCCAGGTACAAGGGAATCTTCCTACATCAAAACATGCATGGGAAACCCAGAAGATGGTATGCCATGATATCGGGAATGGTTTCTAAAACGCACCTCATTTCTCCTCTCCTTGTGCTCGGGTTCGCCATTCCAGCCGCTTGCCTAACCATCTCCCTACTTGGAGAATCAGCACCTTTAACCTCCTGTTTCGTCCAGGTTGCAATGTGTCCTGAGGATGAACGTGAAGACGGGGAACCAACGAGAGACTAGCCCTAGGTGTTGGGACAGGCACAGGTCACTCCATTTTCCCATCAGGAAGAAGAATGAACCACAGGCTCAGCCTGCCCCCCAGAACCAAAATAGGGCCTGAAGCAATCCTGCGCTTTTGCGGCCAGCTCCCAAAAAAGCGAGGAGACAAATGGAGCTCAGGGGCACTGCAATTCACAAACGTGCAGAGTTATAAATGAGAACTCTCGTCCACAAATATATTGAGGGAAGGCAACGAAGAGGATTTGAAAGCAAGGCAGATTTGCAGGAAACAGATTTCAGGAGGTAGATTCGACTCGCCTTTAAAGCACATGAAAAGCGGCAAAAAGTTGACAATGATGCCCTTGGCCAAAAAGGGCGTATGCGTTTTTTCCTGAATATATTCAGGAAAAAACGCATACGCCCTTTTTGGCCCACCAAGCAAGCCGGAAGTGCAAATCAACGCTACAAAGAAGTCTCGCTTGCCCTCGGTCAAAAGGGCCATGCTGAACAAAGTGTAAAAACCAGAAAAGCAGGACAGGCCATGGAGACATGGCAGCCTTACTACGCTGATGGGCGGGATGTAAATTGCCAACAGGCACTCTGGAGAAGAGTACGGTGTGTCCTCAAACAAGTAATAAACACAGCGTAGAGAGCATAGGGCACTTCCACTCATGGGTGTATAAATGAGGAAAACTAAAAATCAACAAGACACAGGCACCCTAAAGTTTACGGCTGCTCTGTTTCCAAGAACCTCCGCTTCGGTACACCTTCAATATCCCAGGAAAGAGAAAAATGGATAAAGAAATGGTGGTACTTGGCACAATGGAATATCACTCAGCCATGAAATCAATGTCATAAGGCTAGTTAGCAGCATGATGAGTGGATTTAGGTACGATGATTCTAAGTGAAATAAGTCACACAGAAAAAGACACTTATCCTAAGATATCGCTTATAGAGGGAATGTCAAAATCGCTACACTTGAACTGAATTACAAAACAGAACAGAGTCACACCTTTAGAAGACACACTATGGCTGCTTAACGGGAAAGGTGAGGTGGGGTGATGCATAAAACAAGGGTTTGAAATTAGCTCAGAGACCGCTCCATAAGCCAAATATGTAATAGACAAGGCCTACTCCCTGCTCAGTGAACTGGACGCAACACACCCTAGGCACCACACAAGAATATATCTGACTAGTAAGAATCTGAAAACCTATGTATCGATATCTCTCTGCAAGTGAATCAAGAGGGTGTAAAGCGGCATCAACACAGCAGGGAAAAGCAGCCAAGCCCGATTCTAAACATAAATTACGTTAAAAAACCCACAAAACAAAGACAGTGAAAGAGAGAGAAATTCTTACAAAATCCGTTCAGGTTCTATGATGCAACCTGGATTGACCATATCTAGACCCACAGCTGGATGAGACATAAGGCTGGACACTCTTGGGGCTGAGAGGATTGGTGAGGTTGGGTGAGCAAACGCAGATACTTTAAAGTAACACTGCGGGGAACACACCCCATGGGTATCAAATCTCCAGTTACAAGGGCATCTTCCTATATCAAAACATGCATGGAAACCCAGAAGATGGTATGCCATGAGATTGGGAAAGGTTTCTAAAATGCACCTCATTTCTCCTCTCCTTGTGCACGGGTTCACCATTCCAGCTGCTTGACTAACCATCTCCCTACTTGGAGAATCAGCACCTTTAACCTCCTGATTGTACAGGTTGCAATTTGTCCTGAGGATGAACGTGAAGACGGGGAACCAAAGAGAGACGAGCCCTAGGTGTTGGGACAGGCATAGGTCACTCCATTTTCCCATCAGGAAGAAGAATGAACCACAGGCTCAGCCTGCCCCCCAGAACCAAAATAGGGCCTGAAGCAATCCTGCGCTTTTGCGGCCAGCTCCCAAAAAAGCGAGGAGACAAATGGAGCTCAGGGGCACTGCAATTCACAAACGTGCAGAGTTATAAATGAGAACTCTCGTCCACAAATATATTGAAGGAAGGCAACGAAGAGGATTTGAAAGCAAGGCAGATTTGCAGGAAACAGATTTCAGGAGGTAGATTCGACTCGCCTTTAAAGCACATGAAAAGCGGCAAAACGTTGACAATGATGCCCTTGGCCAAAAAGGGCGTATGCGTTTTTTCCTGAATATATTCAGGAAAAAACGCATACGCCCTTTTTGGCCAACCAAGCAAGCCGGAAGGGCAAATCAGCGCTACAAAGAAGTCTCGCTTGCCCTCGGTCAAAAGGGCCATGCTGAACAAAGTGTAAAAACCAGAAAAGCAGGACAGGCCATGGAGACATGGGAGCCTTGCTACGCTGATGGGCGGGATGTAAATTGCCAACAGGCACTCTGGAGATGAGTACGGTGTGTCCTGAAACAAGTAATAAACACAGCGTTGAGAGCATAGGGCACTTCCACTCATGGGCGTATAAATTGGGAAAACTAAAAATCAACAAGACACAGGCACCCCAAACTTTACGGCTGCTCTGTTTCCAAGAACCTCCGCTTCGGTACACCTTCAATATCCCAGGAAATAGAAAAATGGATAAAGAACTGGTGGTACTTGGCACAATGCAGTATCACTCAGCCATGAAATCAATGTCATAAGGCTAGTTAGCAGCATGATGAGTGAATTTAGGTACGATGATTCTAAGTGAAATAAGTCACACAGAAAAAGGCACTTATCCTAAGATATCGCTTATAGAGGGAATGTCAAAATCGCTACACTTGAACTGAATTACAAAACAGAACAGAGGCACACCTTTAGAAGACACACTATGCCTGCTTAACCGGAAAGGTGAGGTGGGGTGATGCATAAAACAAGGGTTTGAAATTAGCTCAGACACCGCTCCATAAGCCAAATATGTAATAGACAAGGCCTACTCCCTGCTCAGTGAACTGGACTCAACACCCCCTGGTCACCGCACAAGAATATATCTGACTAGTATGAATCTGAAAACCTATGTATTGATATCTCTCTGCAAGTGAATCAAGAGGGTGTAAAGCGGCATAAACACAGCAGGGAAAAGCAGCCAAACCCCATTATAAACATACATTACTTTAAAAAACCCACAAAGCAAAGACAGTGAAAGAGAGAGAAATTCTTACAAAATCCGTTCAGGGTCTCTGATGCAACCTGGATTGACCATATCTAGACCCACAGCTGGATGAGACATAAGGCTGGACACTCTTGGGGCTGAGAGGATTGGTGAGGTTGGGTGAGCAAATGCAGATACTTTAAAGTAATACCGCGGGGTACCCACCCCATGGGTCTCAAATCTCCAGGTACAAGGGAATCTTCCTACATCAAAACATGCATGGGAAACCCAGAAGATGGTATGCCATGATATCGGGAATGGTTTCTAAAACGCACCTCATTTCTCCTCTCCTTGTGCTCGGGTTCGCCATTCCAGCCGCTTGACTAACCATCTCCCTACTTGGAGAATCAGCACCTTTAACCTCCTGTTTCGTCCAGGTTGCAATTTGTCCTGAGGATGAACGGGAAGACGGGGAACCAACGAGAGACTAGCCCTAGGTGTTGGGAGAGGCATAGGTCACTCCATTTTCCCATCAGGAAGAAGAATGAACCACAGGCTCAGCCTGCCCCCCAGAACCAAAATAGGGCCTGAAGCAATCCTGCGCTTTTGCGGCCAGCTCCCAAAAAAGCGAGGAGACAAATGGAGCTTAGGGGCACTGCAATTCACAAACGTGCAGAGTTATAAATGAGAACTCTCGTCCACAAATATATTGAGGGAAGGCAACGAAGAGGATTTGAAAGCAAGGCAGATTTGCAGGAAACAGATTTCAGGAGGTAGATTCGACTCGCCTTTAAAGCACATGAAAAGCGGCAAAAGGTTGACAATGATGCCCTTGGCCAAAAAGGGCGTATGCGTTTTTTCCTGAATATATTCAGTAAAAAACGCATACGCCCTTTTTTTCCAACCAAGCAAGCCGGAAGTGCAAATCAACGCTACAAAGAAGTCTCGCTTGCCCTCGGTCAAAAGGGCCATGCTGAACAAAGTGTAAAAACCAGAAAAGCAGGACAGGCCTTGGAGACATGGCAGCCTTACTACGCTGATGGGCGGGATGTAAATTGACAACAGGCACTCTGGAGAAGAGTACGGTGTGTCCTGAAACAAGTAATAAACACAGCGTAGAGAGCATAGGGCACTTCCACTCATGGGTGTATAAATGGGGAAAACTAAAAATCAACAAGACACAGGCACCCTAAAGTTTACGGCTGCTCTGTTTCCAAGAACCTCCGCTTCGGTACACCTTCAATATCCCAGGAAAGAGAAAAATGGATAAAGAAATGGTGGTACTTGGCACAATGGAATATCACTCAGCCATGAAATCAATGTCATAAGGCTAGTTAGCAGCATGATGAGTGGATTTAGGTACGATGATTCTAAGTGAAATAAGTCACACAGAAAAAGACACTTATCCTAAGATATCGCTTATAGAGGGAATGTCAAAATCGCTACACTTGAACTGAATTACAAAACAGAACAGAGTCACACCTTTAGAAGACACACTATGGCTGCTTAACGGGAAAGGTGAGGTGGGGTGATGCATAAAACAAGGGTTTCAAATTAGCTCAGAGACCGCTCCATAAGCCAAATATGTAATAGACAAGGCCTACTCCCTGCTCAGTGAACTGGACTCAACACACCCTAGTCACCACACAAGAATATATCTGCCTAGTAAGAATCTGAAAACCTATGTATCGATATCTCTCTGCAAGTGAATCAAGAGGGTGTAAAGCGGCATCAACACAGCAGGGAAAAGCAGCCAAGCCCGATTCTAAACATAAATTACTTTAAAAAACCCACAAAACAAAGACAGTGAAAGAGAGAGAAATTCTTACAAAATCCGTTCAGGGTCTCTGATGCAACCTGGATTGACCATATCTAGACCCACAGCTGGATGAGACATAAGGCTGGACACTCTTGGGGCTGAGAGGATTGGTGAGGTTGGGTGAGCAAATGCAGATACTTTAAAGTTATACCGCGGGGTACCCACCCCATGGGTCTCAAATCTCCAGGTACAAGGGAATCTTCCTACATCAAAACATGCATGGGAAACCCAGAAGTTGGTATGCCATGATATCGGGAATGGTTTCTAAAACGCACCTCATTTCTCCTCTCCTTGTGCTCGGGTTCGCCATTCCAGCCGCTTGACTAACCATCTCCCTACTTGGAGAATCAGCACCTTTAACCTCCTGTTTCGTCCAGGTTGCAATGTGTCCTGAGGATGAACGTGAAGACGGGGAACCAACGAGAGACTAGCCCTAGGTGTTGGGACAGGCACAGGTCACTCCATTTTCCCATCAGGAAGAAGAATGAACCACAGGCTCAGCCTGCCCCCCAGAACCAAAATAGGGCCTGAAGCAATCCTGCGCTTTTGCGGCCAGCTCCCAAAAAAGCGAGGAGACAAATGGAGCTCAGGGGCACTGCAATTCACAAACGTGCAGAGTTATAAATGAGAACTCTCGTCCACAAATATATTGAGGGAAGGCAACGAAGAGGATTTGAAAGCAAGGCAGATTTGCAGGAAACAGATTTCAGGAGGTAGATTCGACTCGCCTTTAAAGCACATGAAAAGCGGCAAAAGGTTGACAATGATGCCCTTGGCCAAAAAGGGCGTATGCGTTTTTTCCTGAATATATTCAGGAAAAAACGCATACGCCCTTTTTGGCCAACCAAGCAAGCCGGAAGGGCAAATCAGCGCTACAAAGAAGTCTCGCTTGCCCTCGGTCAAAAGGGCCATGCTGAACAAAGTGTAAAAACCAGAAAAGCAGGACAGGCCATGGAGACATGGGAGCCTTGCTACGCTGATGGGCGGGATGTAAATTGCCAACAGGCACTCTGGAGATGAGTACGGTGTGTCCTGAAACAAGTAATAAACACAGCGTAGAGAGCATAGGGCACTTCCACTCATGGGTGTATAAATGGGGAAAACTAAAAATCAACAAGACACAGGCACCCCAAACTTTACGGCTGCTCTGTTTCCAAGAACCTCCGCTTCGGTACACCTTCAATATCCCAGGAAAGAGAAAAATGGATAAAGAAATGGTGGTACTTGGCACAATGGAATATCACTCAGCCATGAAATCAATGTCATAAGGCTAGTTAGCAGCATGATGAGTGGATTTAGGTACGATGATTCTAAGTGAAATAAGTCACACAGAAAAAGGCACTTGTCCTAAGATATCGCTTATAGAGGGAATGTCAAAATCGCTACACTTGAACTGAATTACAAAACAGAACAGAGGCACACCTTTAGAAGACACACTATGGCTGCTTAACTGGAAAGGTGAGGTGGGGTGATGCATAAAACAAGGGTTTGAAATTAGCTCAGACACCGCTCCATAAGCCAAATATGTAATAGACAAGGCCTACTCCCTGCTCAGTGAACTGGACTCAACACCCCCTAGTCACCGCACAAGAATATATCTGACTAGTATGAATCTGAAAACCTATGTATTGATATCTCTCTGCAAGTGAATCAAGAGGGTGTAAAGCGGCATAAACACAGCAGGGAAAAGGAGCCAAACCCCATTCTAAACATACATTACTTTAAAAAACCCACAAAGCAAAGACAGTGAAAGAGAGAGAAATTCTTACAAAATCCGTTCAGGGTCTCTGATGCAACCTGGATTGACCATATCTAGACCCACAGCTGGATGAGACATAAGGCTGGACACTCTTGGGGCTGAGAGGATTGGTGAGGTTGGGTGAGCAAATGCAGATACTTTAAAGTAATACCGCGGGGTACCCACCCCATGGGTCTCAAATCTCCAGGTACAAGGGAATCTTCCTACATCAAAACATGCATGGGAAACCCAGAAGATGGTATGCCATGATATCGGGAATGGTTTCTAAAACGCACCTCATTTCTCCTCTCCTTGTGCTCGGGTTCGCCATTCCAGCCGCTTGACTAACCATCTCCCTACTTGGAGAATCAGCACCTTTAACCTCCTGTTTCGTCCAGGTTGCAATTTGTCCTGAGGATGAACGGGAAGACAGGGAACCAACGAGAGACTAGCCCTAGGTGTTGGGACAGGCACAGGTCACTCCATTTTCCCATCAGGAAGAAGAATGAACCACAGGCTCAGCCTGCCCCCCAGAACCAAAATAGGGCCTGAAGCAATCCTGCGCTTTTGCGGCCAGCTCCCAAAAAAGCGAGGAGACAAATGGAGCTCAGGGGCACTGCAATTCACAAACGTGCAGAGTTATAAATGAGAACTCTCGTCCACAAATATATTGAAGGAAGGCAACGAAGAGGATTTGAAAGCAAGGCAGATTTGCAGGAAACAGATTTCAGGAGGTAGATTCGACTCGCCTTTAAAGCACATGAAAAGCGGCAAAACGTTGACAATGATGCCCTTGGCCAAAAAGGGCGTATGCGTTTTTTCCTGAATATATTCAGGAAAAAACGCATACGCCCTTTTTGGCCAACCAAGCAAGCCGGAAGGGCAAATCAGCGCTACAAAGAAGTCTCGCTTGCCCTCGGTCAAAAGGGCCATGCTGAACAAAGTGTAAAAACCAGAAAAGCAGGACAGGCCATGGAGACATGGGAGCCTTGCTACGCTGATGGGCGGGATGTAAATTGCCAACAGGCACTCTGGAGATGAGTACGGTGTGTCCTGAAACAAGTAATAAACACAGCGTTGAGAGCATAGGGCACTTCCACTCATGGGCGTATAAATCGGGAAAACTAAAAATCAACAAGACACAGGCACCCCAAACTTTACGGCTGCTCTGTTTACAAGAACCTCCGCTTCGGTACACCTTCAATATCCCAGGAAATAGAAAAATGGATAAAGAAATGGTGGTACTTGGCACAATGCAATATCACTCAGCCATGAAATCAATGTCATAAGGCTAGTTAGCAGCATGATGAGTGGATTTAGGTCCGATGATTCTAAGTGAAATAAGTCACACAGAAAAAGGCACTTATCCTAAGATATCGCTTATAGAGGGAATGTCAAAATCGCTACACTTGAACTGAATTACAAAACAGAACGGAGGCACACCTTTAGAAGACACACTATGGCTGCTTAACCGGAAAAGTGAGGTGGGGTGATGCATAAAACAAGGGTTTGAAATTAGCTCAGACACCGCTCCATAAGCCAAATATGTAATAGACAAGGCCTACTCCCTGCTCAGTGAACTGGACTCAACACCCCCTAGTCACCGCACAAGAATATATCTGACTAGTATGAATCTGAAAACCTATGTAATTATATCTCTCTGCAAGTGAATCAAGAGGGTGTAAAGCGGCATAAACACAGCAGGGAAAAGCAGCCAAACCCCATTCTAAACATACATTACTTTAAAAAACCCACAAAGCAAAGACAGTGAAAGAGAGAGAAATTCTTACAAAATCCGTTCAGGGTCTCTGATGCAACCTGGATTGACCATATCTAGACCCACAGCTGGATGAGACATAAGGCTGGACACTCTTGGGGCTGAGAGGATTGGTGAGGTTGGGTGAGCAAATGCAGATACTTTAAAGTAATACCGCGGGGTACCCACCCCATGGGTCTCAAATCTCCAGGTACAAGGGAATCTTCCTACATCAAAACATGCATGGGAAACCCAGAAGATGGTATGCCATGATATCGGGAAAGGTTTCTAAAACGCACCTCATTTCTCCTCTCCTTGTGCTCGGGTTCGCCATTCCAGCCGCTTGACTAACCATCTCCCTACTTGGAGAATCAGCACCTTTAACCTCCTGTTTCGTCCAGGTTGCAATGTGTCCTGAGGATGAACGGGAAGACGGGGAACCAACGAGAGACTAGCCCTAGGTGTTGGGACAGGCACAGGTCACTCCATTTTCCCATCAGGAAGAAGAATGAACCACAGGCTCAGCCTGCCCCCCAGAACCAAAATAGGGCCTGAAGCAATCCTGCGCTTTTGCGGCCAGCTCCCAAAAAAGCGAGGAGACAAATGGAGCTCAGGGGCACTGCCATTCACAAACGTGCAGAGTTATAAATGAGAACTCTCGTCCACAAATATATTGAGGGAAGGCAACGAAGAGGATTTGAAAGCAAGGCAGATTGGCAGGAAACAGATTTCAGGAGGTAGATTCGACTCGCCTTTAAAGCACATGAAAAGCGGCAAAAAGTTGACAATGATGCCCTTGGCCAAAAAGGGCGTATGCGTTTTTTCCTGAATATATTCAGGAAAAAACGCATACGCCCTTTTTGGCCAACCAAGCAAGCCGGAAGTGCAAATCAACGCTACAAAGAAGTCTCGCTTGCCCTCGGTCAAAAGGGCCATGCTGAACAAAGTGTAAAAACCAGAAAAGCAGGACAGGCCATGGAGACATGGCAGCCTTACTACGCTGATGGGCGGGATGTAAATTGCCAACAGGCACTCTGGAGAAGAGTACGGTGTGTCCTCAAACAAGTAATAAACACAGCGTAGAGAGCATAGGGCACTTCCACTCATGGGTGTATAAATGAGGAAAACTAAAAATCAACAAGACACAGGCACCCTAAAGTTTACGGCTGCTCTGTTTCCAAGAACCTCCGCTTCGGTACACCTTCAATATCCCAGGAAAGAGAAAAATGGATAAAGAAATGGTGGTACTTGGCACAATGGAATATCACTCAGCCATGAAATCAATGTCATAAGGCTAGTTAGCAGCATGATGAGTGGATTTAGGTACGATGATTCTAAGTGAAATAAGTCACACAGAAAAAGACACTTATCCTAAGATATCGCTTATAGAGGGAATGTCAAAATCGCTACACTTGAACTGAATTACAAAACAGAACAGAGTCACACCTTTAGAAGACACACTATGGCTGCTTAACGGGAAAGGTGAGGTGGGGTGATGCATAAAACAAGGGTTTCAAATTAGCTCAGAGACCGCTCCATAAGCCAAATATGTAATAGACAAGGCCTACTCCCTGCTCAGTGAACTGGACTCAACACACCCTAGTCACCACACAAGAATATATCTGACTAGTAAGAATCTGAAAACCTATGTATCGATATCTCTCTGCAAGTGAATCAAGAGGGTGTAAAGCGGCATCAACACAGCAGGGAAAAGCAGCCAAGCCCGATTCTAAACATAAATTACTTTAAAAAACCCACAAAACAAAGACAGTGAAAGAGAGAGAAATCCTTACAAAATCCGTTCAGGTTCTATGATGCAACCTGGATTGACCATATCTTGACCCACAGCTGGATGAGACATAAGGCTGGACACTCTTGGGGCTGAGAGGATTGGTGAGGTTGGGTGAGCAAACGCAGATACTTTAAAGTAACACTGCGGGGAACACACCCCATGGGTATCAAATCTCCAGTTACAAGGGCATCTTCCTACATCAAAACATGCATGGGAAACCCAGAAGATGGTATGCCATGAGATCGGGAAAGGTTTCTAAAATGCACCTCATTTCGCCTCTCCTTGTGCACGGGTTCACCATTCCAGCTGCTTGACTAACCATCTCCCTACTTGGAGAATCAGCACCTTTAACCTCCTGATTGTACAGGTTGCAATTTGTCCTGAGGATGAACGTGAAGACGGGGAACCAACGAGAGACGAGCCCTAGGTGTTGGGACAGGCATAGGTTACTCCATTTTCCCATCAGGAAGAAGAATGAACCACAGGCTCAGCCTGCCCCCCAGAACCAAAATAGGGCCTGAAGCAATCCTGCGCTTTTGCGGCCAGCTCCCAAAAAAGCGAGGAGACAAATGGAGCTCAGGGGCACTGCAATTCACAAACGTGCAGAGTTATAAATGTGAACTCTCGTCCACAAATATATTGAAGGAAGGCAACGAAGAGGATTTGAAAGCAAGGCAGATTTGCAGGAAACAGATTTCAGGAGGTAGATTCGACTCGCCTTTAAAGCACATGAAAAGCGGCAAAACGTTGACAATGATGCCCTTGGCCAAAAAGGGCGTATGCGTTTTTTCCTGAATATATTCAGGAAAAAACGCATACGCCCTTTTTGGCCAACCAAGCAAGCCGGAAGGGCAAATCAGCGCTACAAAGAAGTCTCGCTTGCCCTCGGTCAAAAGGGCCATGCTGAACAAAGTGTAAAAACCAGAAAAGCAGGACAGGCCATGGAGACATGGGAGCCTTGCTACGCTAATGGGCGGGATGTAAATTGCCAACAGGCACTCTGGAGATGAGTACGGTGTGTCCTGAAACAAGTAATAAACACAGCGTTGAGAGCATAGGGCACTTCCACTCATGGGCGTATAACTTGGGAAAACTAAAAATCAACAAGACACAGGCACCCCAAACTTTACGGCTGCTCTGTTTCCAAGAACCTCCGCTTCGGTACACCTTCAATATCCCAGGAAATAGAAAAATGGATAAAGAACTGGTGGTACTTGGCACAATGCAGTATCACTCAGCCATGAAATCAATGTCATAAGGCTAGTTAGCAGCATGATGAGTGTATTTAGGTACGATGATTCTAAGTGAAATAAGTCACACAGAAAAAGGCACTTATCCTAAGATATCGCTTATAGAGGGAATGTCAAAATCGCTACACTTGAACTGAATTACAAAACAGAACAGAGGCACACCTTTAGAAGACACACTATGCCTGCTTAACCGGAATGGTGAGGTGGGGTGATGCATAAAACAAGGGTTTGAAATTAGCTCAGACACCGCTCCATAAGCCAAATATGTAATAGACAAGGCCTACTCCCTGCTCAGTGAACTGGACTCAACACCCCCTGGTCACCGCACAAGAATATATCTGACTAGTATGAATCTGAAAACATATGTATTGATATCTCTCTGCAAGTGAATCAAGAGGGTGTAAAGCGGCATAAACACAGCAGGGAAAAGCAGCCAAACCCCATTATAAACATACATTACTTTAAAAAACCCACAAAGCAAAGACAGTGAAAGAGAGAGAAATTCTTACAAAATCCGTTCAGGGTCTCTGATGCAACCTGGATTGACCATATCTAGACCCACAGCTGGATGAGACATAAGGCTGGACACTCTTGGGGCTGAGAGGATTGGTGAGGTTGGGTGAGCAAATGCAGATACTTTAAAGTAATACCGCGGGGTACCCACCCCATGGGTCTCAAATCTCCAGGTACAAGGGAATCTTCCTACATCAAAACATGCATGGGAAACCCAGAAGATGGTATGCCATGATATCGGGAATGGTTTCTAAAACGCACCTCATTTCTCCTCTCCTTGTGCTCGGGTTCGCCATTCCAGCCGCTTGACTAACCATCTCCCTACTTGGAGAATCAGCACCTTTAACCTCCTGTTTCGTCCAGGTTGCAATTTGTCCTGAGGATGAACGGGAAGACGGGGAACCAACGAGAGACTAGCCCTAGGTGTTGGGACAGGCATAGGTCACTCCAATTTCCCATCAGGAAGAAGAATGAACCACAGGCTCAGCCTGCCCCCCAGAACCAAAATAGGGCCTGAAGCAATCCTGCGCTTTTGCGGCCAGCTCCCAAAAAAGCGAGGAGACAAATGGAGCTTAGGGGCACTGCAATTCACAAACGTGCAGAGTTATAAATGAGAACTCTCGTCCACAAATATATTGAGGGAAGGCAACGAAGAGGATTTGAAAGCAAGGCAGATTTGCAGGAAACAGATTTCAGGAGGTAGATTCGACTCGCCTTTAAAGCACATGAAAAGCGGCAAAACGTTGACAATGATGCCCTTGGCCAAAAAGGGCGTATGCGTTTTTTCCTGAATATATTCAGGAAAAAACGCATACGCCCTTTTTGGCCAACCAAGCAAGCCGGAAGTGCAAATCAACGCTACAAAGAAGTCTCGCTTGCCCTCGGTCAAAAGGGCCATGCTGAACAAAGTGTAAAAACCAGAAAAGCAGGACAGGCCTTGGAGACATGGCAGCCTTACTACGCTGATGGGCGGGATGTAAATTGACAACAGACACTCTGGAGAAGAGTACGGTGTGTCCTGAAACAAGTAATAAACACAGCGTAGAGAGCATAGGGCACTTCCATTCATGGGTGTATAAATGGGGAAAACTAAAAATCAACAAGACACAGGCACCCTAAAGTTTACGGCTGCTCTGTTTCCAAGAACCTCCGCTTCGGTACACCTTCAACATCCCAGGAAAGAGAAAAATGGATAAAGAAATGGTGGTACTTGGCACAATGGAATATCACTCAGCCATGAAATCAATGTCATAAGGCTAGTTAGCAGCATGATGAGTGGATTTAGGTACGATGATTCTAAGTGAAATAAGTCACACAGAAAAAGACACTTATCCTAAGATATCGCTTATAGAGGGAATGTCAAAATCGCTACACTTGAACTGAATTACAAAACAGAACAGAGTCACACCTTTAGAAGACACACTATGGCTGCTTAACGGGAAAGGTGAGGTGGGGTGATGCATAAAACAAGGGTTTCAAATTAGCTCAGAGACCGCTCCATAAGCCAAATATGTAATAGACAAGGCCTACTCCCTGCTCAGTGAACTGGACTCAACACACCCTAGTCACCACACAAGAATATATCTGACTAGTAAGAATCTGAAAACCTATGTATCGATATCTCTCTGCAAGTGAATCAAGAGGGTGTAAAGCGGCATCAACACAGCAGGGAAAAGCAGCCAAGCCCGATTCTAAACATAAATTACTTTAAAAAACCCACAAAACAAAGACAGTGAAAGAGAGAGAAATTCTTACAAAATCCGTTCAGGGTCTATGATGCAACCTGGATTGACCATATCTAGACCCACAGCTGGATGAGACATAAGGCTGGACACTCTTGGGGCTGAGAGGATTGGTGAGGTTGGGTGAGCAAATGCAGATATTTAAAGTAACACTGCGGGGAACACACCCCATGGGTATCAAATCTCCAGGTACAAGGGCATCTTCCTACATCAAAACATGCATGGGAAACCCAGAAGATGGTATGCCATGAGATCGGGAAAGGTTTCTAAAACGCACCTCATTTCTCCTCTCCTTGTGCTCGGGTTCACCATTCCAGCCGCTTGACTAACCATCTCCCTACTTGGAGAATCAGCACCTTTAACCTCCTGATTGTACAGGTTGCAATTTGTCCTGAGGATGAACGTGAAGACGGGGAACCAACGAGAGACTAGCCCTAGGTGTTGGGACAGGCACAGGTCACTCCATTTTCCCATCAGGAAGAAGAATGAACCACAGGCTCAGCCTGCCCCCCAGAACCAAAATAGGGCCTGAAGCAATCCTGCGCTTTTGCGGCCAGCTCCCAAAAAAGCGAGGAGACAAATGGAGCTCAGGGGCACTGCAATTCACAAACGTGCAGAGTTATAAATGAGAACTCTCGTCCACAAATATATTGAGGGAAGGCAACGAAGAGGATTTGAAAGCAAGGCAGATTTGCAGGAAACAGATTTCAGGAGGTAGATTCGACTCGCCTTTAAAGCACATGAAAAGCGGCAAAACGTTGACAATGATGCCCTTGGCCAAAAAGGGCGTATGCGTTTTTTCCTGAATATATTCAGGAAAAAACGCATACGCCCTTTTTGGCCAACCAAGCAAGCCGGAAGGGCAAATCCGCGCTACAAAGAAGTCTCGCTTGCCCTCGGTCAAAAGGGCCATGCTGAACAAACTGTAAAAACCAGAAAAGCAGGACAGGCCATGGAGACATGGGAGCCTTGCTACGCTGATGGGCGGGATGTAAATTGCCAACAGGCACTCTGGAGAAGAGTACGGTGTGTCCTCAAACAAGTAATAAACACAGCGTAGAGAGCATAGGGCACTTCCACTCATGGGTGTATAAATGGGGAAAACTAAAAATCAACAAGACACAGGCACCCTAAAGTTTACGGCTGCTCTGTTTCCAAGAACCTCCGCTTCGGTACACCTTCAATATCCCAGGAAAGAGAAAAATGGATAAAGAAATGGTGGTACTTGGCACAATGGAATATCACTCAGCCATGAAATGAATGTCATAAGGCTAGTTAGCAGCATGATGAGTGGATTTAGGTACGATGATTCTAAGTGAAATAAGTCACACAGAAAAAGACACTTATCCTAAGATATCGCTTATAGAGGGAATGTCAAAATCGCTACACTTGAACTGAATTACAAAACAGAACAGAGTCACACCTTTAGAAGACACACTATGGCTGCTTAACGGGAAAGGTGAGGTGGGGTGATGCATAAAACAAGGGTTTCAAATTAGCTCAGAGACCGCTCCATAAGCCAAATATGTAATAGACAAGGCCTACTCCCTGCTCAATGAACTGGACTCAACACGCCCTAGACACCACACAAGAATATATCTGACTAGTAAGAATCTGAAAACCTATGTATCGATATCTCTCTGCAAGTGAATCAAGAGGGTGTAAAGCGGCATCAACACAGCAGGGAAAAGCAGCCAAGCCCGATTCTAAACATACATTGCTTTAAAAAACCCACAAAACAAAGACAGTGAAAGAGAGAGAAATTCTTACAAAATCCGTTCAGGGTCTCTGATGCAACCTGGATTGACCATATCTAGACCCACAGCTGGATGAGACATAAGGCTGGACACTCTTCGGGCTGAGAGGATTGGTGAGGTTGGGTGAGCAAACGCAGATACTTTAAAGTAACACTGCGGGGAACACACCCCATGGGTCTCAAATCTCCAGGTACAAGGGCATCTTCCTACATCAAAACATGCATGGGAAACCCAGAAGATGGTATGCCATGAGATCGGGAAAGGTTTCTAAAATGCACCTCATTTCTCCTCGCCTTGTGCTCTGGTTCACCATTCCAGCTGCTTGACTAACCATCTCCCTACTTGGAGAATCAGCACCTTTAACCTCCTGATTGTACAGGTTGCAATTTGTCCTGAGGATGAACGTGAAGACGGGGAACCAACGAGAGACGAGCCCTAGGTGTTGGGACAGGCATAGGTCACTCCATTTTCCCATCAGGAAGAAGAATGAACCACAGGCTCAGCCTGCCCCCCAGAACCAAAATAGGGCCTGAAGCAATCCTGCGCTTTTGCGGCCAGCTCCCAAAAAAGCGAGGAGACAAATGGAGCTCAGGGGCACTGCAATTCACAAACGTGCAGAGTTATAAATGAGAACTCTCGTCCACAAATATATTGAAGGAAGGCAACGAAGAGGATTTGAAAGCAAGGCAGATTTGCAGGAAACAGATTTCAGGAGGTAGATTCGAGTCGCCTTTAAAGCACATGAAAAGCGGCAAAACGTTGACAATGATGCCCTTGGCCAAAAAGGGCGTATGCGTTTTTTCCTGAATATATTCAGGAAAAAACGCATACGCCCTTTTTGGCCAACCAAGCAAGCCGGAAGGGCAAATCAGCGCTACAAAGAAGTCTCGCTTGCCCTCGGTCAAAAGGGCCATGCTGAACAAAGTGTAAAAACCAGAAAAGCAGGACAGGCCATGGAGACATGGGAGCCTTGCTACGCTGATGGGCGGGATGTAAATTGCCAACAGGCACTCTGGAGATGAGTACGGTGTGTCCTGAAACAACTAATAAACACAGCGTTGAGAGCATAGGGCACTTCCACTCATGGGCGTATAAATTGGGAAAATTAAAAATCAACAAGACACAGGCACCCCAAACTTTACGGCTGCTCTGTTTACAAGAACCTCCGCTTCGGTACACCTTCAATATCCCAGGAAAGAGAAAAATGGATAAAGAAATGGTGGTACTTGGCACAATGCAATATCACTCAGCCATGAAATCAATGTCATAAGGCTAGTTAGCAGCATGATGAGTGGATTTAGGTACGATGATTCTAAGTGAAATAAGTCACACAGAAAAAGGCACTTGTCCTAAGATATCGCTTATAGAGGGAATGTCAAAATCGCTACACTTGAACTGAATTACAAAACAGAACAGAGGCACACCTTTAGAAGACACACTATGGCTGCTTAACCGGAAAGGTGAGGTGGGGTGATGCATAAAACAAGGGTTTGAAATTAGCTCAGACACCGCTCCATAAGCCAAATATGTAATAGACAAGGCCTACTCCCTGCTCAGTGAACTGGACTCAACACCCCCTAGTCACCGCACAAGAATATATCTGACTAGTATGAATCTGAAAACCTATGTATTGATATCTCTCTGCAAGTGAATCAAGAGGGTGTAAAGCGGCATAAACACAGCAGGGAAAAGCAGCCAAACCCCATTCTAAACATACATTACTTTAAAAAACCCACAAAGCAAAGACAGTGAAAGAGAGAGAAATTCTTACAAAATCCGTTCAGGGTCTCTGATGCAACCTGGATTGACCATATCTAGACCCACAGCTGGATGAGACATAAGGCTGGACACTCTTGGGGCTGAGAGGATTGGTGAGGTTGGGTGAGCAAATGCAGATACTTTAAAGTAATACCGCGGGGTACCCACCCCATGGGTCTCAAATCTCCAGGTACAAGGGCATCTTCCTACATCAAAACATGCATGGGAAACCCAGAAGATGGTATGCCATGATATCGGGAATGGTTTCTAAAACGCACCTCATTTCTCCTCTCCTTGTGCTCGGGTTCGCCATTCCAGCCGCTTGACTAACCATCTCCCTACTTGGAGAATCAGCACCTTTAACCTCCTGTTTCGTCCAGGTTGCAATTTGTCCTGAGGATGAACGGGAAGACGGGGAACCAACGAGAGACTAGCCCTAGGTGTTGGGACAGGCACAGGTCACTCCATTTTCCCATCAGGAAGAAGAATGAACCACAGGCTCAGCCTGCCCCCCAGAACCAAAATAGGGCCTGAAGCAATCCTGCGCTTTTGCGGCCAGCTCCCAAAAAAGCGAGGAGACAAATGGAGCTCAGGGGCACTGCAATTCACAAACGTGCAGAGTTATAAATGAGAACTCTCGTCCACAAATATATTGAGGGAAGGCAACGAAGAGGATTTGAAAGCAAGGCAGATTTGCAGGAAACAGATTTCAGGAGGTAGATTCGACTCGCCTTTAAAGCACATGAAAAGCGGCAAAACGTTGACAATGATGCCCTTGGCCAAAAAGGGCGTATGCGTTTTTTCCTGAATATATTCAGGAAAAAACGCATACGCCCTTTTTGGCCAACCAAGCAAGCCGGAAGTGCAAATCAACGCTACAAAGAAGTCTCGCTTGCCCTCGGTCAAAAGGGCCATGCTGAACAAAGTGTAAAAACCAGAAAAGCAGGACAGGCCATGGAGACATGGCAGCCTTACTACGCTGATGGGCGGGATGTAAATTGCCAACAGGCACTCTGGAGAAGAGTACGGTGTGTTCTCAAACAAGTAATAAACACAGCGTAGAGAGCATAGGGCACTTCCACTCATGGGTGTATAAATGGGGAAAACTAAAAATCAACAAGACACAGGCACCCCAAACTTTACGGCTGCTCTGTTTCCAAGAACCTCCGCTTCGGTACACCTTCAATATCCCAGGAAAGAGAAAAATGGATAAAGAAATGGTGGTACTTGGCACAATGGAATATCACTCAGCCATGAAATCAATGTCATAAGGCTAGTTAGCAGCATGATGAGTGGATTTAGGTACGATGATTCTAAGTGAAATAAGTCACACAGAAAAAGACACTTATCCTAAGATATCGCTTATAGAGGGAATGTCAAAATCGCTACACTTGAACTGAATTACAAAACAGAACAGAGTCACACCTTTAGAAGACACACTATGGCTGCTTAACGGGAAAGGTGAGGTGGGGTGATGCATAAAACAAGGGTTTCAAATTAGCTCAGAGACCGCTCCATAAGCCAAATATGTAATAGACAAGGCCTACTCCCTGCTCAGTGAACTGGACTCAACACCCCCTAGTCACCACACAAGAATATATCTGACTAGTAAGAATCTGAAAACCTATGTATCGATATCTCTCTGCAAGTGAATCAAGAGGGTGTAAAGCGGCATCAACACAGCAGGGAAAAGCAGCCAAGCCCGATTCTAAACATAAATTTCTTTAAAAAACCCACAAAACAAAGACAGTGAAAGAGAGAGAAATTCTTACAAAATCCGTTCAGGGTCTATGATGCAACCTGGATTGACCATATCTAGACCCACAGCTGGATGAGACATAAGGCTGGACACTCTTGGGGCTGAGAGGATTGGTGAGGTTGGGTGAGCAAACGCAGATACTTTAAAGTAACACTGCGGGGAACACACCCCATGGGTATCAAATCTCCAGGTACAAGGGCATCTTCCTACATCAAAACATGCATGGGAAACCCAGAAGATGGTATGCCATGAGATCGGGAAAGGTTTCTAAAATGTACCTCATTTCTCCTCTCCTTGTGCTCGGGTTCACCATTCCAGCTGCTTGACTAACCATCTCCCTACTTGGAGAATCAGCACCTTTAACCTCCTGATTGTACAGGTTGCAATTTGTCCTGAGGATGAACGTGAAGACGGGGAACCAACGAGAGACGAGCCCTAGGTGTTGGGACATGCATAGGTCACTCCATTTTCCCATCAGGAAGAAGAATGAACCACAGGCTCAGCCTGCCCCCCAGAACCAAAATAGGGCCTGAAGCAATCCTGCGCTTTTGCGGCCAGCTCCCAAAAAAGCGAGGAGACAAATGGAGCTCAGGGGCACTGCAATTCACAAACGTGCAGAGTTATAAATGAGAACTCTCGTCCACAAATATATTGAAGGAAGGCAACGAAGAGGATTTGAAAGCAAGGCAGATTTGCAGGAAACAGATTTCAGGAGGTAGATTCGACTCGCCTTTAAAGCACATGAAAAGCGGCAAAACGTTGACAATGATGCCCTTGGCCAAAAAGGGCGTATGCGTTTTTTCCTGAATATATTCAGGAAAAAACGCATACGCCCTTTTTGGCCAACCAAGCAAGCCGGAAGGGCAAATCAGCGCTACAAAGAAGTCTCGCTTGCCCTCGGTCAAAAGGGCCATGCTGAACAAAGTGTAAAAACCAGAAAAGCAGGACAGGCCATGGAGACATGGGAGCCTTGCTACGCTGATGGGCGGGATGTAAATTGCCAACAGGCACTCTGGAGATGAGTACGGTGTGTCCTGAAACAAGTAATAAACACAGCGTTGAGAGCATAGGGCACTTCCACTCATGGGCGTATAAATCGGGAAAACTAAAAATCAACAAGACACAGGCACCCCAAACTTTACGGCTGCTCTGTTTACAAGAACCTCCGCTTCGGTACACCTTCAATATCCCAGGAAATAGAAAAATGGATAAAGAAATGGTGGTACTTGGCACAATGCAATATCACTCAGCCATGAAATCAATGTCATAAGGCTAGTTAGCAGCATGATGAGTGGATTTAGGTCCGATGATTCTAAGTGAAATAAGTCACACAGAAAAAGGCACTTATCCTAAGATATCGCTTATAGAGGGAATGTCAAAATCGCTACACTTGAACTGAATTACAAAACAGAACGGAGGCACACCTTTAGAAGACACACTATGGCTGCTTAACCGGAAAAGTGAGGTGGGGTGATGCATAAAACAAGGGTTTGAAATTAGCTCAGACACCGCTCCATAAGCCAAATATGTAATAGACAAGGCCTACTCCCTGCTCAGTGAACTGGACTCAACACCCCCTAGTCACCGCACAAGAATATATCTGACTAGTATGAATCTGAAAACCTATGTAATTATATCTCTCTGCAAGTGAATCAAGAGGGTGTAAAGCGGCATAAACACAGCAGGGAAAAGCAGCCAAACCCCATTCTAAACATACATTACTTTAAAAAACCCACAAAGCAAAGACAGTGAAAGAGAGAGAAATTCTTACAAAATCCGTTCAGGGTCTCTGATGCAACCTGGATTGACCATATCTAGACCCACAGCTGGATGAGACATAAGGCTGGACACTCTTGGGGCTGAGAGGATTGGTGAGGTTGGGTGAGCAAATGCAGATACTTTAAAGTAATACCGCGGGGTACCCACCCCATGGGTCTCAAATCTCCAGGTACAAGGGAATCTTCCTACATCAAAACATGCATGGGAAACCCAGAAGATGGTATGCCATGATATCGGGAAAGGTTTCTAAAACGCACCTCATTTCTCCTCTCCTTGTGCTCGGGTTCGCCATTCCAGCCGCTTGACTAACCATCTCCCTACTTGGAGAATCAGCACCTTTAACCTCCTGTTTCGTCCAGGTTGCAATGTGTCCTGAGGATGAACGGGAAGACGGGGAACCAACGAGAGACTAGCCCTAGGTGTTGGGACAGGCACAGGTCACTCCATTTTCCCATCAGGAAGAAGAATGAACCACAGGCTCAGCCTGCCCCCCAGAACCAAAATAGGGCCTGAAGCAATCCTGCGCTTTTGCGGCCAGCTCCCAAAAAAGCGAGGAGACAAATGGAGCTCAGGGGCACTGCCATTCACAAACGTGCAGAGTTATAAATGAGAACTCTCGTCCACAAATATATTGAGGGAAGGCAACGAAGAGGATTTGAAAGCAAGGCAGATTGGCAGGAAACAGATTTCAGGAGGTAGATTCGACTCGCCTTTAAAGCACATGAAAAGCGGCAAAAAGTTGACAATGATGCCCTTGGCCAAAAAGGGCGTATGCGTTTTTTCCTGAATATATTCAGGAAAAAACGCATACGCCCTTTTTGGCCAACCAAGCAAGCCGGAAGTGCAAATCAACGCTACAAAGAAGTCTCGCTTGCCCTCGGTCAAAAGGGCCATGCTGAACAAAGTGTAAAAACCAGAAAAGCAGGACAGGCCATGGAGACATGGCAGCCTTACTACGCTGATGGGCGGGATGTAAATTGCCAACAGGCACTCTGGAGAAGAGTACGGTGTGTCCTCAAACAAGTAATAAACACAGCGTAGAGAGCATAGGGCACTTCCACTCATGGGTGTATAAATGAGGAAAACTAAAAATCAACAAGACACAGGCACCCTAAAGTTTACGGCTGCTCTGTTTCCAAGAACCTCCGCTTCGGTACACCTTCAATATCCCAGGAAAGAGAAAAATGGATAAAGAAATGGTGGTACTTGGCACAATGGAATATCACTCAGCCATGAAATCAATGTCATAAGGCTAGTTAGCAGCATGATGAGTGGATTTAGGTACGATGATTCTAAGTGAAATAAGTCACACAGAAAAAGACACTTATCCTAAGATATCGCTTATAGAGGGAATGTCAAAATCGCTACACTTGAACTGAATTACAAAACAGAACAGAGTCACACCTTTAGAAGACACACTATGGCTGCTTAACGGGAAAGGTGAGGTGGGGTGATGCATAAAACAAGGGTTTCAAATTAGCTCAGAGACCGCTCCATAAGCCAAATATGTAATAGACAAGGCCTACTCCCTGCTCAGTGAACTGGACTCAACACACCCTAGTCACCACACAAGAATATATCTGACTAGTAAGAATCTGAAAACCTATGTATCGATATCTCTCTGCAAGTGAATCAAGAGGGTGTAAAGCGGCATCAACACAGCAGGGAAAAGCAGCCAAGCCCGATTCTAAACATAAATTACTTTAAAAAACCCACAAAACAAAGACAGTGAAAGAGAGAGAAATCCTTACAAAATCCGTTCAGGTTCTATGATGCAACCTGGATTGACCATATCTTGACCCACAGCTGGATGAGACATAAGGCTGGACACTCTTGGGGCTGAGAGGATTGGTGAGGTTGGGTGAGCAAACGCAGATACTTTAAAGTAACACTGCGGGGAACACACCCCATGGGTATCAAATCTCCAGTTACAAGGGCATCTTCCTACATCAAAACATGCATGGGAAACCCAGAAGATGGTATGCCATGAGATCGGGAAAGGTTTCTAAAATGCACCTCATTTCGCCTCTCCTTGTGCACGGGTTCACCATTCCAGCTGCTTGACTAACCATCTCCCTACTTGGAGAATCAGCACCTTTAACCTCCTGATTGTACAGGTTGCAATTTGTCCTGAGGATGAACGTGAAGACGGGGAACCAACGAGAGACGAGCCCTAGGTGTTGGGACAGGCATAGGTTACTCCATTTTCCCATCAGGAAGAAGAATGAACCACAGGCTCAGCCTGCCCCCCAGAACCAAAATAGGGCCTGAAGCAATCCTGCGCTTTTGCGGCCAGCTCCCAAAAAAGCGAGGAGACAAATGGAGCTCAGGGGCACTGCAATTCACAAACGTGCAGAGTTATAAATGTGAACTCTCGTCCACAAATATATTGAAGGAAGGCAACGAAGAGGATTTGAAAGCAAGGCAGATTTGCAGGAAACAGATTTCAGGAGGTAGATTCGACTCGCCTTTAAAGCACATGAAAAGCGGCAAAACGTTGACAATGATGCCCTTGGCCAAAAAGGGCGTATGCGTTTTTTCCTGAATATATTCAGGAAAAAACGCATACGCCCTTTTTGGCCAACCAAGCAAGCCGGAAGGGCAAATCAGCGCTACAAAGAAGTCTCGCTTGCCCTCGGTCAAAAGGGCCATGCTGAACAAAGTGTAAAAACCAGAAAAGCAGGACAGGCCATGGAGACATGGGAGCCTTGCTACGCTAATGGGCGGGATGTAAATTGCCAACAGGCACTCTGGAGATGAGTACGGTGTGTCCTGAAACAAGTAATAAACACAGCGTTGAGAGCATAGGGCACTTCCACTCATGGGCGTATAACTTGGGAAAACTAAAAATCAACAAGACACAGGCACCCCAAACTTTACGGCTGCTCTGTTTCCAAGAACCTCCGCTTCGGTACACCTTCAATATCCCAGGAAATAGAAAAATGGATAAAGAACTGGTGGTACTTGGCACAATGCAGTATCACTCAGCCATGAAATCAATGTCATAAGGCTAGTTAGCAGCATGATGAGTGTATTTAGGTACGATGATTCTAAGTGAAATAAGTCACACAGAAAAAGGCACTTATCCTAAGATATCGCTTATAGAGGGAATGTCAAAATCGCTACACTTGAACTGAATTACAAAACAGAACAGAGGCACACCTTTAGAAGACACACTATGCCTGCTTAACCGGAATGGTGAGGTGGGGTGATGCATAAAACAAGGGTTTGAAATTAGCTCAGACACCGCTCCATAAGCCAAATATGTAATAGACAAGGCCTACTCCCTGCTCAGTGAACTGGACTCAACACCCCCTGGTCACCGCACAAGAATATATCTGACTAGTATGAATCTGAAAACATATGTATTGATATCTCTCTGCAAGTGAATCAAGAGGGTGTAAAGCGGCATAAACACAGCAGGGAAAAGCAGCCAAACCCCATTATAAACATACATTACTTTAAAAAACCCACAAAGCAAAGACAGTGAAAGAGAGAGAAATTCTTACAAAATCCGTTCAGGGTCTCTGATGCAACCTGGATTGACCATATCTAGACCCACAGCTGGATGAGACATAAGGCTGGACACTCTTGGGGCTGAGAGGATTGGTGAGGTTGGGTGAGCAAATGCAGATACTTTAAAGTAATACCGCGGGGTACCCACCCCATGGGTCTCAAATCTCCAGGTACAAGGGAATCTTCCTACATCAAAACATGCATGGGAAACCCAGAAGATGGTATGCCATGATATCGGGAATGGTTTCTAAAACGCACCTCATTTCTCCTCTCCTTGTGCTCGGGTTCGCCATTCCAGCCGCTTGACTAACCATCTCCCTACTTGGAGAATCAGCACCTTTAACCTCCTGTTTCGTCCAGGTTGCAATTTGTCCTGAGGATGAACGGGAAGACGGGGAACCAACGAGAGACTAGCCCTAGGTGTTGGGACAGGCATAGGTCACTCCAATTTCCCATCAGGAAGAAGAATGAACCACAGGCTCAGCCTGCCCCCCAGAACCAAAATAGGGCCTGAAGCAATCCTGCGCTTTTGCGGCCAGCTCCCAAAAAAGCGAGGAGACAAATGGAGCTTAGGGGCACTGCAATTCACAAACGTGCAGAGTTATAAATGAGAACTCTCGTCCACAAATATATTGAGGGAAGGCAACGAAGAGGATTTGAAAGCAAGGCAGATTTGCAGGAAACAGATTTCAGGAGGTAGATTCGACTCGCCTTTAAAGCACATGAAAAGCGGCAAAACGTTGACAATGATGCCCTTGGCCAAAAAGGGCGTATGCGTTTTTTCCTGAATATATTCAGGAAAAAACGCATACGCCCTTTTTGGCCAACCAAGCAAGCCGGAAGTGCAAATCAACGCTACAAAGAAGTCTCGCTTGCCCTCGGTCAAAAGGGCCATGCTGAACAAAGTGTAAAAACCAGAAAAGCAGGACAGGCCTTGGAGACATGGCAGCCTTACTACGCTGATGGGCGGGATGTAAATTGACAACAGACACTCTGGAGAAGAGTACGGTGTGTCCTGAAACAAGTAATAAACACAGCGTAGAGAGCATAGGGCACTTCCATTCATGGGTGTATAAATGGGGAAAACTAAAAATCAACAAGACACAGGCACCCTAAAGTTTACGGCTGCTCTGTTTCCAAGAACCTCCGCTTCGGTACACCTTCAACATCCCAGGAAAGAGAAAAATGGATAAAGAAATGGTGGTACTTGGCACAATGGAATATCACTCAGCCATGAAATCAATGTCATAAGGCTAGTTAGCAGCATGATGAGTGGATTTAGGTACGATGATTCTAAGTGAAATAAGTCACACAGAAAAAGACACTTATCCTAAGATATCGCTTATAGAGGGAATGTCAAAATCGCTACACTTGAACTGAATTACAAAACAGAACAGAGTCACACCTTTAGAAGACACACTATGGCTGCTTAACGGGAAAGGTGAGGTGGGGTGATGCATAAAACAAGGGTTTCAAATTAGCTCAGAGACCGCTCCATAAGCCAAATATGTAATAGACAAGGCCTACTCCCTGCTCAGTGAACTGGACTCAACACACCCTAGTCACCACACAAGAATATATCTGACTAGTAAGAATCTGAAAACCTATGTATCGATATCTCTCTGCAAGTGAATCAAGAGGGTGTAAAGCGGCATCAACACAGCAGGGAAAAGCAGCCAAGCCCGATTCTAAACATAAATTACTTTAAAAAACCCACAAAACAAAGACAGTGAAAGAGAGAGAAATTCTTACAAAATCCGTTCAGGGTCTATGATGCAACCTGGATTGACCATATCTAGACCCACAGCTGGATGAGACATAAGGCTGGACACTCTTGGGGCTGAGAGGATTGGTGAGGTTGGGTGAGCAAATGCAGATATTTAAAGTAACACTGCGGGGAACACACCCCATGGGTATCAAATCTCCAGGTACAAGGGCATCTTCCTACATCAAAACATGCATGGGAAACCCAGAAGATGGTATGCCATGAGATCGGGAAAGGTTTCTAAAACGCACCTCATTTCTCCTCTCCTTGTGCTCGGGTTCACCATTCCAGCCGCTTGACTAACCATCTCCCTACTTGGAGAATCAGCACCTTTAACCTCCTGATTGTACAGGTTGCAATTTGTCCTGAGGATGAACGTGAAGACGGGGAACCAACGAGAGACTAGCCCTAGGTGTTGGGACAGGCACAGGTCACTCCATTTTCCCATCAGGAAGAAGAATGAACCACAGGCTCAGCCTGCCCCCCAGAACCAAAATAGGGCCTGAAGCAATCCTGCGCTTTTGCGGCCAGCTCCCAAAAAAGCGAGGAGACAAATGGAGCTCAGGGGCACTGCAATTCACAAACGTGCAGAGTTATAAATGAGAACTCTCGTCCACAAATATATTGAGGGAAGGCAACGAAGAGGATTTGAAAGCAAGGCAGATTTGCAGGAAACAGATTTCAGGAGGTAGATTCGACTCGCCTTTAAAGCACATGAAAAGCGGCAAAACGTTGACAATGATGCCCTTGGCCAAAAAGGGCGTATGCGTTTTTTCCTGAATATATTCAGGAAAAAACGCATACGCCCTTTTTGGCCAACCAAGCAAGCCGGAAGGGCAAATCCGCGCTACAAAGAAGTCTCGCTTGCCCTCGGTCAAAAGGGCCATGCTGAACAAACTGTAAAAACCAGAAAAGCAGGACAGGCCATGGAGACATGGGAGCCTTGCTACGCTGATGGGCGGGATGTAAATTGCCAACAGGCACTCTGGAGAAGAGTACGGTGTGTCCTCAAACAAGTAATAAACACAGCGTAGAGAGCATAGGGCACTTCCACTCATGGGTGTATAAATGGGGAAAACTAAAAATCAACAAGACACAGGCACCCTAAAGTTTACGGCTGCTCTGTTTCCAAGAACCTCCGCTTCGGTACACCTTCAATATCCCAGGAAAGAGAAAAATGGATAAAGAAATGGTGGTACTTGGCACAATGGAATATCACTCAGCCATGAAATGAATGTCATAAGGCTAGTTAGCAGCATGATGAGTGGATTTAGGTACGATGATTCTAAGTGAAATAAGTCACACAGAAAAAGACACTTATCCTAAGATATCGCTTATAGAGGGAATGTCAAAATCGCTACACTTGAACTGAATTACAAAACAGAACAGAGTCACACCTTTAGAAGACACACTATGGCTGCTTAACGGGAAAGGTGAGGTGGGGTGATGCATAAAACAAGGGTTTCAAATTAGCTCAGAGACCGCTCCATAAGCCAAATATGTAATAGACAAGGCCTACTCCCTGCTCAATGAACTGGACTCAACACGCCCTAGACACCACACAAGAATATATCTGACTAGTAAGAATCTGAAAACCTATGTATCGATATCTCTCTGCAAGTGAATCAAGAGGGTGTAAAGCGGCATCAACACAGCAGGGAAAAGCAGCCAAGCCCGATTCTAAACATACATTGCTTTAAAAAACCCACAAAACAAAGACAGTGAAAGAGAGAGAAATTCTTACAAAATCCGTTCAGGGTCTCTGATGCAACCTGGATTGACCATATCTAGACCCACAGCTGGATGAGACATAAGGCTGGACACTCTTCGGGCTGAGAGGATTGGTGAGGTTGGGTGAGCAAACGCAGATACTTTAAAGTAACACTGCGGGGAACACACCCCATGGGTCTCAAATCTCCAGGTACAAGGGCATCTTCCTACATCAAAACATGCATGGGAAACCCAGAAGATGGTATGCCATGAGATCGGGAAAGGTTTCTAAAATGCACCTCATTTCTCCTCGCCTTGTGCTCTGGTTCACCATTCCAGCTGCTTGACTAACCATCTCCCTACTTGGAGAATCAGCACCTTTAACCTCCTGATTGTACAGGTTGCAATTTGTCCTGAGGATGAACGTGAAGACGGGGAACCAACGAGAGACGAGCCCTAGGTGTTGGGACAGGCATAGGTCACTCCATTTTCCCATCAGGAAGAAGAATGAACCACAGGCTCAGCCTGCCCCCCAGAACCAAAATAGGGCCTGAAGCAATCCTGCGCTTTTGCGGCCAGCTCCCAAAAAAGCGAGGAGACAAATGGAGCTCAGGGGCACTGCAATTCACAAACGTGCAGAGTTATAAATGAGAACTCTCGTCCACAAATATATTGAAGGAAGGCAACGAAGAGGATTTGAAAGCAAGGCAGATTTGCAGGAAACAGATTTCAGGAGGTAGATTCGAGTCGCCTTTAAAGCACATGAAAAGCGGCAAAACGTTGACAATGATGCCCTTGGCCAAAAAGGGCGTATGCGTTTTTTCCTGAATATATTCAGGAAAAAACGCATACGCCCTTTTTGGCCAACCAAGCAAGCCGGAAGGGCAAATCAGCGCTACAAAGAAGTCTCGCTTGCCCTCGGTCAAAAGGGCCATGCTGAACAAAGTGTAAAAACCAGAAAAGCAGGACAGGCCATGGAGACATGGGAGCCTTGCTACGCTGATGGGCGGGATGTAAATTGCCAACAGGCACTCTGGAGATGAGTACGGTGTGTCCTGAAACAACTAATAAACACAGCGTTGAGAGCATAGGGCACTTCCACTCATGGGCGTATAAATTGGGAAAATTAAAAATCAACAAGACACAGGCACCCCAAACTTTACGGCTGCTCTGTTTACAAGAACCTCCGCTTCGGTACACCTTCAATATCCCAGGAAAGAGAAAAATGGATAAAGAAATGGTGGTACTTGGCACAATGCAATATCACTCAGCCATGAAATCAATGTCATAAGGCTAGTTAGCAGCATGATGAGTGGATTTAGGTACGATGATTCTAAGTGAAATAAGTCACACAGAAAAAGGCACTTGTCCTAAGATATCGCTTATAGAGGGAATGTCAAAATCGCTACACTTGAACTGAATTACAAAACAGAACAGAGGCACACCTTTAGAAGACACACTATGGCTGCTTAACCGGAAAGGTGAGGTGGGGTGATGCATAAAACAAGGGTTTGAAATTAGCTCAGACACCGCTCCATAAGCCAAATATGTAATAGACAAGGCCTACTCCCTGCTCAGTGAACTGGACTCAACACCCCCTAGTCACCGCACAAGAATATATCTGACTAGTATGAATCTGAAAACCTATGTATTGATATCTCTCTGCAAGTGAATCAAGAGGGTGTAAAGCGGCATAAACACAGCAGGGAAAAGCAGCCAAACCCCATTCTAAACATACATTACTTTAAAAAACCCACAAAGCAAAGACAGTGAAAGAGAGAGAAATTCTTACAAAATCCGTTCAGGGTCTCTGATGCAACCTGGATTGACCATATCTAGACCCACAGCTGGATGAGACATAAGGCTGGACACTCTTGGGGCTGAGAGGATTGGTGAGGTTGGGTGAGCAAATGCAGATACTTTAAAGTAATACCGCGGGGTACCCACCCCATGGGTCTCAAATCTCCAGGTACAAGGGCATCTTCCTACATCAAAACATGCATGGGAAACCCAGAAGATGGTATGCCATGATATCGGGAATGGTTTCTAAAACGCACCTCATTTCTCCTCTCCTTGTGCTCGGGTTCGCCATTCCAGCCGCTTGACTAACCATCTCCCTACTTGGAGAATCAGCACCTTTAACCTCCTGTTTCGTCCAGGTTGCAATTTGTCCTGAGGATGAACGGGAAGACGGGGAACCAACGAGAGACTAGCCCTAGGTGTTGGGACAGGCACAGGTCACTCCATTTTCCCATCAGGAAGAAGAATGAACCACAGGCTCAGCCTGCCCCCCAGAACCAAAATAGGGCCTGAAGCAATCCTGCGCTTTTGCGGCCAGCTCCCAAAAAAGCGAGGAGACAAATGGAGCTCAGGGGCACTGCAATTCACAAACGTGCAGAGTTATAAATGAGAACTCTCGTCCACAAATATATTGAGGGAAGGCAACGAAGAGGATTTGAAAGCAAGGCAGATTTGCAGGAAACAGATTTCAGGAGGTAGATTCGACTCGCCTTTAAAGCACATGAAAAGCGGCAAAACGTTGACAATGATGCCCTTGGCCAAAAAGGGCGTATGCGTTTTTTCCTGAATATATTCAGGAAAAAACGCATACGCCCTTTTTGGCCAACCAAGCAAGCCGGAAGTGCAAATCAACGCTACAAAGAAGTCTCGCTTGCCCTCGGTCAAAAGGGCCATGCTGAACAAAGTGTAAAAACCAGAAAAGCAGGACAGGCCATGGAGACATGGCAGCCTTACTACGCTGATGGGCGGGATGTAAATTGCCAACAGGCACTCTGGAGAAGAGTACGGTGTGTTCTCAAACAAGTAATAAACACAGCGTAGAGAGCATAGGGCACTTCCACTCATGGGTGTATAAATGGGGAAAACTAAAAATCAACAAGACACAGGCACCCCAAACTTTACGGCTGCTCTGTTTCCAAGAACCTCCGCTTCGGTACACCTTCAATATCCCAGGAAAGAGAAAAATGGATAAAGAAATGGTGGTACTTGGCACAATGGAATATCACTCAGCCATGAAATCAATGTCATAAGGCTAGTTAGCAGCATGATGAGTGGATTTAGGTACGATGATTCTAAGTGAAATAAGTCACACAGAAAAAGACACTTATCCTAAGATATCGCTTATAGAGGGAATGTCAAAATCGCTACACTTGAACTGAATTACAAAACAGAACAGAGTCACACCTTTAGAAGACACACTATGGCTGCTTAACGGGAAAGGTGAGGTGGGGTGATGCATAAAACAAGGGTTTCAAATTAGCTCAGAGACCGCTCCATAAGCCAAATATGTAATAGACAAGGCCTACTCCCTGCTCAGTGAACTGGACTCAACACCCCCTAGTCACCACACAAGAATATATCTGACTAGTAAGAATCTGAAAACCTATGTATCGATATCTCTCTGCAAGTGAATCAAGAGGGTGTAAAGCGGCATCAACACAGCAGGGAAAAGCAGCCAAGCCCGATTCTAAACATAAATTTCTTTAAAAAACCCACAAAACAAAGACAGTGAAAGAGAGAGAAATTCTTACAAAATCCGTTCAGGGTCTATGATGCAACCTGGATTGACCATATCTAGACCCACAGCTGGATGAGACATAAGGCTGGACACTCTTGGGGCTGAGAGGATTGGTGAGGTTGGGTGAGCAAACGCAGATACTTTAAAGTAACACTGCGGGGAACACACCCCATGGGTATCAAATCTCCAGGTACAAGGGCATCTTCCTACATCAAAACATGCATGGGAAACCCAGAAGATGGTATGCCATGAGATCGGGAAAGGTTTCTAAAATGTACCTCATTTCTCCTCTCCTTGTGCTCGGGTTCACCATTCCAGCTGCTTGACTAACCATCTCCCTACTTGGAGAATCAGCACCTTTAACCTCCTGATTGTACAGGTTGCAATTTGTCCTGAGGATGAACGTGAAGACGGGGAACCAACGAGAGACGAGCCCTAGGTGTTGGGACATGCATAGGTCACTCCATTTTCCCATCAGGAAGAAGAATGAACCACAGGCTCAGCCTGCCCCCCAGAACCAAAATAGGGCCTGAAGCAATCCTGCGCTTTTGCGGCCAGCTCCCAAAAAAGCGAGGAGACAAATGGAGCTCAGGGGCACTGCAATTCACAAACGTGCAGAGTTATAAATGAGAACTCTCGTCCACAAATATATTGAGGGAAGGCAACGAAGAGGATTTGAAAGCAAGGCAGATTTGCAGGAAACAGATTTCAGGAGGTAGATTCGACTCGCCTTTAAAGCACATGAAAAGCGGCAAAACGTTGACAATGATGCCCTTGGCCAAAAAGGGCGTATGCGTTTTTTCCTGAATATATTCAGGAAAAAACGCATACGCCCTTTTTGGCCAACCAAGCAAGCCAGAAGGGCAAATCAGCGGTACAAAGAAGTCTCGCTTGCCCTCGGTCAAAAGGGCCATGCTGAACAAATTGTAAAAACCAGAAAAGCAGGACAGGCCATGGAGACATGGGAGCCTTGCTACGCTGATGGGCGGGATGTAAATTGCCAACAGGCACTCTGGAGATGAGTACGGTGTGTCCTGAAACAAGTAATAAACACAGCATTGAGAGCATAGGGCACTTCCACTCATGGGCGTATAAATTGGGAAAAGTAAAAATCAACAAGACACAGGCACCCCAAACTTTATGGCTGCTCTGTTTCCAAGAACCTCCACATCGGTACACCTTCAATATCCCAGGAAAGAGAAAAATGGATAAAGAAATGGTGGTACTTGGCACAATGGAATATCACTCAGCCATGAAATCAATGTCATAAGGCTAGTTAGCAGCGTGATGAGTGGATTTAGGTACGATGATTCTAAGTGAAATAAGTCACACAGAAAAAGACACTTATCCTAAGATATCGCTTATAGAGGGAATGTCAAAATCGCTACACTTGAACTGAATTACAAAACAGAACAGAGTCACACCTTTAGAAGACACACTATGGCTGCTTAACGGGAAAGGTGAGGTGGGGTGATGCATAAAACAAGGGTTTGAAATTAGCTCAGAGACCGCTCCATAAGCCAAATATGTAATAGACAAGGCCTACTCCCTGCTCAGTGAACTGGACTCAACACACCCTAGTCACCACACAAGAATATATCTGACTAGTAAGAATCTGAAGACCTATATATCGATATCTCTCTGCAAGTGAATCAAGAGGGTGTAAAGCGGCATCAACACAGCAGGGAAAAGCAGCCAAGCCCGATTCTAAACATAAATTTCTTTAAAAAACCCACAAAACAAAGACAGTGAAAGAGAGAGAAATTCTTACAAAGTCCGTTCAGGGTCTATGATGCAACCTGGATTGACCATATCTAGACCCACAGCTGGATGAGACATAAGGCTGGACACTCTTGGCGCTGAGAGGATTGGTGAGGTTGGGTGAGCAAACGCAGATACTTTAAAGTAACACTGCGGGGAACACACCCCATGGGTCTCAAATCTCCAGGTACAAGGGCATCTTCCTACATCAAAACATGCATGGGAAACCCAGAAGATGGTATGCCATGAGATCGGGAAAGGTTTCTAAAATGCACCTCATTTCTCCTCTCCTTGTGCTCGGGTTCACCATTCCAGCTGCTTGACTAACCATCTCCCTACTTGGAGAATCAGCACCTTTAACCTCCTGATTGTACAGGTTGCAATTTGTCCTGAGGATGAACGGGAAGACGCGGAACCAACGAGAGACGAGCCCTAGGTGTTGGGACAGGCATAGGTCACTCCATTTTCTCATCAGGAAGAAGAATGAACCACAGGCTCAGCCTGCCCCCCAGAACCAAAATAGGGCCTGAAGCAATCCTGCGCTTTTGCGGCCAGCTCCCAAAAAAGCGAGGAGACAAATGGAGCTCAGGGGCACTGCAATTCACAAACGTGCAGAGTTATAAATGAGAACTCTCGTCCACAAATATATTGAGGGAAGGCAACGAAGAGGATTTGAAAGCAAGGCAGATTTGCAGGAAACAGATTTCAGGAGGTAGATTCGACTCGCCTTTAAAGCACATGAAAAGCGGCAAAACGTTGAGAATGATGCCCTTGGCCAAAAAGGGCGTATGCGTTTTTTCCTGAATATATTCAGGAAAAAACGCATACGCCCTTTTTGGCCAACCAAGCAAGCCGGAAGGGCAAATCAGCGCTACAAAGAAGTCTCGCTTGCCCTCGGTCAAAAGGGCCATGCTGAACAAAGTGTAAAAACCAGAAAAGCAGGACAGGCCATGGAGACATGGGAGCCTTGCTACGCTGATGGGCGGGATGTAAATTGCCAACAGGCACTCTGGAGAAGAGTACGGTGTGTCCTGAAACAAGTAATAAACACAGCGTTGAGAGCATAGGGCACTTCCACTCATGGGCGTATAAATTGGGAAAACTAAAAGTCAACAAGACACAGGCACCCCAAACTTTACGGCTGCTCTGTTTCCAAGAACCTCCGCTTCGGTACACCTTCAATATCCCAGGAAAGAGAAAAATGGATAAAGAAATGGTGGTACTTGGCACAATGCAATATCACTCAGCCATGAAATCAATGTCATAAGGCTAGTTAGCAGCATGATGAGTGGATTTAGGTACGATGATTCTAAGTGAAATAAGTCACACAGAAAAAGGCACTTATCCTAAGATATCGCTTATAGAGGGAATGTCAAAATCGCTACACTTGAACTGAATTACAAAACAGAACAGAGGCACACCTTTAGAAGACACACTATGGCTGCTTAACCGGAAAGGTGAGGTGGGGTGATGCATAAAACAAGGGTTTGAAATTAGCTCAGACACCGCTCCATAAGCCAAATATGTAATAGACAAGGCCTACTCCCTGCTCAGTGAACTGGACTCAACACCCCCTAGTCACCGCACAAGAATATATCTGACTAGTATGAATCTGAAAACCTATGTATTGATATCTCTCTGCAAGTGAATGAAGAGGGTGTAAAGCGGCATAAACACAGCAGGGAAAAGCAGCCAATCCCCATTCTAAACATACATTACTTTAAAAAACCCACAAAGCAAAGACAGTGAAAGAGAGAGAAATTCTTACAAAATCCGTTCAGGGTCTCTGATGCAACCTGGATTGACCATATCTAGACCCACAGCTGGATGAGACATAAGGCTGGACACTCTTGGCGCTGAGAGGATTGGTGAGGTTGGGTGAGCAAATGCAGATACTTTAAAGTAATACCGCGGGGTACCCACCCCATGGGTCTCAAATCTCCAGGTACAAGGGAATCTTCCTACATCAAAACATGCATGGGAAACCCAGAAGATGGTATGCCATGATATCGGGAATGGTTTATAAAACGCACCTCATTTCTCCTCTCTTTGTGCTCGGGTTCGCCATTCCAGCCGCTTGACTAACCATCTCCCTACTTGGAGAATCAGCACCTTTAACCTCCTGTTTCGTCCAGGTTGCTATTTGTCCTGAGGATGAACGGGAAGACGGGGAACCAACGAGAGACTAGCCCTAGGTGTTGGGACAGGCACAGGTCACTCCATTTTCCCATCAGGAAGAAGAATGAACCACAGGCTCAGCCTGCCCCCCAGAACCAAAATAGGGCCTGAAGCAATCCTGCGCTTTTGCGGCCAGCTCCCAAAAAAGCGAGGAGACAAATGGAGCTCAGGGGCACTGCAATTCACAAACGTGCAGAGTTATAAATGAGAACTCTCGTCCACAAATATATTGAGGGAAGGCAACGAAGAGGATTTGAAAGCAAGGCAGATTTGCAGGAAACAGATTTCAGGAGGTAGATTCGACTCGCCTTTAAAGCACATGAAAAGCGGCAAAAAGTTGACAATGATGCCCTTGGCCAAAAAGGGCGTATGCGTTTTTTCCTGAATATATTCAGGAAAAAACGCATACGCCCTTTTTGGCCAACCAAGCAAGCCGGAAGGGCAAATCAGCACCACAAAGAAGTCTCGCTTGCCCTCGGTCAAAAGGGCTATGCCGAACAAAGTGTAAAAACCAGAAAAGCAGGACAGGCCATGGAGACATGGGAGCCTTGCTACGCTGATGGGCGGGATGTAAATTGCCAACAGGCACTCTGGAGAAGAGTACGGTGTGTCCTGAAACAAGTAATAAACACAGCGTTGAGAGCATAGGGCACTTCCACTCATGGGCGTATAAATTGGGAAAACTAAAAATCAACAAGACACAGGCACCCCAAACTTTACGGCTGCTCTGTTTCCAAGAACCTCCACTTCGGTACACCTTCAATATCCCAGGAAAGAGAAAAATGGATAAAGAAATGGTGGTACTTGGCACAATGGAATATCACTCAGCCATGAAATCAATGTCATAAGGCTAGTTAGCAGCATGATGAGTGGATTTAGGTACGATGATTCTAAGTGAAATAAGTCACGCAGAAAAAGACACTTATCCTAAGATATCGCTTATAGAGGGAATGTCAAAATAGCTACACTTGAACTGAATTACAAAACAGAACAGAGTCACACCTTTAGAAGACACACTATGGCTGCTTAACGGGAAAGGTGAGGTGGGGTGATGCATAAAACAAGGGTTTGAAATTAGCTCAGAGACCGCTCCATAAGCCAAATATGTAATAGACAAGGCCTACTCCCTGCTCAGTGAACTGGACTCAACACACCCTAGTCACCACACAAGAATATATCTGACTAGTAAGAATCTGAAAACCTATATATCGATATCTCTCTGCAAGTGAATCAAGAGGGTGTAAAGCGGCATCAACACAGCAGGGAAAAGCAGCCAAGCCCGATTCTAAACATAAATTTCTTTAAAAAACCCACAAAACAAAGACAGTGAAAGAGAGAGAAATTCTTACAAAATCCGTTCAGGGTCTATGATGCAACCTGGATTGACCATATCTAGACCCACAGCTGGATGAGACATAAGGCTGGACACTCTTGGGGCTGAGAGGATTGGTGAGGTTGGGTGAGCAAACGCAGATACTTTAAAGTAACACTGCGGGGAACACACCCCACGGGTCTCAAATCTCCAGGTACAAGGGTATCTTCCTACATCAAAACATGCATGGGAAACCCAGAAGATGGTATGCCATGAGATCTGTAAAGGTTTCTAAAATGCACCTCATTTCTCCTCTCCTTGTGCTCGGGTTCGCCATTCCAGCCGCTTGATTAACCATCTCCCTACTTGGAGAATCAGCACCTTTAACCTACTGTTTCGTCCAGGTTGCAATTTGTCCTGAGGATGAACGGGAAGACGGGGAACAAACGAAAGACTAGCCCTAGGTGTTGGGACAGGCATAGGTCACTCCATTTTCCCATCAGAAAGAAGAATGAACCACAGGCTCAGCCTGCCCCCCAGAACCAAAATAGGGCCTGAAGCAATCCTGCGCTTTTGCGGCCAGCTCCCAAAAAAGCGAGGAGACAAATGGAGCTCAGGGGCACTGCAATTCACAAACGTGCAGAGTTATAAATGAGAACTCTCGTCCACAAATATATTGAGGGAAGGCAACGAAGAGGATTTGAAAGCAAGGCAGATTTGCAGGAAACAGATTTCAGGAGGTAGATTCGACTCGCCTTTAAAGCACATGAAAAGCGGCAAAACGTTGACAATGATGCCCTTGGCCAAAAAGGGCGTATGCGTTTTTTCCTGAATATATTCAGGAAAAAACGCATACGCCCTTTTTGGCCAACCAAGCAAGCCGGAAGGGCAAATCAGCGCTAGAAAGAAGTCTCGCTTGCCCTCGGTCAAAAGGGCCATGCTGAACAAAGTGTAAAAACCAGAAAATCAGGACAGGCCATGGAGACATGGGAGCCTTGCTACGCTGATGGGCGGGATGTAAATTGCCAACAGGCACTCTGGAGAAGAGTACGGTGTGTCCTGAAACAAGTAATAAACACAGCGTTGAGAGCATAGGGCACTTCCACTCATGGGCGTATAAATTGGGAAAACTAAAAATCAACAAGACACAGGCACCCCAAACTTTACAGCTGCTCTGTTGCCAAGAACCTCCGCTTCGGTACACCTTCAATATCCCAGGAAAGAGAAAAATGGATAAAGAAATGGTGGTACTTGGCACAATGGAATATCATTCAGCCATGAAATCAATGTCATAAGGCTAGTTAGCAGCATGATGAGTGGATTTAGGTACGATGATTCTAAGTGAAATAAGTCACACAGAAAAAGACACTTATCCTAAGATATCGCTTATAGAGGGAATGTCAAAATCGCTACACTTGAACTGAATTACAAAACAGAACAGAGGCACACCTTTAGAAGACACACTATGGCTGCTTAACGGGAAAGGTGAGGTGGGGTGATGCATAAAACAAGGGTTTGAAATTAGCTCAGACACCGCTCCATAAGCCAAATATGTAATAGACAAGGCCTACTCCCTGCTCAGTGAACTGGACTCAACACCCCCTAGTCACCGCACAAGAATATATCTGACTAGTATGAATCTGAAAACCTATGTATTGATATCTCTCTGCAAGTGAATCAAGAGGGTGTAAAGCGGCATAAACACAGCAGGGAAAAGCAGCCAAACCCCATTCTAAACATACATTACTTTAAAAAACCCACAAAGCAAAGACAGTGAAAGAGAGAGAAATTCTTACAAAATCCGTTCAGGGTCTCTGATGCAACCTGGATTGACCATATCTAGACCCACAGCTGGATGAGACATAAGGCTGGACACTCTTGGGGCTGAGAGGATTGGTGAGGTTGGGTGAGCAAATGCAGATACTTTAAAGTAATACCGCGGGGTACCCACCCCATGGGTCTCAAATCTCCAGGTACAAGGAAATCTTCCTACATCAAAACATGCATGGGAAACCCAGATGATGGTATGCCGTGAGATCGGGAAAGGTTTCTAAAACGCACCTCATTTCTCCTCTCCTTGTGCTCGGGTTCACCATTCCAGCCGCTTGACTAACCATCTCCCTACTTGGAGAATCAGCACCTTTAACCTCCTGTTTCGTCCAGGTTGCAATTTGTCCTGAGGGTGAACGGGAAGACGGGGAACCAACGAAAGACTAGCCCTAGGTGTTGGGACAGGCACAGGTCACTCCATTTTCCCATCAGGAAGAAGAATGAACCACAGGCTCAGCCTGCCCCCCAGATCCAAAATAGGGCCTGAAGCAATCCTGCGCTTTTGCGGCCAGCTCCCAAAAAAGCGAGGAGACAAATGGAGCTCAGGGGCACTGCAATTCACAAACGTGCAGAGTTATAAATGAGAACTCTCGTCCACAAATATATTGAGGGAAGGCAACGAAGAGGATTTGAAAGCAAGGCAGATTTGCAGGAAACAGATTTCAGGAGGTAGATTCGACTCGCCTTTAAAGCACATGAAAAGCGGCAACACGTTGACAATGATGCCCTTGGCCAAAAAGGGCGTATGCGTTTTTTCCTGAATATATTCAGGAAAAAACGCATACGCCCTTTTTGGCCAACCAAGCAAGCCTGAAGGGCAAATCAGCGCTACAAAGAAGTCTCGCTTGCCCTAGGTCAAAAAGGCCATGCTGCACAAAGTGTAAAAAGCAGAAAAGCAGGACAGGCCATGGAGACATGGGAGCCTTGCTACGCTGATGGGCGGGATGTAAATTGCCAACAGGCACTCTGGAGAAGAGTACGGTGTGTCCTGAAACAAGTAATAAACACAGCGTTGAGAGCATAGGGTACTTCAACTCATGGGCATATAAATTGGGAAAACTAAAAATCAACAAGACACAGGCACCCTAAATTTTACGGCTGCTCTGTTTCCAAGAACCTCCACTTCGGTACACCTTCAATATCCCAGGAAAGAGAAAAATGGATAAAGAAATGGTGGTACTTGGCACAGTGGAATATCACTCAGCCATGAAATCAATGTCATAAGGCTAGTTAGCAGCATGATGAGTGTATTTAGATACGATGATTCTAAGTGAAATAAGTCACACAGAAAAAGACACTTATCCTAAGATATCGCTTATAGAGGGAATGTCAAAATCGCTACACTTGAACTGAATTACAAAACAGAACAGAGGCACACCTTTAGAAGACACACTATGGCTGCTTAACGGGAAAGGTGAGGTGGGGTGATGCATAAAACAAGGGTTTGAAATTAGCTCAGAGACCGCTCCATAAGCCAAATATGTAATAGACAAGGCCTACTCCCTGCTCAGTGAACTGGACTCAACACACCCTAGTCACCACACAAGAATATATCTGACTAGTAAGAATCTGAAAACCTATGTATCGATATCTCTCTGCAAGTGAATCAAGAGGGTGTAAAGCGGCATCAACACAGCAGGGAAAAGCAGCCAAGCCCGATTCTAAACATAAATTACTTTAAAAAACCCACAAAACAAAGACAGTGAAAGAGAGAGAAATTCTTACAAAATCCGTTCAGGGTCTATGATGCAACCTGGATTGACCATATCAAGACCCACAGCTGGATGAGACATAAGGCTGGACACTCTTGGGGCTGAGAGGATTCGTGAGGTTGGGTGAGCAAATGCAGATACTTTAAAGTAATACCGCGGGGTACCCACCCCATGGGTCTCAAATCTCCAGGTACAAGGGAATCTTCCTACATCAAAACATGCATGGGAAAGCCAGAAGATGGTATGCCGTGAGATCGGGAAAGGTTTCTAAAACGCACCTCATTTCTCCTCTCCTTGTGCTCGGGTTCACCATTCCAGCCGCTTGACTAACCATCTCCCTACTTGGAGAATCAGCACCTTTAACCTACTGTTTCGTCCAGGTTGCAATTTGTCCTGAGGATGAACGGGAAGACGGGGAACCAACGAAAGACTAGCCCTAGGTGTTGGGACAGGCACAGGTCACTCCATTTTCCCATCAGGAAGAAGAATGAACCACAGGCTCAGCCTGCCCCCCAGAACCAAAATAGGGCCTGAAGCAATCCTGCGCTTTTGCGGCCAGCTCCCAAAAAAGCGAGGAGACAAATGGAGCTCAGGGGCACTGCAATTCACAAACGTGCAGAGTTATGAATGAGAACTCTCGTCCACAAATATATTGAGGGAAGGCAACGAAGAGGATTTGAAAGCAAGGCAGATTTGCAGGAAACAGATTTCAGGAGGTAGATTCGACTCGCCTTTAAAGCACATGAAAAGCGGCAAAACGTTGACAATGATGCCCTTGGCCAAAAAGGGCGTATGCGTTTTTTCCTGAATATATTCAGGAAAAAACGCATACGCCCTTTTTGGCCAACCAAGCAAGCCGGAAGGGCAAATCAGCGCTACAAAGAAGTCTCGCTTGCCCTCGGTCAAAAGGGCCATGCTGAACAAAGTGTAAAAACCAGAAAAGCAGGACAGGCCATGGAGACATGGAAGCCTTGCTACGCTGATGGGCGGGATGTAAATTGCCAACAGGCACTCTGGAGAAGAGTACGGTGTGTCCTGAAACAAGTAATAAACACAGCGTAGAGAGCATAGGGCACTTCCACTCATGGGCGTATAAATTGGGAAAACTAAAAATCAACAAGACACAGGCACCCTAAAGTTTACGGCTGCTCTGTTTCCAAGAACCTCCACTTCGGTACACCTTCAATATCCCAGGAAAGAGAAAAATGGATAAAGAAATGGTGGTACTTGGCACAATGGAATATCACTCAGCCATGAAATCAATGTCATAAGGCTAGTTAGCAGCATGATGAGTGGATTTAGATAGGATGATTCTAAGTGAAATAAGTCACACAGAAAAAGACACTTATCCTAAGATATCGCTTATAGAGGGAATGTCAAAATCGCTACACTTGAACTGAATTACAAAACAGAACAGAGTCACACCTTTAGAAGACACACTATGGCTGCTTAACGGGAAAGGTGAGGTGGGGTGATGCATAAAACAAGGGTTTGAAATTAGCTCAGAGACCGCTCCATAAGCCAAATATGTAATAGACAAGGCCTACTCCCTGCTCAGTGAACTGGACTCAACACACCCTAGTCAACACACAAGAATATATCTGACTAGTAAGAATCTGAAAACCTATGTATCGATATCTCTCTGCAAGTGAATCAAGAGGGTGTAAAGCGGCATCAACACAGCAGGGAAAAGCAGCCAAGCCCGATTCTAAACATAAATTACTTTAAAAAACCCACAAAACAAAGACAGTGAAAGAGAGAGAAATTCTTACAAAATCCGTTCAGGGTCTATGATGCAACCTGGATTGACCATATCAAGACCCCCAGCTGGATGAGACATAAGGCTGGACACTCTTGGGGCTGAGAGGATTGGTGAGGTTGGGTGAGCAAATGCAGATACTTTAAAGTAACACTTCGGGGAACACACCCCATGGGTCTCAAATCTCCAGGTACAAGGGAATCTTCCTACATCAAAACATGCATGGGAAACCCAGAAGATGGTATGCCATGAGATCGGGAAAGGTTTCTAAAACGCACCTCATTTCTCCTCTCCTTGTGCTCGGGTTCGCCATTCCAGCCGCTTGACTAACCATCTCCCTACTTGGAGAATCAGCACCTTTAACCTCCTGATTGTACAGGTTGCAATTTGTCCTGAGGATGAACGGGAAGACGCGGAACCAACGAGAGACGAGCCCTAGGTGTTGGGACAGGCATAGGTCACTCCATTTTCCCATCAGGAAGAAGAATGAACCACAGGCTCAGCCTGCCCCCCAGAACCAAAATAGGGCCTGAAGCAATCCTGCGCTTTTGCGGCCAGCTCCCAAAAAAGCGAGGAGACAAATGGAGCTCAGGGGCACTGCAATTCACAAACGTGCAGAGTTATAAATGAGAACTCTCGTCCACAAATATATTGAGGGAAGGCAACGAAGAGGATTTGAAAGCAAGGCAGATTTGCAGGAAACAGATTTCAGGAGGTAGATTCGACTCGCCTTTAAAGCACATGAAAAGCGGCAAAACGTTGACAATGATGCCCTTGGCCAAAAAGGGCGTATGCGTTTTTTCCTGAATATATTCAGGAAAAAACGCATACGCCCTTTTTGGCCAACCAAGCAACCCGGAAGGGCAAATCAGCGCTAGAAAGAAGTCTCGCTTGCCCTCGGTCAAAAGGGCCATGCTGAACAAACAGTAAAAACCAGAAAAGCAGGACAGGCCATGGAGACATGGGAGCCTTGCTACGCTGATGGGCGGGATGTAAATTGCCAACAGGCACTCTGGAGAAGAGTACGGTGTGTCCTGAAACAAGTAATAAACACAGCGTTGAGAGCATAGGGCACTTCCACTCAAGGGCGTATAAATTGGGAAAACTAAAAATCAACAAGACACAGGCACCCTAAAGTTTACGGCTGCTCTGTTTCCAAGAACCTCCACTTCGGTACACCTTCAATATCCCAGGAAAGAGAAAAATGGATAAAGATATGGTGGTACTTGGCACAATGGAATATCACTCAGCCATGAAATCAATGTCATAAGGCTAGTTATCAGCATGATGAGTGGATTTAGGTACGATGATTCTAAGTGAAATAAGTCACACAGAAAAAGACACTTATCCTAAGATATCGCTTATAGAGGGAATGTCAAAATCGCTACACTTGAACTGAATTACAAAACAGAACAGAGTCACACCTTTAGAAGACACACTATGGCTGCTTAACGGGAAAGGTGAGGTGGGGTGATGCATAAAACAAGGGTTTGAAATTAGCTCAGACACCGCTCCATAAGCCAAATATGTAATAGACAAGGCCTACTCCCTGCTCAGTGAACTGGACTCAACACCCCCTAGTAACCGCACAAGAATATATCTGACTAGTATGAATCTGAAAACCTATGTATCGATATCTCTCTGCAAGTGAATCAAGAGGGTGTAAAGCGGCATAAACACAGCAGGGAAAAGCAGCCAAACCCCATTCTAAACATACATTACTTTAAAAAACCCACAAAGCAAAGACAGTGAAAGAGAGAGAAATTCTTACAAAATCCGTTCAGGGTCTCTGATGCAACCTGGATTGACCATATCTAGACCCACAGCTGGATGAGACATAAGGCTGGACACTCTTGGGGCTGAGAGGATTGGTGAGGTTGGGTGAGCAAATGCAGATACTTTAAAGTAATACCGCGGGGTACCCAGCCCATGGGTCTCAAATCTCCAGGTACAAGGGCATCTTCCTACATCAAAACATGCATGGGAAAGCCAGAAGATGGTATGCCGTGAGATCGGGAAAGGTTTCTAAAACGCACCTCATTTCTCCTCTCCTTGTGCTCGGGTTCGCCATTCCAGCCGCTTGACTAACCATCTCCCTACTTGGAGAATCAGCACCTTTAACCTCCTGTTTCGTCCAGGTTGCAATGTGTCCTGAGGATGAACGGGAAGACGGGGAACCAACGGAAGACTAGCCCTAGGTGTTGGGACAGGCACAGGTCACTCCATTTTCCCATCAGGAAGAAGAATGAACCACAGGCTCAGCCTGCCCCCCAGAACCAAAATAGGGCCTGAAGCAATCCTGCGCTTTTGCGGCCAGCTCCCAAAAAAGCGAGGAGACAAATGGAGCTCAGGGGCACTGCAATTCACAAACGTGCAGAGTTATGAATGAGAACTCTCGTCCACAAATATATTGAGGGAAGGCAACGAAGAGGATTTGAAAGCAAGGCAGATTTGCAGGAAACAGATTTCAGGAGGTAGATTCGACTCGCCTTTAAAGCACATGAAAAGCGGCAAAACGTTGACAATGATGCCCTTGGCCAAAAAGGGCGTATGCGTTTTTTCCTGAATATATTCAGGAAAAAACGCATACGCCCTTTTTGGCCAACCAAGCAAGCCGGAAGGGCAAATCAGCGCTACAAAGAAGTCTCGCTTGCCCTCGGTCAAAAGGGCCATGCTGAACAAAGTGTAAAAACCAGAAAAGCAGGACAGGCCATGGAGACATGGAAGCCTTGCTACGCTGATGGGCGGGATGTAAATTGCCAACAGGCACTCTGGAGAAGAGTACGGTGTGTCCTGAAACAAGTAATAAACACAGCGTAGAGAGCATAGGGCACTTCCACTCAAGGGCGTATAAATTGGGAAAACTAAAAATCAACAAGACACAGGCACCCTAAAGTTTACGGCTGCTCTGTTTCCAAGAACCTCCACTTCGATACACCTTCAATATCCCAGGAAAGAGAAAAATGGATAAAGAAATGGTGGTACTTGGCACAATGGAATATCACTCAGCCATGAAATCAATGTCATAAGGCTAGTTAGCAGCATGATGAGTGGATTTAGATACGATGATTCTAAGTGAAATAAGTCACACAGAAAAAGACACTTATCCTAAGATATCGCTTATAGAGGGAATGTCAAAATCGCTACACTTGAACTGAATTACAAAACAGAACAGAGTCACACCTTTAGAAGACACACTATGGCTGCTTAACGGGAAAGGTGAGGTGGGGTGATGCATAAAACAAGGGTTTGAAATTAGCTCAGAGACCGCTCCATAAGCCAAATATGTAATAGACAAGGCCTACTCCCTGCTCAGTGAACTGGACTCAACACACCCTAGTCACCACACAAGAATATATCTGACTAGTAAGAATCTGAAAACCTATGTATCGATATCTCTCTGCAAGTGAATCAAGAGGGTGTAAAGCGGCATCAACACAGCAGGGAAAAGCAGCCAAGCCCGATTCTAAACATAAATTACTTTAAAAAACCCACAAAACAAAGACAGTGAAAGAGAGAGAAATTCTTACAAAATCCGTTCAGGGTCTCTGATGCAACCTGGATTGACCATATCTAGACCCATAGCTGGATGAGACATAAAGCTGGACATTCCTGGGGCTGAGAGGATTGGTGAGGTTGGGTGAGCAAACGCATATACTTTAAAGTAACACTACGGAGAACACACCCCATGGGTCTCAAATTTCCAGGTACAAGGGCATCTTCCTACATCAAAACATGCATGGGAAACCCAGAAGATGGTATGCCATGAGATCGGGAAAGGTTTCTAATACGCACCTCATTTCTCCTCTCCTTGTGCTCGGGTTCGCCATTCCAGCCGCTTGACTAACCATCTCCCTACTTGGAGAATCAGCACCTTTAACCTCCTGATTGTACAGGTTGCAATTTGTCCTGAGGATGAACAGGAAGACGCGGAACCAACGAGAGAGGAGCCCTAGGTGTTGGGACAGGCATAGGTCACTCCATTTTCCCATCAGGAAGAAGAATGAACCACAGGCTCAGCCTGCCCCCCAGAACCAAAATAGGGCCTGAAGCAATCCTGCGCTTTTGCGGCCAGCTCCCAAAAAAGCGAGGAGACAAATGGAGCTCAGGGGCACTGCAATTCACAAATGTGCAGAGTTATAAATGAGAACTCTCGTCCACAAATATATTGAGGGAAGGCAACGAAGAGGATTTGAAAGCAAGGCAGATTTGCAGGAAACAGATTTCAGGAGGTAGATTCGACTCGCCTTTAAAGCACATGAAAAGCGGCAAAACGTTGACAATGATGCCCTTGGCCAAAAAGGGCGTATGCGTTTTTTCCTGAATATATTCAGGAAAAAACGCATACGCCCTTTTTGGCCAACCAAGCAAGCCGGAAGGGCAAATCAGCGCTACAAAGAAGTCTCGCTTGCCCTCAGTCAAAAGGGCCATGCTGAACAAACAGTAAAAACCAGAAAAGCAGGACAGGCCATGGAGACATGGGAGCCTTGCTACGCTGATGGGCGGGATATAAATTGCCAACAGGCACTCTGGAGAAGAGTACGGTGTGTCCTGAAACAAGTAATAAACACAGCGTAGAGAGCATAGGGCACTTCCACTCATGGGCGTATAAATTGGGAAAACTAAAAATCAACAAGACAAAGGCACCCCAAACTTTACAGCTGCTCTGTTGCCAAGAACCTCCGCTTCGGTACACCTTCAATATCCCAGGAAAGAGAAAAATGGATAAAGAAATGGTGGTACTTGGCACAATGGAATATCATTAAGCCATGAAATCAATGTCATAAGGCTAGTTAGCAGCATGATGAGTGGATTTAGGTACGATGATTCTAAGTGAAATAAGTCACACAGAAAAAGACACTTATCCTAAGATATCGCTTATAGAGGGAATGTCAAAATCGCTACACTTGAACTGAATTACAAAACAGAACAGAGGCACACCTTTAGAAGACACACTATGGCTGCTTAACGGGAAAGGTGAGGTGGGGTGATGCATAAAACAAGGGTTTGAAATTAGCTCAGACACCGCTCCATAAGCCAAATATGTAATAGACAAGGCCTACTCCCTGCTCAGTGAACTGGACTCAACACCCCCTAGTCACCGCACAAGAATATATCTGACTAGTATGAATCTGAAAACCTATGTATTGATATCTCTCTGCAAGTGAATCAAGAGGGTGTAAAGCGGCATAAACACAGCAGGGAAAAGCAGCCAAACCCCATTCTAAACATACATTACTTTAAAAAACCCACAAAGCAAAGACAGTGAAAGAGAGAGAAATTCTTACAAAATCCGTTCAGGGTCTCTGATGCAAACTGGATTGACCATATCTAGACCCACAGCTGGATGAGACATAAGGCTGGACACTCTTGGGGCTGAGAGGATTGGTGAGGTTGGGTGAGCAAATGCAGATACTTTAAAGTAATACCGCGGGGTACCCACCCCATGGGTCTCAAATCTCCAGGTACAAGGAAATCTTCCTACATCAAAACATGCATGGGAAACCCAGATGATGGTATGCCGTGAGATCGGGAAAGGTTTCTAAAACGCACCTCATTTCTCCTCTCCTTGTGCTCGGGTTCACCATTCCAGCCGCTTGACTAACCATCTCCCTACTTGGAGAATCAGCACCTTTAACCTCCTGTTTCGTCCAGGTTGCAATTTGTCCTGAGGGTGAACGGGAAGACGGGGAACCAACGAAAGACTAGCCCTAGGTGTTGGGACAGGCACAGGTCACTCCATTTTCCCATCAGGAAGAAGAATGAACCACAGGCTCAGCCTGCCCCCCAGATCCAAAATAGGGCCTGAAGCAATCCTGCGCTTTTGCGGCCAGCTCCCAAAAAAGCGAGGAGACAAATGGAGCTCAGGGGCACTGCAATTCACAAACGTGCAGAGTTATAAATGAGAACTCTCGTCCACAAATATATTGAGGGAAGGCAACGAAGAGGATTTGAAAGCAAGGCAGATTTGCAGGAAACAGATTTCAGGAGGTAGATTCGACTCGCCTTTAAAGCACATGAAAAGCGGCAAAACGTTGACAATGATGCCCTTGGCCAAAAAGGGCGTATGCGTTTTTTCCTGAATATATTCAGGAAAAAACGCATACGCCCTTTTTGGCCAACCAAGCAAGCCTGAAGGGCAAATCAGCGCTACAAAGAAGTCTCGCTTGCCCTCAGTCAAAAGGGCCATGCTGAACAAACAGTAAAAACCAGAAAAGCAGGACAGGCCATGGAGACATGGGAGCCTTGCTACGCTGATGGGCGGGATATAAATTGCCAACAGGCACTCTGGAGAAGAGTACGGTGTGTCCTGAAACAAGTAATAAACACAGCGTAGAGAGCATAGGGCACTTCCACTCATGGGCGTATAAATTGGGAAAACTAAAAATCAACAAGACAAAGGCACCCCAAACTTTACAGCTGCTCTGTTGCCAAGAACCTCCGCTTCGGTACACCTTCAATATCCCAGGAAAGAGAAAAATGGATAAAGAAATGGTGGTACTTGGCACAATGGAATATCATTAAGCCATGAAATCAATGTCATAAGGCTAGTTAGCAGCATGATGAGTGGATTTAGGTACGATGATTCTAAGTGAAATAAGTCACACAGAAAAAGACACTTATCCTCAGATATCGCTTATAGAGGGAATGTCAAAATCGCTACACTTGAACTGAATTACAAAACAGAACAGAGGCACACCTTTAGAAGACACACTATGGCTGCTTAACGGGAAAGGTGAGGTGGGGTGATGCATAAAACAAGGGTTTGAAATTAGCTCAGACACCGCTCCATAAGCCAAATATGTAATAGACAAGGCCTACTCCCTGCTCAGTGAACTGGACTCAACACCCCCTAGTCACCGCACAAGAATATATCTGACTAGTATGAATCTGAAAACCTATGTATTGATATCTCTCTGCAAGTGAATCAAGAGGGTGTAAAGCGGCATAAACACAGCAGGGAAAAGCAGCCAAACCCCATTCTAAACATACATTACTTTAAAAAACCCACAAAGCAAAGACAGTGAAAGAGAGAGAAATTCTTACAAAATCCGTTCAGGGTCTCTGATGCAACCTGGATTGACCATATCTAGACCCACAGCTGGATGAGACATAAGGCTGGACACTCTTGGGGCTGAGAGGATTGGTGAGGTTGGGTGAGCAAATGCAGATACTTTAAAGTAATACCGCGGGGTACCCACCCCATGGGTCTCAAATCTCCAGGTACAAGGAAATCTTCCTACATCAAAACATGCATGGGAAACCCAGATGATGGTATGCCGTGAGATCGGGAAAGGTTTCTAAAACGCACCTCATTTCTCCTCTCCTTGTGCTCGGGTTCACCATTCCAGCCGCTTGACTAACCATCTCCCTACTTGGAGAATCAGCACCTTTAACCTCCTGTTTCGTCCAGGTTGCAATTTGTCCTGAGGGTGAACGGGAAGACGGGGAACCAACGAAAGACTAGCCCTAGGTGTTGGGACAGGCACAGGTCACTCCATTTTCCCATCAGGAAGAAGAATGAACCACAGGCTCAGCCTGCCCCCCAGATCCAAAATAGGGCCTGAAGCAATCCTGCGCTTTTGCGGCCAGCTCCCAAAAAAGCGAGGAGACAAATGGAGCTCAGGGGCACTGCAATTCACAAACGTGCAGAGTTATAAATGAGAACTCTCGTCCACAAATATATTGAGGGAAGGCAACGAAGAGGATTTGAAAGCAAGGCAGATTTGCAGGAAACAGATTTCAGGAGGTAGATTCGACTCGCCTTTAAAGCACATGAAAAGCGGCAAAACGTTGACAATGATGCCCTTGGCCAAAAAGGGCGTATGCGTTTTTTCCTGAATATATTCAGGAAAAAACGCATACGCCCTTTTTGGCCAACCAAGCAAGCCTGAAGGGCAAATCAGCGCTACAAAGAAGTCTCGCTTGCCCTAGGTCAAAAAGGCCATGCTGCACAAAGTGTAAAAACCAGAAAAGCAGGACAGGCCATGGAGACATGGGAGCCTTGCTACGCTGATGGGCGGGATGTAAATTGCCAACAGGCACTCTGGAGAAGAGTACGGTGTGTCCTGAAACAAGTAATAAACACAGCGTTGAGAGCATAGGGTACTTCAACTCATGGGCATATAAATTGGGAAAACTAAAAATCAACAAGACACAGGCACCCTAAATTTTACGGCTGCTCTGTTTCCAAGAACCTCCACTTCGGTACACCTTCAATATCCCAGGAAAGAGAAAAATGGATAAAGAAATGGTGGTACTTGGCACAGTGGAATATCACTCAGCCATGAAATCAATGTCATAAGGCTAGTTAGCAGCATGATGAGTGGATTTAGATAGGATGATTCTAAGTGAAATAAGTCACACAGAAAAAGACACTTATCCTAAGATATCGCTTATAGAGGGAATGTCAAAATCGCTACACTTGAACTGAATTACAAAACAGAACAGAGTCACACCTTTAGAAGACACACTATGGCTGCTTAACGGGAAAGGTGAGGTGGGGTGATGCATAAAACAAGGGTTTGAAATTAGCTCAGAGACCGCTCCATAAGCCAAATATGTAATAGACAAGGCCTACTCCCTGCTCAGTGAACTGGACTCAACACACCCTAGTCAACACACAAGAATATATCTGACTAGTAAGAATCTGAAAACCTATGTATCGATATCTCTCTGCAAGTGAATCAAGAGGGTGTAAAGCGGCATCAACACAGCAGGGAAAAGCAGCCAAGCCCGATTCTAAACATAAATTACTTTAAAAAACCCACAAAACAAAGACAGTGAAAGAGAGAGAAATTCTTACAAAATCCGTTCAGGGTCTATGATGCAACCTGGATTGACCATATCAAGACCCCCAGCTGGATGAGACATAAGGCTGGACACTCTTGGGGCTGAGAGGATTGGTGAGGTTGGGTGAGCAAATGCAGATACTTTAAAGTAACACTTCGGGGAACACACCCCATGGGTCTCAAATCTCCAGGTACAAGGGAATCTTCCTACATCAAAACATGCATGGGAAACCCAGAAGATGGTATGCCATGAGATCGGGAAAGGTTTCTAAAACGCACCTCATTTCTCCTCTCCTTGTGCTCGGGTTCGCCATTCCAGCCGCTTGACTAACCATCTCCCTACTTGGAGAATCAGCACCTTTAACCTCCTGATTGTACAGGTTGCAATTTGTCCTGAGGATGAACGGGAAGACGCGGAACCAACGAGAGACGAGCCCTAGGTGTTGGGACAGGCATAGGTCACTCCATTTTCCCATCAGGAAGAAGAATGAACCACAGGCTCAGCCTGCCCCCCAGAACCAAAATAGGGCCTGAAGCAATCCTGCGCTTTTGCGGCCAGCTCCCAAAAAAGCGAGGAGACAAATGGAGCTCAGGGGCACTGCAATTCACAAACGTGCAGAGTTATAAATGAGAACTCTCGTCCACAAATATATTGAGGGAAGGCAACGAAGAGGATTTGAAAGCAAGGCAGATTTGCAGGAAACAGATTTCAGGAGGTAGATTCGACTCGCCTTTAAAGCACATGAAAAGCGGCAAAACGTTGACAATGATGCCCTTGGCCAAAAAGGGCGTATGCGTTTTTTCCTGAATATATTCAGGAAAAAACGCATACGCCCTTTTTGGCCAACCAAGCAACCCGGAAGGGCAAATCAGCGCTAGAAAGAAGTCTCGCTTGCCCTCGGTCAAAAGGGCCATGCTGAACAAACAGTAAAAACCAGAAAAGCAGGACAGGCCATGGAGACATGGGAGCCTTGCTACGCTGATGGGCGGGATGTAAATTGCCAACAGGCACTCTGGAGAAGAGTACGGTGTGTCCTGAAACAAGTAATAAACACAGCGTTGAGAGCATAGGGCACTTCCACTCAAGGGCGTATAAATTGGGAAAACTAAAAATCAACAAGACACAGGCACCCTAAAGTTTACGGCTGCTCTGTTTCCAAGAACCTCCACTTCGGTACACCTTCAATATCCCAGGAAAGAGAAAAATGGATAAAGATATGGTGGTACTTGGCACAATGGAATATCACTCAGCCATGAAATCAATGTCATAAGGCTAGTTATCAGCATGATGAGTGGATTTAGGTACGATGATTCTAAGTGAAATAAGTCACACAGAAAAAGACACTTATCCTAAGATATCGCTTATAGAGGGAATGTCAAAATCGCTACACTTGAACTGAATTACAAAACAGAACAGAGTCACACCTTTAGAAGACACACTATGGCTGCTTAACGGGAAAGGTGAGGTGGGGTGATGCATAAAACAAGGGTTTGAAATTAGCTCAGACACCGCTCCATAAGCCAAATATGTAATAGACAAGGCCTACTCCCTGCTCAGTGAACTGGACTCAACACCCCCTAGTAACCGCACAAGAATATATCTGACTAGTATGAATCTGAAAACCTATGTATCGATATCTCTCTGCAAGTGAATCAAGAGGGTGTAAAGCGGCATAAACACAGCAGGGAAAAGCAGCCAAACCCCATTCTAAACATACATTACTTTAAAAAACCCACAAAGCAAAGACAGTGAAAGAGAGAGAAATTCTTACAAAATCCGTTCAGGGTCTCTGATGCAACCTGGATTGACCATATCTAGACCCACAGCTGGATGAGACATAAGGCTGGACACTCTTGGGGCTGAGAGGATTGGTGAGGTTGGGTGAGCAAATGCAGATACTTTAAAGTAATACCGCGGGGTACCCAGCCCATGGGTCTCAAATCTCCAGGTACAAGGGCATCTTCCTACATCAAAACATGCATGGGAAAGCCAGAAGATGGTATGCCGTGAGATCGGGAAAGGTTTCTAAAACGCACCTCATTTCTCCTCTCCTTGTGCTCGGGTTCGCCATTCCAGCCGCTTGACTAACCATCTCCCTACTTGGAGAATCAGCACCTTTAACCTCCTGTTTCGTCCAGGTTGCAATGTGTCCTGAGGATGAACGGGAAGACGGGGAACCAACGGAAGACTAGCCCTAGGTGTTGGGACAGGCACAGGTCACTCCATTTTCCCATCAGGAAGAAGAATGAACCACAGGCTCAGCCTGCCCCCCAGAACCAAAATAGGGCCTGAAGCAATCCTGCGCTTTTGCGGCCAGCTCCCAAAAAAGCGAGGAGACAAATGGAGCTCAGGGGCACTGCAATTCACAAACGTGCAGAGTTATGAATGAGAACTCTCGTCCACAAATATATTGAGGGAAGGCAACGAAGAGGATTTGAAAGCAAGGCAGATTTGCAGGAAACAGATTTCAGGAGGTAGATTCGACTCGCCTTTAAAGCACATGAAAAGCGGCAAAACGTTGACAATGATGCCCTTGGCCAAAAAGGGCGTATGCGTTTTTTCCTGAATATATTCAGGAAAAAACGCATACGCCCTTTTTGGCCAACCAAGCAAGCCGGAAGGGCAAATCAGCGCTACAAAGAAGTCTCGCTTGCCCTCGGTCAAAAGGGCCATGCTGAACAAAGTGTAAAAACCAGAAAAGCAGGACAGGCCATGGAGACATGGAAGCCTTGCTACGCTGATGGGCGGGATGTAAATTGCCAACAGGCACTCTGGAGAAGAGTACGGTGTGTCCTGAAACAAGTAATAAACACAGCGTAGAGAGCATAGGGCACTTCCACTCAAGGGCGTATAAATTGGGAAAACTAAAAATCAACAAGACACAGGCACCCTAAAGTTTACGGCTGCTCTGTTTCCAAGAACCTCCACTTCGATACACCTTCAATATCCCAGGAAAGAGAAAAATGGATAAAGAAATGGTGGTACTTGGCACAATGGAATATCACTCAGCCATGAAATCAATGTCATAAGGCTAGTTAGCAGCATGATGAGTGGATTTAGATACGATGATTCTAAGTGAAATAAGTCACACAGAAAAAGACACTTATCCTAAGATATCGCTTATAGAGGGAATGTCAAAATCGCTACACTTGAACTGAATTACAAAACAGAACAGAGTCACACCTTTAGAAGACACACTATGGCTGCTTAACGGGAAAGGTGAGGTGGGGTGATGCATAAAACAAGGGTTTGAAATTAGCTCAGAGACCGCTCCATAAGCCAAATATGTAATAGACAAGGCCTACTCCCTGCTCAGTGAACTGGACTCAACACACCCTAGTCACCACACAAGAATATATCTGACTAGTAAGAATCTGAAAACCTATGTATCGATATCTCTCTGCAAGTGAATCAAGAGGGTGTAAAGCGGCATCAACACAGCAGGGAAAAGCAGCCAAGCCCGATTCTAAACATAAATTACTTTAAAAAACCCACAAAACAAAGACAGTGAAAGAGAGAGAAATTCTTACAAAATCCGTTCAGGGTCTCTGATGCAACCTGGATTGACCATATCTAGACCCATAGCTGGATGAGACATAAAGCTGGACATTCCTGGGGCTGAGAGGATTGGTGAGGTTGGGTGAGCAAACGCATATACTTTAAAGTAACACTACGGAGAACACACCCCATGGGTCTCAAATTTCCAGGTACAAGGGCATCTTCCTACATCAAAACATGCATGGGAAACCCAGAAGATGGTATGCCATGAGATCGGGAAAGGTTTCTAATACGCACCTCATTTCTCCTCTCCTTGTGCTCGGGTTCGCCATTCCAGCCGCTTGACTAACCATCTCCCTACTTGGAGAATCAGCACCTTTAACCTCCTGATTGTACAGGTTGCAATTTGTCCTGAGGATGAACAGGAAGACGCGGAACCAACGAGAGAGGAGCCCTAGGTGTTGGGACAGGCATAGGTCACTCCATTTTCCCATCAGGAAGAAGAATGAACCACAGGCTCAGCCTGCCCCCCAGAACCAAAATAGGGCCTGAAGCAATCCTGCGCTTTTGCGGCCAGCTCCCAAAAAAGCGAGGAGACAAATGGAGCTCAGGGGCACTGCAATTCACAAATGTGCAGAGTTATAAATGAGAACTCTCGTCCACAAATATATTGAGGGAAGGCAACGAAGAGGATTTGAAAGCAAGGCAGATTTGCAGGAAACAGATTTCAGGAGGTAGATTCGACTCGCCTTTAAAGCACATGAAAAGCGGCAAAACGTTGACAATGATGCCCTTGGCCAAAAAGGGCGTATGCGTTTTTTCCTGAATATATTCAGGAAAAAACGCATACGCCCTTTTTGGCCAACCAAGCAAGCCGGAAGGGCAAATCAGCGCTACAAAGAAGTCTCGCTTGCCCTCAGTCAAAAGGGCCATGCTGAACAAACAGTAAAAACCAGAAAAGCAGGACAGGCCATGGAGACATGGGAGCCTTGCTACGCTGATGGGCGGGATATAAATTGCCAACAGGCACTCTGGAGAAGAGTACGGTGTGTCCTGAAACAAGTAATAAACACAGCGTAGAGAGCATAGGGCACTTCCACTCATGGGCGTATAAATTGGGAAAACTAAAAATCAACAAGACAAAGGCACCCCAAACTTTACAGCTGCTCTGTTGCCAAGAACCTCCGCTTCGGTACACCTTCAATATCCCAGGAAAGAGAAAAATGGATAAAGAAATGGTGGTACTTGGCACAATGGAATATCATTAAGCCATGAAATCAATGTCATAAGGCTAGTTAGCAGCATGATGAGTGGATTTAGGTACGATGATTCTAAGTGAAATAAGTCACACAGAAAAAGACACTTATCCTAAGATATCGCTTATAGAGGGAATGTCAAAATCGCTACACTTGAACTGAATTACAAAACAGAACAGAGGCACACCTTTAGAAGACACACTATGGCTGCTTAACGGGAAAGGTGAGGTGGGGTGATGCATAAAACAAGGGTTTGAAATTAGCTCAGACACCGCTCCATAAGCCAAATATGTAATAGACAAGGCCTACTCCCTGCTCAGTGAACTGGACTCAACACCCCCTAGTCACCGCACAAGAATATATCTGACTAGTATGAATCTGAAAACCTATGTATTGATATCTCTCTGCAAGTGAATCAAGAGGGTGTAAAGCGGCATAAACACAGCAGGGAAAAGCAGCCAAACCCCATTCTAAACATACATTACTTTAAAAAACCCACAAAGCAAAGACAGTGAAAGAGAGAGAAATTCTTACAAAATCCGTTCAGGGTCTCTGATGCAAACTGGATTGACCATATCTAGACCCACAGCTGGATGAGACATAAGGCTGGACACTCTTGGGGCTGAGAGGATTGGTGAGGTTGGGTGAGCAAATGCAGATACTTTAAAGTAATACCGCGGGGTACCCACCCCATGGGTCTCAAATCTCCAGGTACAAGGAAATCTTCCTACATCAAAACATGCATGGGAAACCCAGATGATGGTATGCCGTGAGATCGGGAAAGGTTTCTAAAACGCACCTCATTTCTCCTCTCCTTGTGCTCGGGTTCACCATTCCAGCCGCTTGACTAACCATCTCCCTACTTGGAGAATCAGCACCTTTAACCTCCTGTTTCGTCCAGGTTGCAATTTGTCCTGAGGGTGAACGGGAAGACGGGGAACCAACGAAAGACTAGCCCTAGGTGTTGGGACAGGCACAGGTCACTCCATTTTCCCATCAGGAAGAAGAATGAACCACAGGCTCAGCCTGCCCCCCAGATCCAAAATAGGGCCTGAAGCAATCCTGCGCTTTTGCGGCCAGCTCCCAAAAAAGCGAGGAGACAAATGGAGCTCAGGGGCACTGCAATTCACAAACGTGCAGAGTTATAAATGAGAACTCTCGTCCACAAATATATTGAGGGAAGGCAACGAAGAGGATTTGAAAGCAAGGCAGATTTGCAGGAAACAGATTTCAGGAGGTAGATTCGACTCGCCTTTAAAGCACATGAAAAGCGGCAAAACGTTGACAATGATGCCCTTGGCCAAAAAGGGCGTATGCGTTTTTTCCTGAATATATTCAGGAAAAAACGCATACGCCCTTTTTGGCCAACCAAGCAAGCCTGAAGGGCAAATCAGCGCTACAAAGAAGTCTCGCTTGCCCTCAGTCAAAAGGGCCATGCTGAACAAACAGTAAAAACCAGAAAAGCAGGACAGGCCATGGAGACATGGGAGCCTTGCTACGCTGATGGGCGGGATATAAATTGCCAACAGGCACTCTGGAGAAGAGTACGGTGTGTCCTGAAACAAGTAATAAACACAGCGTAGAGAGCATAGGGCACTTCCACTCATGGGCGTATAAATTGGGAAAACTAAAAATCAACAAGACAAAGGCACCCCAAACTTTACAGCTGCTCTGTTGCCAAGAACCTCCGCTTCGGTACACCTTCAATATCCCAGGAAAGAGAAAAATGGATAAAGAAATGGTGGTACTTGGCACAATGGAATATCATTAAGCCATGAAATCAATGTCATAAGGCTAGTTAGCAGCATGATGAGTGGATTTAGGTACGATGATTCTAAGTGAAATAAGTCACACAGAAAAAGACACTTATCCTCAGATATCGCTTATAGAGGGAATGTCAAAATCGCTACACTTGAACTGAATTACAAAACAGAACAGAGGCACACCTTTAGAAGACACACTATGGCTGCTTAACGGGAAAGGTGAGGTGGGGTGATGCATAAAACAAGGGTTTGAAATTAGCTCAGACACCGCTCCATAAGCCAAATATGTAATAGACAAGGCCTACTCCCTGCTCAGTGAACTGGACTCAACACCCCCTAGTCACCGCACAAGAATATATCTGACTAGTATGAATCTGAAAACCTATGTATTGATATCTCTCTGCAAGTGAATCAAGAGGGTGTAAAGCGGCATAAACACAGCAGGGAAAAGCAGCCAAACCCCATTCTAAACATACATTACTTTAAAAAACCCACAAAGCAAAGACAGTGAAAGAGAGAGAAATTCTTACAAAATCCGTTCAGGGTCTCTGATGCAACCTGGATTGACCATATCTAGACCCACAGCTGGATGAGACATAAGGCTGGACACTCTTGGGGCTGAGAGGATTGGTGAGGTTGGGTGAGCAAATGCAGATACTTTAAAGTAATACCGCGGGGTACCCACCCCATGGGTCTCAAATCTCCAGGTACAAGGAAATCTTCCTACATCAAAACATGCATGGGAAACCCAGATGATGGTATGCCGTGAGATCGGGAAAGGTTTCTAAAACGCACCTCATTTCTCCTCTCCTTGTGCTCGGGTTCACCATTCCAGCCGCTTGACTAACCATCTCCCTACTTGGAGAATCAGCACCTTTAACCTCCTGTTTCGTCCAGGTTGCAATTTGTCCTGAGGGTGAACGGGAAGACGGGGAACCAACGAAAGACTAGCCCTAGGTGTTGGGACAGGCACAGGTCACTCCATTTTCCCATCAGGAAGAAGAATGAACCACAGGCTCAGCCTGCCCCCCAGATCCAAAATAGGGCCTGAAGCAATCCTGCGCTTTTGCGGCCAGCTCCCAAAAAAGCGAGGAGACAAATGGAGCTCAGGGGCACTGCAATTCACAAACGTGCAGAGTTATAAATGAGAACTCTCGTCCACAAATATATTGAGGGAAGGCAACGAAGAGGATTTGAAAGCAAGGCAGATTTGCAGGAAACAGATTTCAGGAGGTAGATTCGACTCGCCTTTAAAGCACATGAAAAGCGGCAAAACGTTGACAATGATGCCCTTGGCCAAAAAGGGCGTATGCGTTTTTTCCTGAATATATTCAGGAAAAAACGCATACGCCCTTTTTGGCCAACCAAGCAAGCCTGAAGGGCAAATCAGCGCTACAAAGAAGTCTCGCTTGCCCTAGGTCAAAAAGGCCATGCTGCACAAAGTGTAAAAACCAGAAAAGCAGGACAGGCCATGGAGACATGGGAGCCTTGCTACGCTGATGGGCGGGATGTAAATTGCCAACAGGCACTCTGGAGAAGAGTACGGTGTGTCCTGAAACAAGTAATAAACACAGCGTTGAGAGCATAGGGTACTTCAACTCATGGGCATATAAATTGGGAAAACTAAAAATCAACAAGACACAGGCACCCTAAATTTTACGGCTGCTCTGTTTCCAAGAACCTCCACTTCGGTACACCTTCAATATCCCAGGAAAGAGAAAAATGGATAAAGAAATGGTGGTACTTGGCACAGTGGAATATCACTCAGCCATGAAATCAATGTCATAAGGCTAGTTAGCAGCATGATGAGTGGATTTAGATAGGATGATTCTAAGTGAAATAAGTCACACAGAAAAAGACACTTATCCTAAGATATCGCTTATAGAGGGAATGTCAAAATCGCTACACTTGAACTGAATTACAAAACAGAACAGAGTCACACCTTTAGAAGACACACTATGGCTGCTTAACGGGAAAGGTGAGGTGGGGTGATGCATAAAACAAGGGTTTGAAATTAGCTCAGAGACCGCTCCATAAGCCAAATATGTAATAGACAAGGCCTACTCCCTGCTCAGTGAACTGGACTCAACACACCCTAGTCAACACACAAGAATATATCTGACTAGTAAGAATCTGAAAACCTATGTATCGATATCTCTCTGCAAGTGAATCAAGAGGGTGTAAAGCGGCATCAACACAGCAGGGAAAAGCAGCCAAGCCCGATTCTAAACATAAATTACTTTAAAAAACCCACAAAACAAAGACAGTGAAAGAGAGAGAAATTCTTACAAAATCCGTTCAGGGTCTATGATGCAACCTGGATTGACCATATCAAGACCCACAGCTGGATGAGACATAAGGCTGGACACTCTTGGGGCTGAGAGGATTGGTGAGGTTGGGTGAGCAAATGCAGATACTTTAAAGTAACACTTCGGGGAACACACCCCATGGGTCTCAAATCTCCAGGTACAAGGGAATCTTCCTACATCAAAACATGCATGGGAAACCCAGAAGATGGTATGCCATGAGATCGGGAAAGGTTTCTAAAACGCACCTCATTTCTCCTCTCCTTGGGCTCGGGTTCGCCATTCCAGCCGCTTGACTAACCATCTCCCTACTTGGAGAATCAGCACCTTTAACCTCCTGATTGTACAGGTTGCAATTTGTCCTGAGGATGAACGGGAAGACGCGGAACCAACGAGAGACGAGCCCTAGGTGTTGGGACAGGCATAGGTCACTCCATTTTCCCATCAGGAAGAAGAATGAACCACAGGCTCAGCCTGCCCCCCAGAACCAAAATAGGGCCTGAAGCAATCCTGCGCTTTTGCGGCCAGCTCCCAAAAAAGCGAGGAGACAAATGGAGCTCAGGGGCACTGCAATTCACAAACGTGCAGAGTTATAAATGAGAACTCTCGTCCACAAATATATTGAGGGAAGGCAACGAAGAGGATTTGAAAGCAAGGCAGATTTGCAGGAAACAGATTTCAGGAGGTAGATTCGACTCGCCTTTAAAGCACATGAAAAGCGGCAAAACGTTGACAATGATGCCCTTGGCCAAAAAGGGCGTATGCGTTTTTTCCTGAATATATTCAGGAAAAAACGCATACGCCCTTTTTGGCCAACCTAGCAACCCGGAAGGGCAAATCAGCGCTAGAAAGAAGTCTCGCTTGCCCTCGGTCAAAAGGGCCATGCTGAACAAACAGTAAAAACCAGAAAAGCAGGACAGGCCATGGAGACATGGGAGCCTTGCTACGCTGATGGGCGGGATGTAAATTGCCAACAGGCACTCTGGAGAAGAGTACGGTGTGTCCTCAAACAAGTAATAAACACAGCGTTGAGAGCATAGGGCACTTCCACTCAAGGGCGTATAAATTGGGAAAACTAAAAATCAACAAGACACAGGCACCCTAAAGTTTACGGCTGCTCTGTTTCCAAGAACCTCCACTTCGGTACACCTTCAATATCCCAGGAAAGAGAAAAATGGATAAAGATATGGTGGTACTTGGCACAATGGAATATCACTCAGCCATGAAATCAATGTCATAAGGCTAGTTATCAGCATGATGAGTGGATTTAGGTACGATGATTCTAAGTGAAATAAGTCACACAGAAAAAGACACTTATCCTAAGATATCGCTTATAGAGGGAATGTCAAAATCGCTACACTTGAACTGAATTACAAAACAGAACAGAGTCACACCTTTAGAAGACACACTATGGCTGCTTAACGGGAAAGGTGAGGTGGGGTGATGCATAAAACAAGGGTTTGAAATTAGCTCAGACACCGCTCCATAAGCCAAATATGTAATAGACAAGGCCTACTCCCTGCTCAGTGAACTGGACTCAACACCCCCTAGTAACCGCACAAGAATATATCTGACTAGTATGAATCTGAAAACCTATGTATCGATATCTCTCTGCAAGTGAATCAAGAGGGTGTAAAGCGGCATAAACACAGCAGGGAAAAGCAGCCAAACCCCATTCTAAACATACATTACTTTAAAAAACCCACAAAGCAAAGACAGTGAAAGAGAGAGAAATTCTTACAAAATCCGTTCAGGGTCTCTGATGCAACCTGGATTGACCATATCTAGACCCACAGCTGGATGAGACATAAGGCTGGACACTCTTGGGGCTGAGAGGATTGGTGAGGTTGGGTGAGCAAATGCAGATACTTTAAAGTAATACCGCGGGGTACCCAGCCCATGGGTCTCAAATCTCCAGGTACAAGGGCATCTTCCTACATCAAAACATGCATGGGAAAGCCAGAAGATGGTATGCCGTGAGATCGGGAAAGGTTTCTAAAACGCACCTCATTTCTCCTCTCCTTGTGCTCGGGTTCGCCATTCCAGCCGCTTGACTAACCATCTCCCTACTTGGAGAATCAGCACCTTTAACCTCCTGTTTCGTCCAGGTTGCAATGTGTCCTGAGGATGAACGGGAAGACGGGGAACCAACGGAAGACTAGCCCTAGGTGTTGGGACAGGCACAGGTCACTCCATTTTCCCATCAGGAAGAAGAATGAACCACAGGCTCAGCCTGCCCCCCAGAACCAAAATAGGGCCTGAAGCAATCCTGCGCTTTTGCGGCCAGCTCCCAAAAAAGCGAGGAGACAAATGGAGCTCAGGGGCACTGCAATTCACAAACGTGCAGAGTTATGAATGAGAACTCTCGTCCACAAATATATTGAGGGAAGGCAACGAAGAGGATTTGAAAGCAAGGCAGATTTGCAGGAAACAGATTTCAGGAGGTAGATTCGACTCGCCTTTAAAGCACATGAAAAGCGGCAAAACGTTGACAATGATGCCCTTGGCCAAAAAGGGCGTATGCGTTTTTTCCTGAATATATTCAGGAAAAAACGCATACGCCCTTTTTGGCCAACCAAGCAAGCCGGAAGGGCAAATCAGCGCTACAAAGAAGTCTCGCTTGCCCTCGGTCAAAAGGGCCATGCTGAACAAAGTGTAAAAACCAGAAAAGCAGGACAGGCCATGGAGACATGGAAGCCTTGCTACGCTGATGGGCGGGATGTAAATTGCCAACAGGCACTCTGGAGAAGAGTACGGTGTGTCCTAAAACAAGTAATAAACACAGCGTAGAGAGCATAGGGCACTTCCACTCAAGGGCGTATAAATTGGGAAAACTAAAAATCAACAAGACACAGGCACCCTAATGTTTACGGCTGCTCTGTTTCCAAGAACCTCCACTTCGATACACCTTCAATATCCCAGGAAAGAGAAAAATGGATAAAGAAATGGTGGTACTTGGCACAATGGAATATCACTCAGCCATGAAATCAATGTCATAAGGCTAGTTAGCAGCATGATGAGTGGATTTAGATACGATGATTCTAAGTGAAATAAGTCACACAGAAAAAGACACTTATCCTAAGATATCGCTTATAGAGGGAATGTCAAAATCGCTACACTTGAACTGAATTACAAAACAGAACAGAGTCACACCTTTAGAAGACACACTATGGCTGCTTAACGGGAAAGGTGAGGTGGGGTGATGCATAAAACAAGGGTTTGAAATTAGCTCAGAGACCGCTCCATAAGCCAAATATGTAATAGACAAGGCCTACTCCCTGCTCAGTGAACTGGACTCAACACACCCTAGTCACCACACAAGAATATATCTGACTAGTAAGAATCTGAAAACCTATGTATCGATATCTCTCTGCAAGTGAATCAAGAGGGTGTAAAGCGGCATCAACACAGCAGGGAAAAGCAGCCAAGCCCGATTCTAAACATAAATTACTTTAAAAAACCCACAAAACAAAGACAGTGAAAGAGAGAGAAATTCTTACAAAATCCGTTCAGGGTCTCTGATGCAACCTGGATTGACCATATCTTGACCCATAGCTGGATGAGACATAAAGCTGGACATTCCTGGGGCTGAGAGGATTGGTGAGGTTGGGTGAGCAAACGCATATACTTTAAAGTAACACTGCGGAGAACACACCCCATGGGTCTCAAATTTCCAGGTACAAGGGCATCTTCCTACATCAAAACATGCATGGGAAACCCAGAAGATGGTATGCCATGAGATCGGGAAAGGTTTCTAATACGCACCTCATTTCTCCTCTCCTTGTGCTCGGGTTCGCCATTCCAGCCGCTTGACTAACCATCTCCCTACTTGGAGAATCAGCACCTTTAACCTCCTGATTGTACAGGTTGCAATTTGTCCTGAGGATGAACAGGAAGACGCGGAACCAACGAGAGAGGAGCCCTAGGTGTTGGGACAGGCATAGGTCACTCCATTTTCCCATCAGGAAGAAGAATGAACCACAGGCTCAGCCTGCCCCCCAGAACCAAAATAGGGCCTGAAGCAATCCTGCGCTTTTGCGGCCAGCTCCCAAAAAAGCGAGGAGACAAATGGAGCTCAGGGGCACTGCAATTCACAAATGTGCAGAGTTATAAATGAGAACTCTCGTCCACAAATATATTGAGGGAAGGCAACGAAGAGGATTTGAAAGCAAGGCAGATTTGCAGGAAACAGATTTCAGGAGGTAGATTCGACTCGCCTTTAAAGCACATGAAAAGCGGCAAAACGTTGACAATGATGCCCTTGGCCAAAAAGGGCGTATGCGTTTTTTCCTGAATATATTCAGGAAAAAACGCATACGCCCTTTTTGGCCAACCAAGCAAGCCGGAAGGGCAAATCAGCGCTACAAAGAAGTCTCGCTTGCCCTCAGTCAAAAGGGCCATGCTGAACAAACAGTAAAAACCAGAAAAGCAGGACAGGCCATGGAGACATGGGAGCCTTGCTACGCTGATGGGCGGGATATAAATTGCCAACAGGCACTCTGGAGAAGAGTACGGTGTGTCCTGAAACAAGTAATAAACACAGCGTAGAGAGCATAGGGCACTTCCACTCATGGGCGTATAAATTGGGAAAACTAAAAATCAACAAGACACAGGCACCCTAAAGTTTACGGCTGCTCTGTTTCCAAGAACCTCCGCTTCAGTACACCTTCAATATCCCAGGAAAGAGAAAAATGGATAAAGAAATGGTGGTACTTGGCACAATGGAATATCACTCAGCCATGAAATCAATGTCATAAGGCTAGTTAGCAGCATGATGAGTGGATTTAGGTACGATGATTCTAAGTGAAATAAGTCACACAGAAAAAGACATTATCCTAAGATATCGCTTATAGAGGGAATGTCAAAATCGCTACACTTGGACTGAATTACAAAACAGAACAGAGTCACACCTTTAGAAGACACACTATGGCTGCTTAACGGGAAAGGTGAGGTGGGGTGATGCATAAAACAAGGGTTTGAAATGAGCTCAGAGACCGCTCCATAAGCCAAATATGTAATAGACAAGGCCTACTCCCTGCTCAGTGAACTGGACTCAACACCCCCTAGTCACCGCACAAGAATATATCTGACTAGTATGAACCTGAAAACCTATGTATCGATATCTCTCTGCAAGTGAATCAAGAGGGTGTAAAGCGGCATAAACACAGCAGGGAAAAGCAGCCAAACCCCATTCTAAACATACATTACTTTAAAAAACCCACAAAGCAAAGACAGTGAAAGAGAGAGAAATTCTTACAAAATCCGTTCAGGGTCTCTGATGCAACCTGGATTGACCATATCTAGACCCACAGCTGGATGAGACATAAGGCTGGACACTCTTGGGGCTGAGAGGATTGGTGAGGTTGGGTGAGCAAATGCAGATACTTTAAAATAATACTGCGGGGTACCCACCCCATGGGTCTCAAATCTCCAGGTACAAGGGAATCTTCCTACATCAAAACATGCATGGGAAACCCAGAAGATGGTATGCCGTGAGATCGGGAAAGGTTTCTAAAACGCACCTCATTTCTCCTCTCCTTGTGCTCGGGTTCGCCATTCCAGCCGCTTGACTAACCATCTCCCTACTTGGAGAATCAGCACCTTTAACCTACTGTTTCGTCCAGGTTGCAATTTGTCCTGAGGATGAACGGGAAGACGGGGAACCAACGAAAGACTAGCCCTAGGTGTTGGGACAGGCACAGGTCACTCCATTTTCCCATCAGGAAGAAGAATGAACCACAGGCTCAGCCTGCCCCCCAGAACCAAAATAGGGCCTGAAGCAATCCTGCGCTTTTGCGGCCAGCTCCCAAAAAAGCGAGGAGACAAATGGAGCTCAGGGGCACTGCAATTCACAAACGTGCAGAGTTATGAATGAGAACTCTCGTCCACAAATATATTGAGGGAAGGCAACGAAGAGGATTTGAAAGCAAGGCAGATTTGCAGGAAACAGATTTCAGGAGGTAGATTCGACTCACCTTTAAAGCACATGAAAAGCGGCAAAACGTTGACAATGATGCCCTTGGCCAAAAAGGGCGTATGCGTTTTTTCCTGAATATATTCAGGAAAAAACGCATACGCCCTTTTTGGCCAATCAAGCAAGCCGGAAGGGCAAATCAGCGCTACAAAGAAGTCTCGCTTGCCCTCGGTCAAAATGGCCATGCTGAAAAAAGTGTAAAAACCAGAAAAGCAGGACAGGCCATGGAGACATGGAAGCCTTGCTACGCTGATGGGCGGGATGTAAATTGCCAACAGGCACTCTGGAGAAGAGTACGGTGTGTCCTGAAACAAGTAATAAACACAGCGTTGAGAGCATAGGGCACTTCCACTCATGGGCGTATAAATTGGGAAAACTAAAAATCAACAAGACACAGGCACCCTAAAGTTTACGGCTGCTCTGTTTCCAAGAACCTCCACTTCGGTTCACCTTCAATATCCCAGGAAAGAGAAAAATGGATAAAGAAATGGTGGTACTTGGCACAGTGGAATATCACTCAGCCATGAAATCAATGTCATAAGGCTAGTTAGCAGCATGATGAGTGGATTTAGATACGATGATTCTAAGTGAAATAAGTCACACAGAAAAAGACACTTATCCTAAGATATCGCTTATAGAGGGAATGTCAAAATCGCTACACTTGAACTGAATTACAAAACAGAACAGAGTCACACCTTTAGAAGACACACTATGGCTGCTTAACGGGAAAGGTGAGGTGGGGTTATGCATAAAACAAGGGTTTGAAATTAGCTCAGAGACCGCTCCATAAGCCAAATATGTAATAGACAAGGCCTACTCCCTGCTCAGTGAACTGGACTCAACACACCCTAGTCAACACACAAGAATATATCTGACTAGTAAGAATCTGAAAACCTATGTATCGATATCTCTCTGCAAGTGAATCAAGAGGGTGTAAAGCGGCATCAACACAGCAGGGAAAAGCAGCCAAGCCCGATTCTAAACATAAATTACTTTAAAAAACCCACAAAACAAAGACAGTGAAAGAGAGAGAAATTCTTACAAAATCCGTTCAGGGTCTATGATGCAACCTGGATTGACCATATCAAGACACACAGCTGGATGAGACATAAGGCTGGACACTCTTGGGGCTGAGAGGGTTGGTGAGGTTGGGTGAGCAAATGCAGATACTTTAAAGTAACACTTCGGGGAACACACCCCATGGGTCTCAAATCTCCAGGTACAAGGGAATCTTCCTACATCAAAACATGCATGGGAAACCCAGAAGATGGTATGCCATGAGATCGGGAAAGGTTTCTAAAACGCACCTCATTTCTCCTCTCCTTGTGCTCGGGTTCGCCATTCCAGCCACTTGACTAACCATCTCCCTACTTGGAGAATCAGCACCTTTAACCTCCTGATTGTACAGGTTGCAATTTGTCCTGAGGATGAACGGGAAGACGCGGAATCAACGAGAGACGAGCCCTAGGTGTTGGGAGAGGCATAGGTCACTCCATTTTCCCATCAGGAAGAAGAATGAACCACAGGCTCAGCCTGCCCCCCAGAACCAAAATAGGGCCTGAAGCAATCCTGCGCTTTTGCTGCCAGCTCCCAAAAAAGCGAGGAGACAAATGGAGCTCAGGGGCACTGCAATTCACAAACGTGCAGAATTATAAATGAGAACTCTCGTCCACAAATATATTGAGGGAAGACAACGAAGAGGATTTGAAAGCAAGGCAGATTTGCAGGAAACAGATTTCAGGAGATAGATTCGACTCGCCTTTAAAGCACATGAAAAGCGGCAAAACGTTGACAATGATGCCCTTGGCCAAAAAGGGCGTATGCGTTTTTTCCTGAATATATTCAGGAAAAAACGCATACGCCCTTTTTGGCCAACCAAGCAAGCCGGAAGGGCAAATCAGCGCTACAAAGAAGTCTCGCTTGCCCTCGTTCAAAAGGGCCATGCTGAACAAAATGTAAAAATCAAAAAAGCAGGACAGGCCATGGAGACATGGAAGCCTTGCTACGCTGATGGGCGGGATGTAAATTGCCAACAGGCACTCTGGAGAAGAGTACGGTGTGTCCTGAAACAAGTAATAAACACAGCGTTGAGAGCATAGGGCACTTCCACTCATGGGCGTATAAATTGGGAAAACTAAAAGTCAACAAGACACAGGCACCCCAAACTTTACGGCTGCTCTGTTTCCAAGAACCTCCGCTTCGGTACACCTTTAATATCCCAGGAAAGAGAAAAATGGATAAAGAAATGGTGGTACTTGGCAGAATGGAATATCACTCAGCCATGAAATCAATGTCATAAGGCTAGTTAGCAGCATGATGAGTGGATTTAGGTACGATGATTCTAAGTGAAATAAGTCACACAGAAAAAGACACTTATCCTAAGATATCGCTTATAGAGGGAATGTCAAAATCGCTACACTTGAAATGAATTACAAAACAGAACAGAGTCACACCTTTAGAAGACACACTATGGCTGCTTAACGGGAAAGGTGAGGTGGAGTGATGCATAAAACAAGGGTTTGAAATTAGCTCAGACACCGCTCCATAAGCCAAATATGTAATAGACAAGGCCTACTCCCTGCTCAGTGAACTGGACTCAACACCCCCTAGTCACCGCACAAGAATACATCTGACTAGTATGAATCTGAAAACCTATGTATTGATATCTCTCTGCAAGTGAATCAAGAGGGTGTAAAGCGGCATAAACACAGCAGGGAAAAGCAGCCAAACCCCATTCTAAACATACATTACTTTAAAAAACCCACAAAGCAAAGACAGTGAAAGAGAGAGAAATTCTTACAAAATCCGTTCAGCGTCTCTGATGCAACCTGGATTGACCATATCTAGACCCACAGCTGGATGAGACATAAGGCTGGACACTCTTGGGGCTGAGAGGATTGGTGAGGTTGGGTGAGCAAACGCATATACATTAAAGTAACACTGCGGAGAACACACCCCATGGGTCTCAAATCTCCAGGTACAAGGGAATCTTCCTACATCAAAACATGCATGGGAAACCCAGAAGATGGTATGCCATGAGATCGGGAAAGGTTTCTAAAACGCACCTCATTTCTCCTCTCCTTGTGCTCGGGTTCGCCATTCCAGCCGCTTGACTAACCATCTCCCTACTTGGAGAATCAGCACCTTTAACCTCCTGATTGTACAGGTTGCAATTTGTCCTGAGGATGAACGGGAAGACGCGGAACCAACGAGAGACCAGCCCTACGTGTTGGGACAGGCATAGTCACTCCATTTTCCCATCAGGAAGAAGAATGAACCACAGGCTCAGCCTGCCCCCCAGAACCAAAATAGGGCCTGAAGCAATCCTGCGCTTTTGCGGCCAGCTCCCAAAAAAGCGAGGAGACAAATGGAGCTCAGGGGCACTGCAATTCACAAACGTGCAGAGTTATAAATGAGAACTCTCGTCCACAAATATATTGAGGGAAGGCAACGAAGAGGATTTGAAAGCAAGGCAGATTTGCAGGAAACAGATTTCAGGAGGTAGATTCGACTCGCCTTTAAAGCACATGAAAAGCAGCAAAACGTTGACAATGATGCCCTTGGCCAAAAAGGGCGTATGCGTTTTTTCCTGAATATATTCAGGAAAAAACGCATACGCCCTTTTTGGCCAACCAAGCAAGCCGGAAGGGCAAATCAGCGCTACAAAGAAGTCTCGCTTGCCCTCAGTCAAAAGGGTCATGCTGAACAAACAGTAAAAACCAGAAAAGCAGGACAGGCCATGGAGACATGGGAGCCTTGCTACGCTGATGGGCGGGATATAAATTGCCAACAGGCACTCTGGAGAAGAGTACGGTGTGTCCTGAAACAAGTAATAAACACAGCGTAGAGAGCATAGGGCACTTCCACTCCTGGGCGTATAAATTGGGAAAACTAAAAATCAACAAGACACAGGCACCCTAAAGTTTACGGCTGCTCTGTTTCCAAAAACCTCCGCTTCGGTACACCTTTAATATCCCAGGAAAGAGAAAAATGGATAAAGAAATGGTGGTACTTGGCACAATGGAATATCACTCAGCCATGAAATCAATGTCATAAGGCTAGTTAGCAGCATGATGAGTGGATTTAGGTACGATGATTCTAAGTGAAATAAGTCACACAGAAAAAGACACTTATCCTAAGATATCACTTATAGAGGGAATGTCAAAATCGCTACACTTGAACTGAATTACAAAACAGAACAGAGTCACACCTTTAGAAGACACACTATGGCTGCTTAACGGGAAAGGTGAGGTGGGGTGATGCATAAAACAAGGGTTTCAAATTAGCTCAGAGACCGCTCCATAAGCCAAATATGTAATAGACAAGGCCTACTCCCTGCTCAGTGAACTGGACTCAACACACCCTAGTCACCACACAAGAATATATCTGACTAGTAAGAATCTGAAAACCTCTGTATCGATATCTCTCTGCAAGTGAATCAAGAGGGTGTAAAGCGGCATCAACACAGCAGGGAAAAGCAGCCAAGCCCGATTCTAAACATAAATTACTTTAAAAAACCCACAAAACAAAGACAGTGAAAGAGAGAGAAATTTTTACAAAATCCGTTCAGGGTCTATGATGCAACCTGGATTGACCATATCTAGACCCACAGCTGGATGAGACATAAGGCTGGACACTCTTGGGGCTGACAGGATTGGTGAGGTTGGGTGAGCAAATGGAGATACTTTAAAGTAACACTGCGGGGAACACACCCCATGGGTCTGAAATCTCCAGGTACAAGGGCATCTTCCTACATCAAAACATGCATGGGAAACCCAGAAGATGGTATGCCGTGAGATCGGGAAAGGTTTCTAAAACGCACCTCATTTCTCCTCTCCTTGTGCTCGGGTTCACCATTCCAGCTGCTTGACTAACCATCTCCCTACTTGGAGAATCAGCACCTTTAACCTCCTGATTGTACAGATTGCAATTTGTCCTGAGGATGAACGGGAAGACGCGGAACCAACGAGAGACGAGCCCTAGGTGTTGGGACAGGCATAGGTCACTCCATTTTCTCAACAGGAAGAAGAATGAACCACAGGCTCAGCCTGCCCCCCAGAACCAAAATAGGGCCTGAAGCAATCCTGCGCTTTTGCGGCCAGCTCCCAAAAAAGCGAGGAGACAAATGGAGCTCAGGGGCACTGCAATTCACAAACGTGCAGAGTTATAAATGAGAACTCTCGTCCACAAATATATTGAGGGAAGGCAACGAAGAGGATTTGAAAGCAAGGCAGATTTGCAGGAAACAGATTTCAGGAGGTAGATTCGACTCGCCTTTAAAGCACATGAAAAGCGGCAAAACGTTGACAATGATGCCCTTGGCCAAAAAGGGCGTATGCGTTTTTTCCTGAATAAATTCAGGAAAAAACGCATACGCCCTTTTTGGCCAACCAAGCAAGCCGGAAGGGCAAATCAGCGCTACAAAGAAGTCTCGCTTGCCCTCGGTCAAAAGGGCCATGCTGAACAAAGTGTAAAAACCAGAAAAGCAGGACAGGCCATGGAGACATGGGAGCCTTGCTACGCTGATGGGCGGGATGTAAATTGCCAACAGGCACTCTGGAGAAGAGTACGATGTGTCCTGAAACAAGTAATAAACACAGCGTTGAGAGCATAGGGCACTTCCACTCATGGGCGTATAAATTGGGAAAACTAAAATCAACAAGACACAGGCACCCCAAACGTTACGGCTGCTATGTTTCCAAAAACCTCCGCTTCGGTACACCTTCAATATCCCAGGAAAGAGAAAAATGGATAAAGAAATGGTGGTACTTGGCACAATGGAATATCACTCAGCCATGAAATCAATGTCATAAGGCTAGTTAGCAGCATGATGAGTGGATTTAGATACGATGATTCTAAGTGAAAAAAGTCACACAGAAAAAGACACTTATCCTAAGATATCGCTTATAGAGGGAATGTCAAAATCGCTACACTTGAACTGAATTACAAATCAGAACAGAGTCACACCTTTAGAAGACACACTATGGCTGCTTAACGGGAAAGGTGAGGTGGGGTGATGCATAAAACAAGGGTTTGAAATTAGCTCAGACACCGCTCCAGAAGCCAAATATGTAATAGACAAGGCCTACTCCCTGCTCAGTGAACTGGACTCAACACCCCCTAGTCACCGCACAAGAATATATCTGACTAGTATGAATCTGAAAACCTATGTATCGATATCTCTCTGCAAGTGAATCAAGAGGGTGTAAAGCGGCATAAACACAGCAGGGAAAAGCAGCCAAACCCCATTCTAAACATACATTACTTTAAAAAACCCACAAAGCAAAGACAGTGAAAGAGAGAGAAATTCTTACAAAATCCGTTCAGGGTCTCTGATGCACCCTGGATTGACCATATCTAGACCCACAGCTGGATGAGACATAAGGCTGGACACTCTTGGGGCTGAGAGGATTGGTGAGGTTGGGTGAGCAAATGCAGATACCTTAAAGTAATACCGCGGGGTACCCACCCCTTGGGTCTCAAATCTCCAGGTACAAGGGAATCTTCCTACATCAAAACATGCATGGGAAACCCAGAAGATGGTATGCCGTGAGATCGGGAAAGGTTTCTAAAACGCACCTCATTTCTCCTCTCCTTGTGCTCGGGTTCGCCATTCCAGCCGCTTGACTAACCATCTCCCTACTTGGAGAATCAGCACCTTTAACCTACTGTTTCGTCCAGGTTGCAATTTGTCCTGAGGATGAACGTGAAGACGGGGAACCAACGAGAGACTAGCCCTAGGTGTTGGGACAGGCACAGGTCACTCCATTTTCCCATCAGGAAGAAGAATGAACCACAGGCTCAGCCTGCCCCCCAGAACCAAAATAGGGCCTGAAGCAATCCTGCGCTTTTGCGGCCAGCTCCCAAAAAAGCGAGGAGACAAATGGAGCTCAGGGGCACTGCAATTCACAAACGTGCAGAGTTATAAATGAGAACTCTCGTCCACAAATATATTGAGGGAAGGCAACGAAGAGGATTTGAAAGCAAGGCAGATTTGCAGGAAACAGATTTCAGGAGGTAGATTCGACTCGCCTTTAAAGCACATGAAAAGCGGCAAAACGTTGACAATGATGCCCTTGGCCAAAAAGGGCGTATGCGTTTTTTCCTGAATATATTCAGGAAAAAACGCATACGCCCTTTTTGGCCAACCAAGCAAGCCGGAAGGGCAAATCAGCGCTACAAAGAAGTCTCGCTTGCCCTCGGTCAAAAGGGCCATGCTGAACAAACAGTAAAAACCAGAAAAGCAGGACAGTCCATGGAGACATGGAAGCCTTGCTACGCTGATGGGCGGGATGTAAATTGCCAACAGGCACTCTGGAGAAGAGTACGGTGTGTCCTGAAACAAGTAATAAATACAGCGTAGAGAGCATAGGGCACTTCCACTCATGGGCGTATAAATTGGGAAAACTAAAAATCAACAAGACACAGGCACCCTAAAGTTTACGGCTGCTCTGTTTCCAAGAACCTCCACTTTGGTACACCTTCAATATCCCAGGAAAGAGAAAAATGGATAAAGAAATGGTGGTACTTGGCACAATGTAATATCACTCAGCCATGAAATCAATGTCATAAGGCTAGTTAGCAGCATGATGAGTGGATTTAGGTACGATGATTCTAAGTGAAATAAGTCACACAGAAAAAGACACTTATCCTAAGATATCGCTTATAGAGGGAATGTCAAAATCGCTACACTTGAACTGAATTACAAAACAGAACAGAGTCACACCTTTAGAAGACACACTATGGCTGCTTAACGGGAAAGGTGAGGTGGGGTGATGCATAAAACAAGGGTTTGAAATTAGCTCAGACACCGCTCCATAAGCCAAATATGTAATAGACAAGGCCTACTCCCTGCTCAGTGAACTGGACTAAACACCCCCTAGTCACCGCACAAGAATATATCTGACTAGTATGAATCTGAAAACCTATGTATCGATATCTCTCTGCAAGTGAATCAAGAGGGTGTAAAGCGGCATAAACACAGCAGGGAAAAGCAGCCAAACCCCATTCTAAACATACATTACTTTAAAAAACCCACAAAGCAAAGACAGTGAAAGAGAGAGAAATTCTTACAAAATCCGTTCAGGGTCTCTGATGCAACCTGGATTGACCATATCTAGACCCACAGCTGGATGAGACATAAGGCTGGACACTCTTGGGGCTGAGAGGATTGGTGAGGTTGGGTGAGCAAATGCAGATACTTTAAAGTAATACTGCGGGGTACCCACCCCATGGGTCTCAAATCTCCAGGTACAAGGGAATCTTCCTACATCAAAACATGCATGGGAAAGCCAGAAGATGGTATGCCGTGAGATCGGGAAAGGTTTCTAAAACGCACCTCATTTCTCCTCTCCTTGTGCTCGGGTTCGCCATTCCAGCCGCTTGACTAAACATCTCCCTACTTGGAGAATCAGCACCTTTAACCTACTGTTTCGTCCAGGTTGCAATTTGTCCTGAGGATGAACGGGAAGATGGGGAACCAACGAAAGACTAGCCCTAGGTGTTGGGACAGGCACAGGTCACTCCATTTTCCCATCAGGAAGAAGAATGAACCACAGGCTCAGCCTGCCCCCCAGAACCAAAATAGGGCCTGAAGCAATCCTGCGCTTTTGCGGCCAGCTCCCAAAAAAGCGAGGAGACAAATGGAGCTCAGGGGCACTGCAATTCACAAACGTGCAGAGTTATAAATGAGAACTCTCGTCCACAAATATATTGAGGGAAGGCAACGAAGAGGATTTGAAAGCAAGGCAGATTTGCAGGAAACAGATTTCAGGAGGTAGATTCGACTCGCCTTTAAAGCACATGAAATGCGGCAAAACGTGGACAATGATGCCCTTGGCCAAAAAGGGCGTATGCGTTTTTTCCTGAATATATTCAGGAAAAAACGCATACGCCCTTTTTGGCCAACCAAGCAAGCCGGAAGGGCAAATCAACGCTACAAAGAAGTCTCGCTTGCCCTCGGTCAAAAGGGCCATGCTGAACAAACAGTAAAAACCAGAAAAGCAGGACAGGCCATGGAGACATGGGAGCCTTGCTACGCTGATGGGCGGGATATAAATTGCCAACAGGCACTCTGGAGAAGAGTACCGTGTGTCCTGAAACAAGTAATAAACACAGCATAGAGAGCATAGTGCACTTCCACACATGGGCGTATAAATTGGGAAAACTAAAAATCAACAAGACACAGGCACCCTAAAGTTTATGGCTGCTCTGTTTCCAAGAACCTCCGCTTCGGTACACCTTCAATATCCCAGGAAAGAGAAAAATGGATAAAGAAATGGTGGTACTTGGCACAATGGAATATCACTCAGCCATGAAATCAATGTCATAAGGCTAGTTAGCAGCATGATGAGTGGATTTAGGTATGATGATTCTAAGTGAAATAAGTCACACAGAAAAAGACACTTATCCTAAGATATCGCTTATAGAGGGAATGTCAAAATCGCTACAATTGAACTGAATTACAAAACAGAACAGAGTCACACCTTTAGAAGACACACTATGGCTGCTTAACGGGAAAGGTGAGGAGGGGTGATGCATAAAACAAGGGTTTGAAATTAGCTCAGACACCGCTCCATAAGCCAAATATGTAATAGACAAGGCCTACTCCCTGCTCAGTGAACTGGACTCAACACACCCTAGTCACCACACAAGAATATATCTGACTAGTAAGAATCTGAAAACCTATGTATCGATATCTCTCTGCAAGTGAATCAAGAGGGTGTAAAGCGGCATCAACACAGCAGGGAAAAGCAGCCAAGCCCGATTCTAAACATACATTACTTTAAAAAACCCACAAAACAAAGACAGTGAAAGAGAGAGAAATACTTACAAAATCCGTTCAGGGTCTCTGATGCAACCTGGATTGACAATATCTAGACCCACAGCTGGATGAGACATAAGGCTGGACACTCTTGGGGCTGAGAGGATTGGTGAGGTTGGGTGAGCAAACGCAGATACTTTAAAGTAACACTGCGGGGAACACACCCCATGGGTCTCAAATCTCCAGGTACAAGGGAATCTTCCTACATCAAAACATGCATGGGAAAGCCAGAAGATGGTATGCCGTGAGATCGGGAAAGGTTTCCAAAACGCACCTCATTTCTCCTCTCCTTGTGCTCGGGTTCACCATTCCAGCCGCTTGACTAACCATCTCCCTACTTGGAGAATCAGCACCTTTAACCTACTGTTTCGTCCAGGTTGCAATTTGTCCTGAGGATGAACGGGAAGACGGGGAACCAACGAAAGACTAGCCCTAGGTATTGGGACAGGCACAGGTCACTCCATTTTCCCATCAGGAAGAAGAATGAACCACAGGCTCAGCCTGCCCCCCAGAACCAAAATAGGGCCTGAAGCAATCCTGCGCTTTTGCGGCCAGCTCCCAAAAAAGCGAGGAGACAAATGGAGCTCAGGGGCACTGCAATTCACAAACGTGCAGAGTTATAAATGAGAACTCTCGTCCACAAATATATTGAGGGAAGGCAACGAAGAGGATTTGAAAGCAAGGCAGATTTGCAGGAAACAGATTTCAGGAGGTAGATTCGACTCGCCTTTAAAGCACATGAAATGCGGCAAAACGTGGACAATGATGCCCTTGGCCAAAAAGGGCGTATGCGTTTTTTCCTGAATATATTCAGGAAAAAACTCATACGCCCTTTTTGGCCAACCAAGCAAGCCGGAAGGGCAAATCAACGCTACAAAGAAGTCTCGCTTGCCCTCGGTCAAAAGGGCCATGCTGAACAAACAGTAAAAACCAGAAAAGCAGGACAGGCCATGGAGACATGGGAGCCTTGCTACGCTGATGGGCGGGATGTAAATTGCCAACAGGCACTCTGGAGAAGAGTACGGTGTGTCCTGAAACAAGTAATAAACACAGCGTTGAGAGCATAGGGCACTTCCACTCATGGGCGTATAAATTGGGAAAACTAAAAATCAACAAGACACAGGCACCCTAAAGTTCATGGCTGCTCTGTTTACAAGTACCTCCGCTTCGGTACACCTTCAATATCCCAGGAAAGAGAAAAATGGATAAAGAAATGGTGTTACTTGGCACAATGGAAAATCACTCAGCCATGAAATCAATGTCATAAGGCTAGTTAGCAGCATGATGTGTGGATTTAGGTACGATGATTCTAAGTGAAATAAGTCACACAGAAAAAGACACTTATCCTAAGATATCGCTTATAGAGGGAATGTCAAAATTGCTACACTTGAACTGAATTACAAAACAGAACAGAGTCACACCTTTAGAAGACACACTATGGCTGCTTAACCGGAAAGGTGAGGTGGGGTGATGCATAAAACAAGGGTTTGAAATTAGCTCAGACACCGCTCCATAAGCCAAATATGTAATAGACAAGGCCTACTCCCTGCTCAGTGAACTGGACTCAACACACCCTAGTCACCGCACAAGAATATATCTGACTAGTATGAATCTGAAAACCTATGTATCGATATCTCTCTGCAAGTGAATCAAGAGGGTGTAAAGCGGCATAAACACAGCAGGGAAAAGCAGCCAAACCCCATTCTAAACATACATTACTTTAAAAAACCCACAAAGCAAAGACAGTGAAAGTGAGAGAAATTCTTACAACATCCGTTCAGGGTCTATGATGCAACCTGGATTGACCATATCTAGACCCTCAGCTGGATGAGACATAAGGCTGGACACTCTTGGGGCTGAGAGGATTGGTGAGGTTGGGTGAGCAAACGCAGATACTTTAAAGTAACACTGCGGGGAACACACTCCATGGGTCTCAAATCTCCAGGTACAAGGGAATCTTCCTACATCAAAACATGCATGGGAAACCCAGAAGATGGTATGCCGTGAGATCGGGAAAGGTTTCTAAAACGCACCTCATTTCTCCTCTCCTTGTGCTCGGGTTCGCCATTCCAGCCGCTTGACTAACCATCTCCCTACTTGGAGAATCAGCACCTTTAACCTACTGTTTCGTCCAGGTTGCAATTTGTCCTGAGGATGAACGGGAAGACGGGGAACCAACGAAAGACTAGCCCTAGGTGTTGGGACAGGCACAGGTCACTCCATTTTCCCATGAGGAAGAAGAATGAACCACAGGCTCAGCCTGCCCCCCAGAACCAAAATAGGGCCTGAAGCAATCCTGCGCTTTAGCGGCCAGCTCCCAAAAAAGCGAGGAGACAAATGGAGCTCAGGGGCACTGCAATTCACAAACGTGCAGAGTTATAAATGAGAACTCTCGTCCACAAATATATTGAGGGAAGGCAACGAAGAGGATTTGAAAGCAAGGCAGATTTGCAGGAAACAGATTTCAGGAGGTAGATTCGACTCGCCTTTAAAGCACATGAAAAGCGGCAAAACGTTGACAATGATGCCCTTGGCCAAAAAGGGCGTATGCGTTTTTTCCTGAATATATTCAGGAAAAAACGCATACGCCCTTTTTGGCCAACCAAGCAAGCCGGAAGGGCAAATCAGCGCTACAAAGAAGTCTCGCTTGCCCTCGGTCAAAAGGGCCATGCTGAACAAAGTGTAAAAACCAGAAAAGCAGGACAGGCCATGGAGACATGGGAGCCTTGCTACGCTGATGGGCGGGATGTAAATTGCCAACAGGCACTCTGGAGAAGAGTACGGTGTGTCCTGAAACAAGTAATAAACACAGCGTAGAGAGCATAGGGCACTTCCACTCAAGGGCGTATAAATTGGGAAAACTAAAAATCAACAAAACACAGGCACCCTAAAGTTTACGGCTGCTCTGTTTCCAAGAACCTCCACTTCGGTACACCTTCAATATCCCAGGAAAGAGAAAAATGGATAAAGAAATGGTGGTACTTGGCACAATGGAATATCACTCAGCCATGAAATCAATGTCATAAGGCTAGTTAGCAGCATGATGAGTGGATTTAGATACGATGATTCTAAGTGAAATAAGTCACACAGAAAAAGACACTTATCCTAAGATATCGCTTATAGAGAGAATGTCAAAATCGCTACACTTGAACTGAATTACAAAACAGAACAGAGTCACACCTTTAGAAGACACACTATGGCTGCTTAACGGAAAAGGTGAGGTGGGGTGATGCATAAAACAAGGGTTTGAAATTAGCTCAGAGACCGCTCCATAAGCCAAATATGTAATAGACAAGGCCTACTCCCTGCTCAGTGAACTGGACTCAACACACCCTAGTCACCACACAAGAATATATCTGACTAGTAAGAATCTGAAAACCTATGTATCGATATCTCTCTGCAAGTGAATCAAGAGGGTGTAAAGCGGCATCAACACAGCAGGGAAAAGCAGCCAAGCCCGATTCTAAACATAAATTACTTTAAAAAACCCACAAAACAAAGACAGTGAAAGAGAGAGAAATTCTTACAAAATCCGTTCAGGGTCTATGATGCAACCTGGATTGACCATATCTAGACCCACAGCTGGATGAGACATAAGGCTGGACACTCTTGGGGCTGAGAGGATTGGTGAGGTTGGGTGAGCAAACGCAGATACTTTAAAGTAACACTGCGGGGAACACACCCCATGGGTCTCAAATCTCCAGGTACAAGGGAATCTTCCTACATCAAAACATGCATGGGAAAGCCAGAAGATGGTATGCCGTGAGATCGGGAAAGGTTTCCAAAACGCACCTCATTTCTCCTCTCCTTGTGCTCGGGTTCACCATTCCAGCCGCTTGACTAACCATCTCCCTACCTGGAGAATCAGCACCTTTAACCTACTGTTTCGTCCAGGTTGCAATGTGTCCTGAGGATGAACGGGAAGACGGGGAACCAACGAAAGACTAGCCCTAGGTATTGGGACAGGCACAGGTCACTCCATTTTCCCATCAGGAAGAAGAATGAACCACAGGCTCAGCCTGCCCCCCAGAACCAAAATAGGGCCTGAAGCAATCCTGCGCTTTTGCGGCCAGCTCCCAAAAAAGCGAGGAGACAAATGGAGCTCAGGGGCACTGCAATTCACAAACGTGCAGAGTTATAAATGAGAACTCTCGTCCACAAATATATTGAGGGAAGGCAACGAAGAGGATTTGAAAGCAAGGCAGATTTGCAGGAAACAGATTTCAGGAGGTAGATTCGACTCGCCTTTAAAGCACATGAAAAGCGGCAAAACGTTGACAATGATGCCCTTGGCCAAAAAGGGCGTATGCGTTTTTTCCTGAATATATTCAGGAAAAAACGCATACGCCCTTTTTGGCCAACCAAGCAAGCCGGAAGGGCAAATCAGCGCTACAAAGAAGTCTCGCTTGCCCTCGGTCAAAAGGGCCATGCTGAACAAACAGTAAAAACCAGAAAAGCAGGACAGGCCATGGAGACATGGGAGCCTTGCTACGCTGATGGGCGGGATATAAATTGCCAACAGGCACTCTGGAGAAGAGAACGGTGTGTCCTGAAACAAGTAATAAACACAGCGTAGAGAGCATAGGGCACTTCCACTCATGGGCGTATAAATTGGGAAAACTAAAAATCAACAAGACACAGGCACCCTAAAGTTTACGGCTGCTCTGTTTCCAAGAACCTCCACTTCGGTACACCTTCAGTATCCCAGGAAAGAGAAAAATGGATAAAGAAATGGTGGTACTTGGCACAATGGAATATCACTCAGCCATGAAATCAATGTCATAAGGCTAGTTAGCAGCATGATGAGTGGATTTAGATACGATGATTCTAAGTGAAATAAGTCACACAGAAAAAGACACTTATCCTAAGATATCGCTTATAGAGGGAATGTCAAAATCGCTACACTTGAACTGAATTACAAAACAGAACAGAGTCACACCTTTAGAAGACACACTATGGCTGCTTAACGGGAAAGGTGAGGTGGGGTGATGCATAAAACAAGGGTTTGAAATTAGCTCAGAGACCGCTCCATAAGCCAAATATGTAATAGACAAGGCCTACTCCCTGCTCAGTGAACTGGACTCAACACACCCTAGTCACCACACAAGAATATATCTGACTAGTAAGAATCTGAAAACCTATGTATCGATATCTCTCTGCAAGTGAATCAAGAGGGTGTAAAGCGGCATCAACACAGCAGGGAAAAGCAGCCAAGCCCGATTCTAAACATAAAATACTTTAAAAAACCCACAAAACAAAGACAGTGAAAGAGAGAGAAATTCTTACAAAATCCGTTCAGGGTCTCTGATGCAACCTGGATTGACCATATCTAGACCCACAGCTGGATGAGACAGAAGGCTGGACACTCTTGTGGCTGAGAGGATTGGTGAGGTTGGGTGAGCAAACGCAGATACTTTAAAGTAACACTGCGGGGAACACACCCCATGGGTCTCAAATCTCCAGGTACAAGGGCATCTTCCTACATCAAAACATGCATGGGAAACCCAGAAGATGGTATGCCATGAGATCGGGAAAGGTTTCTAAAACGCACCTCATTTCTCCTCTCCTTGTGCTCGGGTTCGCCATTCCAGCCGCTTGACTAACCATCTCCCTACTTGGAAAATCAGCACCTTTAACCTCTTGATTGTACAGGTTGCAATTTGTCCTGAGGATGAACGGGAAGACGCAGAACCAACGAGAGACGAGCCCTAGGTGTTGGGACAGGCATAGGTCACTCCATTTTCCCATCAGGAAGAAGAATGAACCACAGGCTCAGCCTGCCCCCCAGAACCAAAATAGGGCCTGAAGCAATCCTGCGCTTTTGCGGCCAGCTCCCAAAAAAGCGAGGAGACAAATGGAGCTCAGGGGCACTGCAATTCACAAACGTGCAGAGTTATAAATGAGAACTCTCGTCCACAAATATATTGAGGGAAGGCAACGTAGAGGATTTGAAAGCAAGGCAGATTTGCAGGAAACAGATTTCAGGAGGTAGATTCGACTCGCCTTTAAAGCACATGAAAAGCGGCAAAACGTTGACAATGATGCCCTTGGCCAAAAAGGGCGTATGCGTTTTTTCCTGAATATATTCAGGAAAAAACGCATACGCCCTTTTTGGCCAACCAAGCAAGCCGGAAGGGCAAATCAGCGCTACAAAGAAGTCTCGCTTGCCCTCGGTCAAAAGGGCCATGCTGAAAAAAGTGTAAAAACCAGAAAAGCAGGACAGGCCATGGAGACATGGGAGCCTTGCTACGCTGATGGGCGGGATGTAAATTGCCAACAGGCACTCTGGAGAAGAGTACGGTGTGTCCTGAAACAAGTAATAAACACAGCGTAGAGAGCATAGGGCACTTCCACTCAAGGGCGTATAAATTGGGAAAACTAAAAATCAACAAGACACAGGCACCCTAAAGTTTACGGCTGCAATGTTTCCAAGAACCTCCACTTCGGTACACCTTCAATATCCCAGGAAAGATTAAAATGGATAAAGAAATGGTGGTACTTGGCACAATGGAATATCACTCAGCCATGAAATCAATGTCATAAGGCTAGTTAGCAGCATGATGAGTGGATTTAGATACGATGATTCTAAGTGAAATAAGTCACACAGAAAAAGACACTTATCCTAAGATATCGCTTATAGAGGGAATGTCAAAATCGCTACACTTGAACTGAATTACAAAACAGAACAGAGTCACACCTTTAGAAGACACACTATGGCTGCTTAACGGGAAAGGTGAGGTGGGGTGATGCATAAAACAAGGGTTTGAAATTAGCTCAGAGACCGCTCCATAAGCCAAATATGTAATAGACAAGGCCTACTCCCTGCTCAGTGAACTGGACTCAACACACCCTAGTCACCACACAAGAATATATCTGACTAGTAAGAATCTGAAAACCTCTGTATCGATATCTCTCTGCAAGTGAATCAAGAGGGTGTAAAGCGGCATCAACACAGCAGGGAAAAGCAGCCAAGCCCGATTCTAAACATAAATTACTTTAAAAAACCCACAAAACAAAGACAGTGAAAGAGAGAGAAATTCTTACAAAATCCGTTCAGGGTCTATGATGCAACCTGGATTGACCATATCTAGACCCACAGCTGGATGAGACATAAGGCTGGACACTCTTGGGGCTGAGAGGATTGGTGAGGTTGGGTGAGCAAACGCAGATAGTTTAAAGTAACACTGCGGGGAACACACCCCATGGGTCTCAAATCTCCAGGTACAAGGGAATCTTCCTACATCAAAACATGCATGGGAAAGCCAGAAGATGGTATGCCGTGAGATCGGGAAAGGTTTCCAAAACGCACCTCATTTCTCCTCTCCTTGTGCTCGGGTTCACCATTCCAGCCGCTTGACTAACCATCTCCCTACTTGGAGAATCAGCACCTTTAACCTACTGTTTCGTCCAGGTTGCAATTTGTCCTGAGGATGAACGGGAAGACAGGGAACCAACGAAAGACTAGCCCTAGGTATTGGGACAGGAACAGGTCACTCCATTTTCCCATCAGGAAGAAGAATGAACCACAGGCTCAGCCTGCCCCCCAGAACCAAAATAGGGCCTGAAGCAATCCTGCGCTTTTGCGGCCAGCTCCCAAAAAAGCGAGGAGACAAATGGAGCTCAGGGGCACTGCAATTCACAAACGTGCAGAGTTATAAATGAGAACTCTCGTCCACAAATATATTGAGGGAAGGCAACGAAGAGGATTTGAAAGCAAGGCAGATTTGCAGGAAACAGATTTCAGGAGGTAGATTCGACTCGCCTTTAAAGCACATGAAAAGCGGCAAAACGTTGACAATGATGCCCTTGGCCAAAAAGGGCGTATGCGTTTTTTCCTGAATATATTCAGGAAAAAACGCATACGCCCTTTTTGGCCAACCAAGCAAGCCGGAAGGGCAAATCAGCGCTACAAAGAAGTCTCGCTTGCCCTCGGTCAAATGGGCCATGCTGAACAAACAGTAAAAACCAGAAAAGCAGGACAGGCCATGGAGACATGGGAGCCTTGCTACGCTGATGGGCGGGATATAAATTGCCAACAGGCACTCTGGAGAAGAGTACGGTGTGTCCTGAAACAAGTAATAAACACAGCGTAGAGAGCATAGGGCACTTCCACTCATGGGCGTATAAATTGGGAAAACTAAAAATCAACAAGACACAGGCACCCTAAAGTTCATGGCTGCTCTGTTTACAAGAACCTCCGCTTCGGTACACCTTCAATATCCCAGGAAAGAGAAAAATGGATAAAGAAATGGTGTTACTTGGCACAACGGAATATCACTCAGCCATGAAATCAATGTCATAAGGCTAGTTAGCAGCATGATGTGTGGATTTAGGTACGATGATTCTAAGTGAAATAAGTCACACAGAAAAAGACACTTATCCTAAGATATCGCTTATAGAGGGAATGTCAAAATCGCTACACTTGAACTGAATTACAAAACAGAACAGAGTCACACCTTTAGAAGACACACTATGGCTGCTTAACGGGAAAGGTGAGGAGGGGTGATGCATAAAACAAGGGTTTGAAATTAGCTCAGACACCGCTCCATAAGCCAAATATGTAATAGACAAGGCCTACTCCCTGCTCAGTGAACTGGACTCAACACACCCTAGTCACCACACAAGAATATATCTGACTAGTAAGAATCTGAAAACCTATGTATCGATATCTCTCTGCAAGTGAATCAAGAGGGTGTAAAGCGGCATCAACACAGCAGGGAAAAGCAGCCAAGCCCGATTCTAAACATACATTACTTTAAAAAACCCACAAAACAAAGACAGTGAAAGAGAGAGAAATTCTTACAAAATCCGTTCAGGGTCTCTGATGCAACCTGGATTGACCATATCTAGACCCACAGCTGGATGAGACATAAGGCTGGACACTCTTGGGGCTGAGAGGATTGGTGAGGTTGGGTGAGCAAACGCAGATACTTTAAAGTAACACTGCGGGGAACACACCCCATGGGTCTCAAATCTCCAGGTACAAGGGAATCTTCCTACATCAAAACATGCATGGGAAAGCCAGAAGATGGTATGCCGTGAGATCGGGAAAGGTTTCCAAAACGCACCTCATTTCTCCTCTCCTTGTGCTCGGGTTCACCATTCCAGCCGCTTGACTAACCATCTCCCTACTTGGAGAATCAGCACCTTTAACCTACTGTTTCGTCCAGGTTGCAATTTGTCCTGAGGATGAACGGGAAGACGGGGAACCAACGAAAGACTAGCCCTAGGTATTGGGACAGGCACAGGTCACTCCATTTTCCCATCAGGAAGAAGAATGAACCACAGGCTCAGCCTGCCCCCCAGAACCAAAATAGGGCCTGAAGCAATCCTGCGCTTTTGCGGCCAGCTCCCAAAAAAGCGAGGAGACAAATGGAGCTCAGGGGCACTGCAATTCACAAACGTGCAGAGTTATAAATGAGAACTCTCGTCCACAAATATATTGAGGGAAGGCAACGAAGAGGATTTGAAAGCAAGGCAGATTTGCAGGAAACAGATTTCAGGAGGTAGATTCGACTCGCCTTTAAAGCACATGAAATGCGGCAAAACGTGGACAATGATGCCCTTGGCCAAAAAGGGCGTATGCGTTTTTTCCTGAATATATTCAGGAAAAAACTCATACGCCCTTTTTGGCCAACCAAGCAAGCCGGAAGGGCAAATCAACGCTACAAAGAAGTCTCGCTTGCCCTCGGTCAAAAGGGCCATGCTGAACAAACAGTAAAAACCAGAAAAGCAGGACAGGCCATGGAGACATGGGAGCCTTGCTACGCTGATGGGCGGGATGTAAATTGCCAACAGGCACTCTGGAGAAGAGTACGGTGTGTCCTGAAACAAGTAATAAACACAGCGTTGAGAGCATAGGGCACTTCCACTCATGGGCGTATAAATTGGGAAAACTAAAAATCAACAAGACACAGGCACCCTAAAGTTCATGGCTGCTCTGTTTACAAGTACCTCCGCTTCGGTACACCTTCAATATCCCAGGAAAGAGAAAAATGGATAAAGAAATGGTGTTACTTGGCACAATGGAAAATCACTCAGCCATGAAATCAATGTCATAAGGCTAGTTAGCAGCATGATGTGTGGATTTAGGTACGATGATTCTAAGTGAAATAAGTCACACAGAAAAAGACACTTATCCTAAGATATCGCTTATAGAGGGAATGTCAAAATTGCTACACTTGAACTGAATTACAAAACAGAACAGAGTCACACCTTTAGAAGACACACTATGGCTGCTTAACCGGAAAGGTGAGGTGGGGTGATGCATAAAACAAGGGTTTGAAATTAGCTCAGACACCGCTCCATAAGCCAAATATGTAATAGACAAGGCCTACTCCCTGCTCAGTGAACTGGACTCAACACACCCTAGTCACCGCACAAGAATATATCTGACTAGTATGAATCTGAAAACCTATGTATCGATATCTCTCTGCAAGTGAATCAAGAGGGTGTAAAGCGGCATAAACACAGCAGGGAAAAGCAGCCAAACCCCATTCTAAACATACATTACTTTAAAAAACCCACAAAGCAAAGACAGTGAAAGTGAGAGAAATTCTTACAACATCCGTTCAGGGTCTATGATGCAACCTGGATTGACCATATCTAGACCCTCAGCTGGATGAGACATAAGGCTGGACACTCTTGGGGCTGAGAGGATTGGTGAGGTTGGGTGAGCAAACGCAGATACTTTAAAGTAACACTGCGGGGAACACACTCCATGGGTCTCAAATCTCCAGGTACAAGGGAATCTTCCTACATCAAAACATGCATGGGAAACCCAGAAGATGGTATGCCGTGAGATCGGGAAAGGTTTCTAAAACGCACCTCATTTCTCCTCTCCTTGTGCTCGGGTTCGCCATTCCAGCCGCTTGACTAACCATCTCCCTACTTGGAGAATCAGCACCTTTAACCTACTGTTTCGTCCAGGTTGCAATTTGTCCTGAGGATGAACGGGAAGACGGGGAACCAACGAAAGACTAGCCCTAGGTGTTGGGACAGGCACAGGTCACTCCATTTTCCCATGAGGAAGAAGAATGAACCACAGGCTCAGCCTGCCCCCCAGAACCAAAATAGGGCCTGAAGCAATCCTGCGCTTTAGCGGCCAGCTCCCAAAAAAGCGAGGAGACAAATGGAGCTCAGGGGCACTGCAATTCACAAACGTGCAGAGTTATAAATGAGAACTCTCGTCCACAAATATATTGAGGGAAGGCAACGAAGAGGATTTGAAAGCAAGGCAGATTTGCAGGAAACAGATTTCAGGAGGTAGATTCGACTCGCCTTTAAAGCACATGAAAAGCGGCAAAACGTTGACAATGATGCCCTTGGCCAAAAAGGGCGTATGCGTTTTTTCCTGAATATATTCAGGAAAAAACGCATACGCCCTTTTTGGCCAACCAAGCAAGCCGGAAGGGCAAATCAGCGCTACAAAGAAGTCTCGCTTGCCCTCGGTCAAAAGGGCCATGCTGAACAAAGTGTAAAAACCAGAAAAGCAGGACAGGCCATGGAGACATGGGAGCCTTGCTACGCTGATGGGCGGGATGTAAATTGCCAACAGGCACTCTGGAGAAGAGTACGGTGTGTCCTGAAACAAGTAATAAACACAGCGTAGAGAGCATAGGGCACTTCCACTCAAGGGCGTATAAATTGGGAAAACTAAAAATCAACAAAACACAGGCACCCTAAAGTTTACGGCTGCTCTGTTTCCAAGAACCTCCACTTCGGTACACCTTCAATATCCCAGGAAAGAGAAAAATGGATAAAGAAATGGTGGTACTTGGCACAATGCAATATCACTCAGCCATGAAATCAATGTCATAAGGCTAGTTAGCAGCATGATGAGTGGATTTAGATACGATGATTCTAAGTGAAATAAGTCACACAGAAAAAGACACTTATCCTAAGATATCGCTTATAGAGGGAATGTCAAAATCGCTACACTTGAACTGAATTACAAAACAGAACAGAGTCACACCTTTAGAAGACACACTATGGCTGCTTAACGGAAAAGGTGAGGTGGGGTGATGCATAAAACAAGGGTTTGAAATTAGCTCAGAGACCGCTCCATAAGCCAAATATGTAATAGACAAGGCCTACTCCCTGCTCAGTGAACTGGACTCAACACACCCTAGTCACCACACAAGAATATATCTGACTAGTAAGAATCTGAAAACCTATGTATCGATATCTCTCTGCAAGTGAATCAAGAGGGTGTAAAGCGGCATCAACACAGCAGGGAAAAGCAGCCAAGCCCGATTCTAAACATAAATTACTTTAAAAAACCCACAAAACAAAGACAGTGAAAGAGAGAGAAATTCTTACAAAATCCGTTCAGGGTCTATGATGCAACCTGGATTGACCATATCTAGACCCACAGCTGGATGAGACATAAGGCTGGACACTCTTGGGGCTGAGAGGATTGGTGAGGTTGGGTGAGCAAACGCAGATACTTTAAAGTAACACTGCGGGGAACACACCCCATGGGTCTCAAATCTCCAGGTACAAGGGAATCTTCCTACATCAAAACATGCATGGGAAAGCCAGAAGATGGTATGCCGTGAGATCGGGAAAGGTTTCCAAAACGCACCTCATTTCTCCTCTCCTTGTGCTCGGGTTCACCATTCCAGCCGCTTGACTAACCATCTCCCTACCTGGAGAATCAGCACCTTTAACCTACTGTTTCGTCCAGGTTGCAATTTGTCCTGAGGATGAACGGGAAGACGGGGAACCAACGAAAGACTAGCCCTAGGTATTGGGACAGGCACAGGTCACTCCATTTTCCCATCAGGAAGAAGAATGAACCACAGGCTCAGCCTGCCCCCCAGAACCAAAATAGGGCCTGAAGCAATCCTGCGCTTTTGCGGCCAGCTCCCAAAAAAGCGAGGAGACAAATGGAGCTCAGGGGCACTGCAATTCACAAACGTGCAGAGTTATAAATGAGAACTCTCGTCCACAAATATATTGAGGGAAGGCAACGAAGAGGATTTGAAAGCAAGGCAGATTTGCAGGAAACAGATTTCAGGAGGTAGATTCGACTCGCCTTTAAAGCACATGAAAAGCGGCAAAACGTTGACAATGATGCCCTTGGCCAAAAAGGGCGTATGCGTTTTTTCCTGAATATATTCAGGAAAAAACGCATACGCCCTTTTTGGCCAACCAAGCAAGCCGGAAGGGCAAATCAGCGCTACAAAGAAGTCTCGCTTGCCCTCGGTCAAAAGGGCCATGCTGAACAAACAGTAAAAACCAGAAAAGCAGGACAGGCCATGGAGACATGGGAGCCTTGCTACGCTGATGGGCGGGATATAAATTGCCAACAGGCACTCTGGAGAAGAGAACGGTGTGTCCTGAAACAAGTAATAAACACAGCGTAGAGAGCATAGGGCACTTCAACTCATGGGCGTATAAATTGGGAAAACTAAAAATCAACAAGACACAGGCACCCTAAAGTTTACGGCTGCTCTGTTTCCAAGAACCTCCACTTCGGTACACCTTCAATATCCCAGGAAAGAGAAAAATGGATAAAGAAATGGTGGTACTTGGCACAATGGAATATCACTCAGCCATGAAATCAATGTCATAAGGCTAGTTAGCAGCATGATGAGTGGATTTAGATACGATGATTCTAAGTGAAATAAGTCACACAGAAAAAGACACTTATCCTAAGATATCGCTTATAGAGGGAATGTCAAAATCGCTACACTTGAACTGAATTACAAAACAGAACAGAGTCACACCTTTAGAAGACACACTATGGCTGCTTAACGGGAAAGGTGAGGTGGGGTGATGCATAAAACAAGGGTTTGAAATTAGCTCAGAGACCGCTCCATAAGCCAAATATGTAATAGACAAGGCCTACTCCCTGCTCAGTGAACTGGACTCAACACACCCTAGTCACCACACAAGAATATATCTGACTAGTAAGAATCTGAAAACCTATGTATCGATATCTCTCTGCAAGTGAATCAAGAGGGTGTAAAGCGGCATCAACACAGCAGGGAAAAGCAGCCAAGCCCGATTCTAAACATAAAATACTTTAAAAAACCCACAAAACAAAGACAGTGAAAGAGAGAGAAATTCTTACAAAATCCGTTCAGGGTCTCTGATGCAACCTGGATTGACCATATCTAGACCCACAGCTGGATGAGACAGAAGGCTGGACACTCTTGTGGCTGAGAGGATTGGTGAGGTTGGGTGAGCAAACGCAGATACTTTAAAGTAACACTGCGGGGAACACACCCCATGGGTCTCAAATCTCCAGGTACAAGGGCATCTTCCTACATCAAAACATGCATGGGAAACCCAGAAGATGGTATGCCATGAGATCGGGAAAGGTTTCTAAAACGCACCTCATTTCTCCTCTCCTTGTGCTCGGGTTCGCCATTCCAGCCGCTTGACTAACCATCTCCCTACTTGGAAAATCAGCACCTTTAACCTCTTGATTGTACAGGTTGCAATTTGTCCTGAGGATGAACGGGAAGACGCAGAACCAACGAGAGACGAGCCCTAGGTGTTGGGACAGGCATAGGTCACTCCATTTTCCCATCAGGAAGAAGAATGAACCACAGGCTCAGCCTGCCCCCCAGAACCAAAATAGGGCCTGAAGCAATCCTGCGCTTTTGCGGCCAGCTCCCAAAAAAGCGAGGAGACAAATGGAGCTCAGGGGCACTGCAATTCACAAACGTGCAGAGTTATAAATGAGAACTCTCGTCCACAAATATATTGAGGGAAGGCAACGTAGAGGATTTGAAAGCAAGGCAGATTTGCAGGAAACAGATTTCAGGAGGTAGATTCGACTCGCCTTTAAAGCACATGAAAAGCGGCAAAACGTTGACAATGATGCCCTTGGCCAAAAAGGGCGTATGCGTTTTTTCCTGAATATATTCAGGAAAAAACGCATACGCCCTTTTTGGCCAACCAAGCAAGCCGGAAGGGCAAATCAGCGCTACAAAGAAGTCTCGCTTGCCCTCGGTCAAAAGGGCCATGCTGAAAAAAGTGTAAAAACCAGAAAAGCAGGACAGGCCATGGAGACATGGGAGCCTTGCTACGCTGATGGGCGGGATGTAAATTGCCAACAGGCACTCTGGAGAAGAGTACGGTGTGTCCTGAAACAAGTAATAAACACAGCGTAGAGAGCATAGGGCACTTCCACTCAAGGGCGTATAAATTGGGAAAACTAAAAATCAACAAGACACAGGCACCCTAAAGTTTACGGCTGCAATGTTTCCAAGAACCTCCACTTCGGTACACCTTCAATATCCCAGGAAAGATTAAAATGGATAAAGAAATGGTGGTACTTGGCACAATGGAATATCACTCAGCCATGAAATCAATGTCATAAGGCTAGTTAGCAGCATGATGAGTGGATTTAGATACGATGATTCTAAGTGAAATAAGTCACACAGAAAAAGACACTTATCCTAAGATATCGCTTATAGAGGGAATGTCAAAATCGCTACACTTGAACTGAATTACAAAACAGAACAGAGTCACACCTTTAGAAGACACACTATGGCTGCTTAACGGGAAAGGTGAGGTGGGGTGATGCATAAAACAAGGGTTTGAAATTAGCTCAGAGACCGCTCCATAAGCCAAATATGTAATAGACAAGGCCTACTCCCTGCTCAGTGAACTGGACTCAACACACCCTAGTCACCACACAAGAATATATCTGACTAGTAAGAATCTGAAAACCTCTGTATCGATATCTCTCTGCAAGTGAATCAAGAGGGTGTAAAGCGGCATCAACACAGCAGGGAAAAGCAGCCAAGCCCGATTCTAAACATAAATTACTTTAAAAAACCCACAAAACAAAGACAGTGAAAGAGAGAGAAATTCTTACAAAATCCGTTCAGGGTCTATGATGCAACCTGGATTGACCATATCTAGACCCACAGCTGGATGAGACATAAGGCTGGACACTCTTGGGGCTGAGAGGATTGGTGAGGTTGGGTGAGCAAACGCAGATAGTTTAAAGTAACACTGCGGGGAACACACCCCATGGGTCTCAAATCTCCAGGTACAAGGGAATCTTCCTACATCAAAACATGCATGGGAAAGCCAGAAGATGGTATGCCGTGAGATCGGGAAAGGTTTCCAAAACGCACCTCATTTCTCCTCTCCTTGTGCTCGGGTTCACCATTCCAGCCGCTTGACTAACCATCTCCCTACTTGGAGAATCAGCACCTTTAACCTACTGTTTCGTCCAGGTTGCAATTTGTCCTGAGGATGAACGGGAAGACAGGGAACCAACGAAAGACTAGCCCTAGGTATTGGGACAGGAACAGGTCACTCCATTTTCCCATCAGGAAGAAGAATGAACCACAGGCTCAGCCTGCCCCCCAGAACCAAAATAGGGCCTGAAGCAATCCTGCGCTTTTGCGGCCAGCTCCCAAAAAAGCGAGGAGACAAATGGAGCTCAGGGGCACTGCAATTCACAAACGTGCAGAGTTATAAATGAGAACTCTCGTCCACAAATATATTGAGGGAAGGCAACGAAGAGGATTTGAAAGCAAGGCAGATTTGCAGGAAACAGATTTCAGGAGGTAGATTCGACTCGCCTTTAAAGCACATGAAAAGCGGCAAAACGTTGACAATGATGCCCTTGGCCAAAAAGGGCGTATGCGTTTTTTCCTGAATATATTCAGGAAAAAACGCATACGCCCTTTTTGGCCAACCAAGCAAGCCGGAAGGGCAAATCAGCGCTACAAAGAAGTCTCGCTTGCCCTCGGTCAAATGGGCCATGCTGAACAAACAGTAAAAACCAGAAAAGCAGGACAGGCCATGGAGACATGGGAGCCTTGCTACGCTGATGGGCGGGATATAAATTGCCAACAGGCACTCTGGAGAAGAGTACGGTGTGTCCTGAAACAAGTAATAAACACAGCGTAGAGAGCATAGGGCACTTCCACTCATGGGCGTATAAATTGGGAAAACTAAAAATCAACAAGACACAGGCACCCTAAAGTTCATGGCTGCTCTGTTTACAAGAACCTCCGCTTCGGTACACCTTCAATATCCCAGGAAAGAGAAAAATGGATAAAGAAATGGTGTTACTTGGCACAACGGAATATCACTCAGCCATGAAATCAATGTCATAAGGCTAGTTAGCAGCATGATGTGTGGATTTAGGTACGATGATTCTAAGTGAAATAAGTCACACAGAAAAAGACACTTATCCTAAGATATCGCTTATAGAGGGAATGTCAAAATCGCTACACTTGAACTGAATTACAAAACAGAACAGAGTCACACCTTTAGAAGACACACTATGGCTGCTTAACGGGAAAGGTGAGGAGGGGTGATGCATAAAACAAGGGTTTGAAATTAGCTCAGACACCGCTCCATAAGCCAAATATGTAATAGACAAGGCCTACTCCCTGCTCAGTGAACTGGACTCAACACACCCTAGTCACCACACAAGAATATATCTGACTAGTAAGAATCTGAAAACCTATGTATCGATATCTCTCTGCAAGTGAATCAAGAGGGTGTAAAGCGGCATCAACACAGCAGGGAAAAGCAGCCAAGCCCGATTCTAAACATACATTACTTTAAAAAACCCACAAAACAAAGACAGTGAAAGAGAGAGAAATTCTTACAAAATCCGTTCAGGGTCTCTGATGCAACCTGGATTGACCATATCTAGACCCACAGCTGGATGAGACATAAGGCTGGACACTCTTGGGGCTGAGAGGATTGGTGAGGTTGGGTGAGCAAACGCAGATACTTTAAAGTAACACTGCGGGGAACACACCCCATGGGTCTCAAATCTCCAGGTACAAGGGAATCTTCCTACATCAAAACATGCATGGGAAAGCCAGAAGATGGTATGCCGTGAGATCGGGAAAGGTTTCCAAAACGCACCTCATTTCTCCTCTCCTTGTGCTCGGGTTCACCATTCCAGCCGCTTGACTAACCATCTCCCTACTTGGAGAATCAGCACCTTTAACCTACTGTTTCGTCCAGGTTGCAATTTGTCCTGAGGATGAACGGGAAGACGGGGAACCAACGAAAGACTAGCCCTAGGTATTGGGACAGGCACAGGTCACTCCATTTTCCCATCAGGAAGAAGAATGAACCACAGGCTCAGCCTGCCCCCCAGAACCAAAATAGGGCCTGAAGCAATCCTGCGCTTTTGCGGCCAGCTCCCAAAAAAGCGAGGAGACAAATGGAGCTCAGGGGCACTGCAATTCACAAACGTGCAGAGTTATAAATGAGAACTCTCGTCCACAAATATATTGAGGGAAGGCAACGAAGAGGATTTGAAAGCAAGGCAGATTTGCAGGAAACAGATTTCAGGAGGTAGATTCGACTCGCCTTTAAAGCACATGAAATGCGGCAAAACGTGGACAATGATGCCCTTGGCCAAAAAGGGCGTATGCGTTTTTTCCTGAATATATTCAGGAAAAAACTCATACGCCCTTTTTGGCCAACCAAGCAAGCCGGAAGGGCAAATCAACGCTACAAAGAAGTCTCGCTTGCCCTCGGTCAAAAGGGCCATGCTGAACAAACAGTAAAAACCAGAAAAGCAGGACAGGCCATGGAGACATGGGAGCCTTGCTACGCTGATGGGCGGGATGTAAATTGCCAACAGGCACTCTGGAGAAGAGTACGGTGTGTCCTGAAACAAGTAATAAACACAGCGTTGAGAGCATAGGGCACTTCCACTCATGGGCGTATAAATTGGGAAAACTAAAAATCAACAAGACACAGGCACCCTAAAGTTCATGGCTGCTCTGTTTACAAGTACCTCCGCTTCGGTACACCTTCAATATCCCAGGAAAGAGAAAAATGGATAAAGAAATGGTGTTACTTGGCACAATGGAAAATCACTCAGCCATGAAATCAATGTCATAAGGCTAGTTAGCAGCATGATGTGTGGATTTAGGTACGATGATTCTAAGTGAAATAAGTCACACAGAAAAAGACACTTATCCTAAGATATCGCTTATAGAGGGAATGTCAAAATTGCTACACTTGAACTGAATTACAAAACAGAACAGAGTCACACCTTTAGAAGACACACTATGGCTGCTTAACCGGAAAGGTGAGGTGGGGTGATGCATAAAACAAGGGTTTGAAATTAGCTCAGACACCGCTCCATAAGCCAAATATGTAATAGACAAGGCCTACTCCCTGCTCAGTGAACTGGACTCAACACACCCTAGTCACCGCACAAGAATATATCTGACTAGTATGAATCTGAAAACCTATGTATCGATATCTCTCTGCAAGTGAATCAAGAGGGTGTAAAGCGGCATAAACACAGCAGGGAAAAGCAGCCAAACCCCATTCTAAACATACATTACTTTAAAAAACCCACAAAGCAAAGACAGTGAAAGTGAGAGAAATTCTTACAACATCCGTTCAGGGTCTATGATGCAACCTGGATTGACCATATCTAGACCCTCAGCTGGATGAGACATAAGGCTGGACACTCTTGGGGCTGAGAGGATTGGTGAGGTTGGGTGAGCAAACGCAGATACTTTAAAGTAACACTGCGGGGAACACACTCCATGGGTCTCAAATCTCCAGGTACAAGGGAATCTTCCTACATCAAAACATGCATGGGAAACCCAGAAGATGGTATGCCGTGAGATCGGGAAAGGTTTCTAAAACGCACCTCATTTCTCCTCTCCTTGTGCTCGGGTTCGCCATTCCAGCCGCTTGACTAACCATCTCCCTACTTGGAGAATCAGCACCTTTAACCTACTGTTTCGTCCAGGTTGCAATTTGTCCTGAGGATGAACGGGAAGACGGGGAACCAACGAAAGACTAGCCCTAGGTGTTGGGACAGGCACAGGTCACTCCATTTTCCCATGAGGAAGAAGAATGAACCACAGGCTCAGCCTGCCCCCCAGAACCAAAATAGGGCCTGAAGCAATCCTGCGCTTTAGCGGCCAGCTCCCAAAAAAGCGAGGAGACAAATGGAGCTCAGGGGCACTGCAATTCACAAACGTGCAGAGTTATAAATGAGAACTCTCGTCCACAAATATATTGAGGGAAGGCAACGAAGAGGATTTGAAAGCAAGGCAGATTTGCAGGAAACAGATTTCAGGAGGTAGATTCGACTCGCCTTTAAAGCACATGAAAAGCGGCAAAACGTTGACAATGATGCCCTTGGCCAAAAAGGGCGTATGCGTTTTTTCCTGAATATATTCAGGAAAAAACGCATACGCCCTTTTTGGCCAACCAAGCAAGCCGGAAGGGCAAATCAGCGCTACAAAGAAGTCTCGCTTGCCCTCGGTCAAAAGGGCCATGCTGAACAAAGTGTAAAAACCAGAAAAGCAGGACAGGCCATGGAGACATGGGAGCCTTGCTACGCTGATGGGCGGGATGTAAATTGCCAACAGGCACTCTGGAGAAGAGTACGGTGTGTCCTGAAACAAGTAATAAACACAGCGTAGAGAGCATAGGGCACTTCCACTCAAGGGCGTATAAATTGGGAAAACTAAAAATCAACAAAACACAGGCACCCTAAAGTTTACGGCTGCTCTGTTTCCAAGAACCTCCACTTCGGTACACCTTCAATATCCCAGGAAAGAGAAAAATGGATAAAGAAATGGTGGTACTTGGCACAATGCAATATCACTCAGCCATGAAATCAATGTCATAAGGCTAGTTAGCAGCATGATGAGTGGATTTAGATACGATGATTCTAAGTGAAATAAGTCACACAGAAAAAGACACTTATCCTAAGATATCGCTTATAGAGGGAATGTCAAAATCGCTACACTTGAACTGAATTACAAAACAGAACAGAGTCACACCTTTAGAAGACACACTATGGCTGCTTAACGGAAAAGGTGAGGTGGGGTGATGCATAAAACAAGGGTTTGAAATTAGCTCAGAGACCGCTCCATAAGCCAAATATGTAATAGACAAGGCCTACTCCCTGCTCAGTGAACTGGACTCAACACACCCTAGTCACCACACAAGAATATATCTGACTAGTAAGAATCTGAAAACCTATGTATCGATATCTCTCTGCAAGTGAATCAAGAGGGTGTAAAGCGGCATCAACACAGCAGGGAAAAGCAGCCAAGCCCGATTCTAAACATAAATTACTTTAAAAAACCCACAAAACAAAGACAGTGAAAGAGAGAGAAATTCTTACAAAATCCGTTCAGGGTCTATGATGCAACCTGGATTGACCATATCTAGACCCACAGCTGGATGAGACATAAGGCTGGACACTCTTGGGGCTGAGAGGATTGGTGAGGTTGGGTGAGCAAACGCAGATACTTTAAAGTAACACTGCGGGGAACACACCCCATGGGTCTCAAATCTCCAGGTACAAGGGAATCTTCCTACATCAAAACATGCATGGGAAAGCCAGAAGATGGTATGCCGTGAGATCGGGAAAGGTTTCCAAAACGCACCTCATTTCTCCTCTCCTTGTGCTCGGGTTCACCATTCCAGCCGCTTGACTAACCATCTCCCTACCTGGAGAATCAGCACCTTTAACCTACTGTTTCGTCCAGGTTGCAATTTGTCCTGAGGATGAACGGGAAGACGGGGAACCAACGAAAGACTAGCCCTAGGTATTGGGACAGGCACAGGTCACTCCATTTTCCCATCAGGAAGAAGAATGAACCACAGGCTCAGCCTGCCCCCCAGAACCAAAATAGGGCCTGAAGCAATCCTGCGCTTTTGCGGCCAGCTCCCAAAAAAGCGAGGAGACAAATGGAGCTCAGGGGCACTGCAATTCACAAACGTGCAGAGTTATAAATGAGAACTCTCGTCCACAAATATATTGAGGGAAGGCAACGAAGAGGATTTGAAAGCAAGGCAGATTTGCAGGAAACAGATTTCAGGAGGTAGATTCGACTCGCCTTTAAAGCACATGAAAAGCGGCAAAACGTTGACAATGATGCCCTTGGCCAAAAAGGGCGTATGCGTTTTTTCCTGAATATATTCAGGAAAAAACGCATACGCCCTTTTTGGCCAACCAAGCAAGCCGGAAGGGCAAATCAGCGCTACAAAGAAGTCTCGCTTGCCCTCGGTCAAAAGGGCCATGCTGAACAAACAGTAAAAACCAGAAAAGCAGGACAGGCCATGGAGACATGGGAGCCTTGCTACGCTGATGGGCGGGATATAAATTGCCAACAGGCACTCTGGAGAAGAGAACGGTGTGTCCTGAAACAAGTAATAAACACAGCGTAGAGAGCATAGGGCACTTCAACTCATGGGCGTATAAATTGGGAAAACTAAAAATCAACAAGACACAGGCACCCTAAAGTTTACGGCTGCTCTGTTTCCAAGAACCTCCACTTCGGTACACCTTCAATATCCCAGGAAAGAGAAAAATGGATAAAGAAATGGTGGTACTTGGCACAATGGAATATCACTCAGCCATGAAATCAATGTCATAAGGCTAGTTAGCAGCATGATGAGTGGATTTAGATACGATGATTCTAAGTGAAATAAGTCACACAGAAAAAGACACTTATCCTAAGATATCGCTTATAGAGGGAATGTCAAAATCGCTACACTTGAACTGAATTACAAAACAGAACAGAGTCACACCTTTAGAAGACACACTATGGCTGCTTAACGGGAAAGGTGAGGTGGGGTGATGCATAAAACAAGGGTTTGAAATTAGCTCAGAGACCGCTCCATAAGCCAAATATGTAATAGACAAGGCCTACTCCCTGCTCAGTGAACTGGACTCAACACACCCTAGTCACCACACAAGAATATATCTGACTAGTAAGAATCTGAAAACCTATGTATCGATATCTCTCTGCAAGTGAATCAAGAGGGTGTAAAGCGGCATCAACACAGCAGGGAAAAGCAGCCAAGCCCGATTCTAAACATAAAATACTTTAAAAAACCCACAAAACAAAGACAGTGAAAGAGAGAGAAATTCTTACAAAATCCGTTCAGGGTCTCTGATGCAACCTGGATTGACCATATCTAGACCCACAGCTGGATGAGACAGAAGGCTGGACACTCTTGTGGCTGAGAGGATTGGTGAGGTTGGGTGAGCAAACGCAGATACTTTAAAGTAACACTGCGGGGAACACACCCCATGGGTCTCAAATCTCCAGGTACAAGGGCATCTTCCTACATCAAAACATGCATGGGAAACCCAGAAGATGGTATGCCATGAGATCGGGAAAGGTTTCTAAAACGCACCTCATTTCTCCTCTCCTTGTGCTCGGGTTCGCCATTCCAGCCGCTTGACTAACCACCTCCCTACTTGGAAAATCAGCACCTTTAACCTCTTGATTGTACAGGTTGCAATTTGTCCTGAGGATGAACGGGAAGACGCAGAACCAACGAGAGACGAGCCCTAGGTGTTGGGACAGGCATAGGTCACTCCATTTTCCCATCAGGAAGAAGAATGAACCACAGGCTCAGCCTGCCCCCCAGAACCAAAATAGGGCCTGAAGCAATCCTGCGCTTTTGCGGCCAGCTCCCAAAAAAGCGAGGAGACAAATGGAGCTCAGGGGCACTGCAATTCACAAACGTGCAGAGTTATAAATGAGAACTCTCGTCCACAAATATATTGAGGGAAGGCAACGTAGAGGATTTGAAAGCAAGGCAGATTTGCAGGAAACAGATTTCAGGAGGTAGATTCGACTCGCCTTTAAAGCACATGAAAAGCGGCAAAACGTTGACAATGATGCCCTTGGCCAAAAAGGGCGTATGCGTTTTTTCCTGAATATATTCAGGAAAAAACGCATACGCCCTTTTTGGCCAACCAAGCAAGCCTGAAGGGCAAATCAGCGCTACAAAGAAGTCTCGCTTGCCCTCGGTCAAAAGGGCCATGCTGAACAAAGTGTAAAAACCAGAAAAGCAGGACAGGCCATGGAGACATGGGAGCCTTGCTACGCTGATGGGCGGGATGTAAATTGCCAACAGGCACTCTGGAGAAGAGTACGGTGTGTCCTGAAACAAGTAATAAACACAGCGTAGAGAGCATAGGGCACTTCCACTCAAGGGCGTATAAATTGGGAAAACTAAAAATCAACAAGACACAGGCACCCTAAAGTTTACGGCTGCAATGTTTCCAAGAACCTCCACTTCGGTACACCTTCAATATCCCAGGAAAGAGAAAAATGGATAAAGAAATGGTGGTACTTGGCACAATGGAATATCACTCAGCCATGAAATCAATGTCATAAGGCTAGTTAGCAGCATGATAAGTGGATTTAGATACGATGATTCTAAGTGAAATAAGTCACACAGAAAAAGACACTTATCCTAAGATATCGCTTATAGAGGGAATGTCAAAATCGCTACACTTGAACTGAATTACAAAACAGAACAGAGTCACACCTTTAGAAGACACACTATGGCTGCTTAACGGGAAAGGTGAGGTGGGGTGATGCATAAAACAAGGGTTTGAAATTAGCTCAGAGACCGCTCCATAAGCCAAATATGTAATAGACAAGGCCTACTCCCTGCTCAGTGAACTGGACTCAACACACCCTAGTCACCACACAAGAATATATCTGACTAGTAAGAATCTGAAAACCTCTGTATCGATATCTCTCTGCAAGTGAATCAAGAGGGTGTAAAGCGGCATCAACACAGCAGGGAAAAGCAGCCAAGCCCGATTCTAAACATAAATTACTTTAAAAAACCCACAAAACAAAGACAGTGAAAGAGAGAGAAATTCTTACAAAATCCGTTCAGGGTCTATGATGCAACCTGGATTGACCATATCTAGACCCACAGCTGGATGAGACATAAGGCTGGACACTCTTGGGGCTGAGAGGATTGGTGAGGTTGGGTGAGCAAACGCAGATAGTTTAAAGTAACACTGCGGGGAACACACCCCATGGGTCTCAAATCTCCAGGTACAAGGGAATCTTCCTACATCAAAACATGCATGGGAAAGCCAGAAGATGGTATGCCGTGAGATCGGGAAAGGTTTCCAAAACGCACCTCATTTCTCCTCTCCTTGTGCTCGGGTTCACCATTCCAGCCGCTTGACTAACCATCTCCCTACTTGGAGAATCAGCACCTTTAACCTACTGTTTCGTCCAGGTTGCAATTTGTCCTGAGGATGAACGGGAAGACGGGGAACCAACGAAAGACTAGCCCTAGGTATTGGGACAGGCACAGGTCACTCCATTTTCCCATCAGGAAGAAGAATGAACCACAGGCTCAGCCTGCCCCCCAGAACCAAAATAGGGCCTGAAGCAATCCTGCGCTTTTGCGGCCAGCTCCCAAAAAAGCGAGGAGACAAATGGAGCTCAGGGGCACTGCAATTCACAAACGTGCAGAGTTATAAATGAGAACTCTCGTCCACAAATATATTGAGGGAAGGCAACGAAGAGGATTTGAAAGCAAGGCAGATTTGCAGGAAACAGATTTCAGGAGGTAGATTCGACTCGCCTTTAAAGCACATGAAAAGCGGCAAAACGTTGACAATGATGCCCTTGGCCAAAAAGGGCGTATGCGTTTTTTCCTGAATATATTCAGGAAAAAACGCATACGCCCTTTTTGGCCAACCAAGCAAGCCGGAAGGGCAAATCAGCGCTACAAAGAAGTCTCGCTTGCCCTCGGTCAAAAGGGCCATGCTGAACAAACAGTAAAAACCAGAAAAGCAGGACAGGCCATGGAGACATGGGAGCCTTGCTACGCTGATGGGCGGGATATAAATTGCCAACAGGCACTCTGGAGAAGAGTACGGTGTGTCCTGAAACAAGTAATAAACACAGCGTAGAGAGCATAGGGCACTTCCACTCATGGGCGTATAAATTGGGAAAACTAAAAATCAACAAGACACAGGCACCCTAAAGTTTACGGCTGCTCTGTTTCCAAGAACCTCCACTTCGGTACACCTTCAATATCCCAGGAAAGAGAAAAATGGATAAAGAAATGGTGGTACTTGGCACAATGGAATATCACTCAGCCATGAAATCAATGTCATAAGGCTAGTTAGCAGCATGATGAGTGGATTTAGGTACGATGATTCTAAGTGAAATAAGTCACACAGAAAAAGACACTTATCCTAAGATATCGCTTATAGAGGGAATGTCAAAATCGCTACACTTAAACTGAATTACAAAACAGAACAGAGTCACACCTTTAGAAGACACACTATGGCTGCTTAACGGGAAAGGTGAGGTGGGGTGATGCATAAAACAAGGGTTTGAAATTAGCTCAGAGACCGCTCCATAAGCCAAATATGTAATAGACAAGGCCTACTCCCTGCTCAGTGAACTGGACTCAACACACCCTAGTCACCACACAAGAATATATCTGACTAGTAAGAATCTGAAAACCTATGTATCGATATCTCTCTGCAAGTGAATCAAGAGTGTGTAAAGCGGCATCAACACAGCAGGGAAAAGCAGCCAAGCCCGATTCTAAACATAAATTACTTTAAAAAACCCACAAAACAAAGACAGTGAAAGAGAGAGAAATTCTTACAAAATCCGTTCAGGGTCTATGATGCAACCTGGATTGACCATATCTAGACCCACAGCTGGATGAGACATAAGGCTGGACACTCTTGGGGCTGAGAGGATTGGTGAGGTTGGGTGAGCAAACGCAGATACTTTAAAGTAACACTGCGGGGAACACACCCCATGGGTCTCAAATCTCCAGGTACAAGGGAATCTTCCTACATCAAAACATGCATGGGAAAGCCAGAAGATGGTATGCCGTGAGATCGGGAAAGGTTTCCAAAACGCACCTCATTTCTCCTCTCCTTGTGCTCGGGTTCACCATTCCAGCCGCTTGACTAACCATCTCCCTACTTGGAGAATCAGCACCTTTAACCTACTGTTTCGTCCAGGTTGCAATTTGTCCTGAGGATGAACGGGAAGACGGGGAACCAACGAAAGACTAGCCCTAGGTATTGGGACAGGCACAGGTCACTCCATTTTCCCATCAGGAAGAAGAATGAACCACAGGCTCAGCCTGCCCCCCAGAACCAAAATAGGGCCTGAAGCAATCCTGCGCTTTTGCGGCCAGCTCCCAAAAAAGCGAGGAGACAAATGGAGCTCAGGGGCACTGCAATTCACAAAGGTGCAGAGTTATAAATGAGAACTCTCGTCCACAAATATATTGAGGGAAGGCAACGAAGAGGATTTGAAAGCAAGGCAGATTTGCAGGAAACAGATTTCAGGAGGTAGATTCGACTCGCCTTTAAAGCACATGAAATGCGGCAAAACGTGGACAATGATGCCCTTGGCCAAAAAGGGCGTATGCGTTTTTTCCTGAATATATTCAGGAAAAAACGCATACGCCCTTTTTGGCCAACCAAGCAAGCCGGAAGGGCAAATCAGCGCTACAAAGAAGTCTCGCTTGCCCTCGGTCAAAAGGGCCATGCTGAACAAACAGTAAAAACCAGAAAAGCAGGACAGGCCATGGAGACATGGGAGCCTTGCTACGCTGATGGGCGGGATATAAATTGCCAACAGGCACTCTGGAGAAGAGTACGGTGTGTCCTGAAACAAGTAATAAACACAGCGTTGAGAGCATAGGGCACTTCCACTCATGGGCGTATAAATTGGGAAAACTAAAAATCAACAAGACACAGGCACCCTAAAGTTCATGGCTGCTCTGTTTACAAGAACCTCCGCTTCGGTACACCTTCAATATCCCAGGAAAGAGAAAAATGGATAAAGAAATGGTGTTACTTGGCACAACGGAATATCACTCAGCCATGAAATCAATGTCATAAGGCTAGTTAGCAGCATGATGTGTGGATTTAGGTACGATGATTCTAAGTGAAATAAGTCACACAGAAAAAGACACTTATCCTAAGATATCGCTTATAGAGGGAATGTCAAAATCGCTACACTTGAACTGAATTACAAAACAGAACAGAGTCACACCTTTAGAAGACACACTATGGCTGCTTAACCGGAAAGGTGAGGTGGGGTGATGCATAAAACAAGGGTTTGAAATTAGGTCAGACACCGCTCCATAAGCCAAATATGTAATAGACAAGGCCTACTCCCTGCTCAGTGAACTGGACTCAACACCCCCTAGTCACCGCACAAGAATATATCTGACTAGTATGAATCTGAAAACCTATGTATCGATATCTCTCTGCAAGTGAATCAAGAGGGTGTAAAGCGGCATAAACTCAGCAGGGAAAAGCAGCCAAACCCCATTCTAAACATACATTACTTTAAAAAACCCACAAAGCAAAGACAGTGAAAGTGAGAGAAATTCTTACAACATCCGTTCAGGGTCTATGATGCAACCTGGATTGACCATATCTAGACCCACAGCTGGATGAGACATAAGGCTGGACACTCTTGGGGCTGAGAGGATTGGTGAGGTTGGGTGAGCAAACGCAGATATTTTAAAGTAACACTGCGGGGAACACACTCCATGGGTCTCAAATCTCCAGGTACAAGGGAATCTTCCTACATCAAAACATGCATGGGAAAGCCAGAAGATGGTATGCCGTGAGATCGGGAAAGGTTTCTAAAACGCACCTCATTTCTCCTCTCCTTGTGCTCGGGTTCGCCATTCCAGCCGCTTGAGTAACCATCTCCCTACTTGGAGAATCAGCACCTTTAACCTACTGTTTCGTCCAGGTTGCAATTTGTCCTGAGGATGAACGGGAAGACGGGGAACCAACGAAAGACTAGCCCTAGGTGTTGGGACAGGCACAGGTCACTCCATTTTCCCATCAGGAAGAAGAATGAACCACAGGCTCAGCCTGCCCCCCAGAACCAAAATAGGGCCTGAAGCAATCCTGCGCTTTTGCGGCCAGCTCCCAAAAAAGCGAGGAGACAAATGGAGCTCAGGGGCACTGCAATTCACAAACGTGCAGAGTTATAAATGAGAACTCTCGTCCACAAATATATTGAGGGAAGGCAACGAAGAGGATTTGAAAGCAAGGCAGATTTGCAGGAAACAGATTTCAGGAGGTAGATTCGACTCGCCTTTAAAGCACATGAAAAGCGGCAAAACGTTGACAATGATGCCCTTGGCCAAAAAGGGCGTATGCGTTTTTTCCTGAATATATTCAGGAAAAAACGCATACGCCCTTTTTGGCCAACCAAGCAAGCCTGAAGGGCAAATCAGCGCTACAAAGAAGTCTCGCTTGCCCTCGGTCAAAAGGGCCATGCTGAACAAAGTGTAAAAACCAGAAAAGCAGGACAGGCCATGGAGACATGGGAGCCTTGCTACGCTGATGGGCGGGATGTAAATTGCCAACAGGCACTCTGGAGAAGAGTACGGTGTGTCCTGAAACAAGTAATAAACACAGCGTAGAGAGCATAGGGCACTTCCACTCAAGGGCGTATAAATTGGGAAAATTAAAAATCAACAAGACACAGGCACCCTAAAGTTTACGGCTGCTCTGTTTCCAAGAACCTCCACTTCGGTACACCTTCAATATCCCAGGAAAGAGAAAAATGGATAAAGAAATGGTGGTACTTGGCACAATGGAATATCACTCAGCCATGAAATCAATGTCATAAGGCTAGTTAGCAGCATGATGAGTGGATTTAGATACGATGATTCTAAGTGAAATAAGTCACACAGAAAAAGACACTTATCCTAAGATATCGCTTAGAGAGGGAATGTCAAAATCGCTACACTTGAACTGAATTACAAAACAGAACAGAGTCACACCTTTAGAAGACACACTATGGCTGCTTAACCGGAAAGGTGAGGTGGGGTGATGCATAAAACAAGGGTTTGAAATTAGCTCAGAGACCGCTCCATAAGCCAAATATGTAATAGACAAGGCCTACTCCCTGCTCAGTGAACTGGACTCAACACACCCTAGTCACCACACAAGAATATAACTGACTAGTAAGAATGTGAAAACCTCTGTATCGATATCTCTCTGCAAGTGAATCAAGAGGGTGTAAAGCGGCATCAACACAGCAGGGAAAAGCAGCCAAGCCCGATTCTAAACATAAATTACTTTAAAAAACCCACAAAACAAAGACAGTGAAAGAGAGAGAAATTCTTACAAAATCCGTTCAGGGTCTATGATGCAACCTGGATTGACCATATCTAGACCCACAGCTGGATGAGACATAAGGCTGGACACTCTTGGGGCTGAGAGGATTGGTGAGGTTGGGTGAGCAAACGCAGATAGTTTAAAGTAACACTGCGGGGAACACACCCCATGGGTCTCAAATCTCCAGGTACAAGGGAATCTTCCTACATCAAAACATGCATGGGAAAGCCAGAAGATGGTATGCCGTGAGATCGGGAAAGGTTTCCAAAACGCACCTCATTTCTCCTCTCCTTGTGCTCGGGTTCACCATTCCAGCCGCTTGACTAACCATCTCCCTACTTGGAGAATCAGCACCTTTAACCTACTGTTTCGTCCAGGTTGCAATTTGTCCTGAGGATGAACGGGAAGACGGGGAACCAACGAAAGACTAGCTCTAGGTATTGGGACAGGCACAGGTCACTCCATTTTCCCATCAGGAAGAAGAATGAACCACAGGCTCAGCCTGCCCCCCAGAACCAAAATAGGGCCTGAAGCAATCCTGCGCTTTTGCGGCCAGCTCCCAAAAAAGCGAGGAGACAAATGGAGCTCAGGGGCACTGCAATTCACAAACGTGCAGAGTTATAAATGAGAACTCTCGTCCACAAATATATTGAGGGAAGGCAACGAAGAGGATTTGAAAGCAAGGCAGATTTGCAGGAAACAGATTTCAGGAGGTAGATTCGACTCGCCTTTAAAGCACATGAAAAGCGGCAAAACGTTGACAATGATGCCCTTGGCCAAAAAGGGCGTATGCGTTTTTTCCTGAATATATTCAGGAAAAAACGCATACGCCCTTTTTGGCCAACCAAGCAAGCCAGAAGGGCAAATCAGCGCTACAAAGAAGTCTCGCTTGCCCTCGGTCAAAAGGGCCATGCTGAACAAACAGTAAAAACCAGAAAAGCAGGACAGGCCATGGAGACATGGGAGCCTTGCTACGCTGATGGGCGGGATATAAATTGCCAACAGGCACTCTGGAGAAGAGTACGGTGTGTCCTGAAACAAGTAATAAACACAGCGTAGAGAGCATAGGGCACTTCCACTCATGGGCGTATAAATTGGGAAAACTAAAAATCAACAAGACACAGGCACCCTAAAGTTTACGGCTGCTCTGTTTCCAAGAACCTCCACTTCGGTACACCTTCAATATCCCAGGAAAGAGAAAAATGGATAAAGAAATGGTGGTACTTGGCACAATGGAATATCACTCAGCCATGAAATCAATGTCATAAGGCTAGTTAGCAGCATGATGAGTGGATTTAGGTACGATGATTCTAAGTGAAATAAGTCACACAGAAAAAGACACTTATCCTAAGATATCGCTTATAGAGGGAATGTCAAAATCGCTACACTTAAACTGAATTACAAAACAGAACAGAGTCACACCTTTAGAAGACACACTATGGCTGCTTAACGGGAAAGGTGAGGTGGGGTGATGCATAAAACAAGGGTTTGAAATTAGCTCAGAGACCGCTCCATAAGCCAAATATGTAATAGACAAGGCCTACTCCCTGCTCAGTGAACTGGACTCAACACACCCTAGTCACCACACAAGAATATATCTGACTAGTAAGAATCTGAAAACCTCTGTATCGATATCTCTCTGCAAGTGAATCAAGAGGGTGTAAAGCGGCATCAACACAGCAGGGAAAAGCAGCCAAGCCCGATTCTAAACATAAATTACTTTAAAAAACCCACAAAACATAGACAGTGAAAGAGAGAGAAATTCTTACAAAATCCGTTCAGGGTCTCTGATGCAACCTGGTTTGACCATATCTAGACCCACAGCTGGATGAGACAGAAGGCTGGACACTCTTGGGGCTGAGAGGATTAGTGAGGTTGGGTGAGCAAACGCAGATACTTTAAAGTAACACTGTGGGGAACACACCCCATGGGTCTCAAATCTCCAGGTACAAGGGCATCTTCCTACATGAAAACATGCATGGGAAACCCAGAAGATGGTATGCCATGAGATCGGGAAAGGTTTCTAAAACGCACCTCATTTCTCCTCTCCTTGTGCTCGGGTTCGCCATTCCAGCCGCTTGACTAACCATCTCCCTACTTGGAGAATCAGCACCTTTAACCTACTGTTTCGTCCAGGTTGCAATTTGTCCTGAGGATGAACGGGAAGACGGGGAACCAACGAAAGACTAGCCCTAGGTGTTGGGACAGGCACAGGTCACTCCATTTTCCCATCAGGAAGAAGAATGAACCACAGGCTCAGCCTGCCCCCCAGAACCAAAATAGGGCCTGAAGCAATCCTGCGCTTTTGCGGCCAGCTCCCAAAAAAGCGAGGAGACAAATGGAGCTCAGGGGCACTGCAATTCACAAACGTGCAGAGTTATAAATGAGAACTCTCGTCCACAAATATATTGAGGGAAGGCAACGAAGAGGATTTGAAAGCAAGGCAGATTTGCAGGAAACAGATTTCAGGAGGTAGATTCGACTCGCCTTTAAAGCACATGAAATGCGGCAAAACGTGGACAATGATGCCCTTGGCCAAAAAGGGCGTATGCGTTTTTTCCTGAATATATTCAGGAAAAAACGCATACGCCCTTTTTGGCCAACCAAGCAAGCCGGAAGGGCAAATCAGCGCTACAAAGAAGTCTCGCTTGCCCTCGGTCAAAAGGGCCATGCTGAACAAACAGTAAAAACCAGAAAAGCAGGACAGGCCATGGAGACATGGGAGCCTTGCTACGCTGATGGGCGGGATATAAATTGCCAACAGGCACTCTGGAGAAGAGTACGGTGTGTCCTGAAACAAGTAATAAACACAGCGTTGAGAGCATAGGGCACTTCCACTTATGGGCGTATAAATTGGGAAAACTAAAAATCAACAAGACACAGGCACCCTAAAGTTCATTGCTGCTCTGTTTACAAGAACCTCCGCTTCGGTACACCTTCAATATCCCAGGAAAGAGAAAAATGGATAAAGAAATGGTGTTACTTGGCACAATGGAATATCACTCAGCCATGAAATCAATGTCATAAGGCTAGTTAGCAGCATGATGTGTGGATTTAGGTACGATGATTCTAAGTGAAATAAGTCACACAGAAAAAGACACTTATCCTAAGATATCGCTTATAGAGGGAATGTCAAAATCGCTACACTTGAACTGAATTACAAAACAGAACAGAGTCACACCTTTAGAAGACACACTATGGCTGCTTAACCGGAAAGGTGAGGTGGGGTGATGCATAAAACAAGGGTTTGAAATTAGCTCAGACACCGCTCCATAAGCCAAATATGTAATAGACAAGGCCTACTCCCTGCTCAGTGAACTGGACTCAACACCCCCTAGTCACCGCACAAGAATATATCTGACTAGTATGAATCTGAAAACCTATGTATCGATATCTCTCTGCAAGTGAATCAAGAGGGTGTAAAGCGGCATAAACACAGCAGGGAAAAGCAGCCAAACCCCATTCTAAACATACATTACTTTAAAAAACCCACAAAGCAAAGACAGTGAAAGTGAGAGAAATTCTTACAACATCCGTTCAGGGTCTATGATGCAACCTGGATTGACCATATCTAGACCCACAGCTGGATGAGACATAAGGCTGGACACTCTTGGGGCTGAGAGGATTGGTGAGGTTGGGTGAGCAAACGCAGATACTTTAAAGTAACACTGCGGGGAACACACTCCATGGGTCTCAAATCTCCAGGTACAAGGGAATCTTCCTACATCAAAACATGCATGGGAAAGCCAGAAGATGGTATGCCGTGAGATCGGGAAAGGTTTCTAAAACGCACCTCATTTCTCCTCTCCTTGTGCTCGGGTTCGCCATTCCAGCCGCTTGACTAACCATCTCCCTACTTGGAGAATCAGCACCTTTAACCTACTGTTTCGTCCAGGTTGCAATTTGTCCTGAGGATGAACGGGAAGACGGGGAACCAACGAAAGACTAGCCCTAGGTGTTGGGACAGGCACAGGTCACTCCATTTTCCCATCAGGAAGAAGAATGAACCACAGGCTCAGCCTGCCCCCCAGAACCAAAATAGGGCCTGAAGCAATCCTGCGCTTTTGCGGCCAGCTCCCAAAAAAGCGAGGAGACAAATGGAGCTCAGGGGCACTGCAATTCACAAACGTGCAGAGTTATAAATGAGAACTCTCGTCCACAAATATATTGAGGGAAGGCAACGAAGAGGATTTGAAAGCAAGGCAGATTTGCAGGAAACAGATTTCAGGAGGTAGATTCGACTCGCCTTTAAAGCACATGAAAAGCGGCAAAACGTTGACAATGATGCCCTTGGCCAAGAAGGGCGTATGCGTTTTTTCCTGAATATATTCAGGAAAAAACGCATACGCCCTTCTTGGCCAACCAAGCAAGCCGGAAGGGCAAATCAGCGCTACAAAGAAGTCTCGCTTGCCCTCGGTTAAAACGGCCATGCTGAACAAACAGTAAAAACCAGAAAAGCAGGACAGGCCATGGAGACATGGGAGCCTTGCTACGCTGATGGGCGGGATATAAATTGCCAACAGGCACTCTGGAGAAGAGTACGGTGTGTCCTGAAACAAGTAATAAACACAGCGTAGAGAGCATAGGGCACATCCACTCATGGGCGTATAAATTGGGAAAACTAAAAATCAACAAGACACAGGCACCCTAAAGTTTACGGCTGCTCTGTTTCCAAGAACCTCCACTTTGGAACACCTTCAATATCCCAGGAAAGAGAAAAATGGATAAAGAAATGGTGGTACTTGGCACAATGGAATATCACTCAGCCATGAAATCAATGTCATAAGGCTAGTTAGCAGCATGATGAGTGGATTTAGATACGATGATTCTAAGTGAAATAAGTCACACAGAAAAAGACACTTATCCTAAGATATCGCTTATAGAGGGAATGTCAAAATCGCTACACTTGAACTGAATTACAAATCAGAACAGAGTCACACCTTTAGAAGACACACTATGGCTGCTTAACGGGAAAGGTGAGGTGGGGTGATGCATAAAACAAGGGTTTGAAATTAGCTCAGAGACCGTTCCATAAGCCAAATATGTAATAGACAAGGCCTACTCCCTGCTCAGTGAACTGGACTCAACACACCCTAGTCACCACACAAGAATATATCTGACTAGTACGAATCTGAAAACCTATGTATCGATATCTCTCTGCAAGTGAATCAAGAGGGTGTAAAGCGGCATCAACACAGCAGGGAAAAGCAGCCAAGCCCGATTCTAAACATAAATTACTTTAAAAAACCCACAAAACAAAGACAGTGAAAGAGAGAGAAATTCTTACAAAATCCGTTCAGGGTCTATGACGCAACCTGGATTGACCATATCTAGACCCACAGCTGGATGAGACAGAAGGCTGGACACTCTTGGGGCTGAGAGGATTGGTGAGGTTGGGTGAGCAAACGCAGATACTTTAAAGTAACACTGCGGGGAACACACCCCATGGGTCTCAAATCTCCAGGTACAAGGAAATCTTCCTACATCAAAACATGCATGGGAAACCCAGAAGATGGTATGCCATGAGATCGGGAAAGGTTTCTAAAACGCACCTCATTTCTCCTCTCCTTGTGCTCGGGTTCGCCATTCCAGCCGCTTGACTAACCATCTCCCTACTTGGAGAATCAGCACCTTTAACCTCCTGATTGTACAGGTTGCAATTTGTCCTGAGGATGAACGGGAAGACGCGGAACCAACGAGAGACGAGCCCTAGGTGTTGGGACAGGCATAGGTCACTCCATTTTCCCATCAGGAAGAAGAATGAACCACAGGCTCAGCCTGCCCCCCAGAACCAAAATAGGGCCTGAAGCAATCCTGCGCTTTTGCGGCCAGCTCCCAAAAAAGCGAGGAGACAAATGGAGCTCAGTGGCACTGCAATTCACAAACGTGCAGAGTTATAAATGAGAACTCTCGTCCACAAATATATTGAGGGAAGGCAACGAAGAGGATTTGAAAGCAAGGCAGATTTGCAGGAAACAGATTTCAGGAGGTAGATTCGACTCGCCTTTAAAGCACATGAAAAGCGGCAAAACGTTGACAATGATGCCCTTGGCCAAAAAGGGCGTATGAGTTTTTTCCTGAATATATTCAGGAAAAAACGCATACGCCCTTTTTGGCCAACCAAGCAAGCCGGAAGGGCAAATCAGCGCTACAAAGAAGTCTCGCTTGCCCTCGGTCAAAAGGGCCATGCTGAACAAACAGTAAAAACCAGAAAAGCAGGACAGGCCATGGAGACATGGGAGCCTTGCTACGCTCATGGGCGGGATATAAATTGCCAACAGGCACTCTGGAGAAGAGTACGGTGTGTCCTGAAACAAGTAATAAACACAGCGTAGAGAGCATAGGGCACTTCCACTCATGGGCGTATAAATTGGGAAAACTAAAAATCAACAAGACACAGGCACCCTAAAGTTTACGGCTGCTCTGTTTCCAAGAACCTCCGCTTCGGTACACCTTCAATATCCCAGGAAAGAGAAAAATGGATAAAGAAATGGTGGTACTTGGCACAATGGAATATCACTCAGCCATGAAATCAATGTCATAAGGCTAGTTAGCAGCATGATGTGTGGATTTAGGTACGATGATTCTAAGTGAAATAAGTCACACAGAAAAAGACACTTATCCTAAGATATCGCTTATAGAGGGTATGTCAAAATCGCTACACTTGAACTGAATTACAAACAGAACAGAGTCACACCTTTAGAAGACACACTATGGCTGCTTAACCGGAAAGGTGAGGTGGGGTGATGCATAAAACAAGGGTTTGAAATTAGCTCAGACACCGCTCCATAAGCCAAATATGTAATAGACAAGGCCTACTCCCTGCTCAGTGAACTGGACTCAACACCCCCTAGTCACCGCACAAGAATATATCTGACTAGTAAGAATCTGAAAACCTATGTATCGATATCTCTCTGCAAGTGAATCAAGAGGGTGTAAAGCGGCATAAACACAGCAGGGAAAAGCAGCCAAACCCCATTCTAAACATACATTACTTTAAAAAACCCACAAAGCAAAGACAGTGAAAGTGAGAGAAATTCTTACAACATCCGTTCAGGGTCTATGATGCAACCTGGATTGACCATATCTAGACCCACAGCTGGATGAGACATAAGGCTGGACACTCTTGGGGCTGAGAGGATTGGTGAGGTTGGGTGAGCAAACGCAGATACTTTAAAGTAACACTGCGGGGAACACACCCCATGGGTCTCAAATCTCCAGGTACAAGGGCATCTTCCTACATCAAAACATGCATGGGAAAGCCAGAAGATGGTATGCCGTGAGATCGGGAAAGGTTTCTAAAACGCACCTCATTTCTCCTCTCCTTGTGCTCGGGTTCGCCATTCCAGCCGCTTGACTAACCATCTCCCTACTTGGAGAATCAGCACCTTTAACCTACTGTTTCGTCCAGGTTGCAATTTGTCCTGAGGATGAACGGGAAGACGGGGAACCAACGAAAGACTAGCCCTAGGTGTTGGGACAGGCACAGGTCACTCCATTTTCCCATCAGGAAGAAGAATGAACCACAGGCTCAGCCTGCCCCCCAGAACCAAAATAGGGCCTGAAGCAATCCTGCGCTTTTGCGGCCAGCTCCCAAAAAAGCGAGGAGACAAATGGAGCTCAGGGGCACTGCAATTCACAAACGTGCAGAGTTATAAATGAGAACTCTCGTCCACAAATATATTGAGGGAAGGCAACGAAGAGGATTTGAAAGCAAGGCAGATTTGCAGGAAACAGATTTCAGGAGGTAGATTCGACTCGCCTTTAAAGCACATGAAAAGCGGCAAAACGTTGACAATGATGCCCTTGGCCAAGAAGGGCGTATGCGTTTTTTCCTGAATATATTCAGGAAAAAACGCATACGCCCTTCTTGGCCAACCAAGCAAGCCGGAAGGGCAAATCAGCGCTACAAAGAAGTCTCGCTTGCCCTCGGTTAAAACGGCCATGCTGAACAAACAGTAAAAACCAGAAAAGCAGGACAGGCCATGGAGACATGGGAGCCTTGCTACGCTGATGGGCGGGATATAAATTGCCAACAGGCACTCTGGAGAAGAGTACGGTGTGTCCTGAAACAAGTAATAAACACAGCGTAGAGAGCATAGGGCACATCCACTCATGGGCGTATAAATTGGGAAAACTAAAAATCAACAAGACACAGGCACCCTAAAGTTTACGGCTGCTCTGTTTCCAAGAACCTCCACTTTGGAACACCTTCAATATCCCAGGAAAGAGAAAAATGGATAAAGAAATGGTGGTACTTGGCACAATGGAATATCACTCAGCCATGAAATCAATGTCATAAGGCTAGTTAGCAGCATGATGAGTGGATTTAGATACGATGATTCTAAGTGAAATAAGTCACACAGAAAAAGACACTTATCCTAAGATATCGCTTATAGAGGGAATGTCAAAATCGCTACACTTGAACTGAATTACAAATCAGAACAGAGTCACACCTTTAGAAGACACACTATGGCTGCTTAACGGGAAAGGTGAGGTGGGGTGATGCATAAAACAAGGGTTTGAAATTAGCTCAGAGACCGTTCCATAAGCCAAATATGTAATAGACAAGGCCTACTCCCTGCTCAGTGAACTGGACTCAACACACCCTAGTCACCACACAAGAATATATCTGACTAGTACGAATCTGAAAACCTATGTATCGATATCTCTCTGCAAGTGAATCAAGAGGGTGTAAAGCGGCATCAACACAGCAGGGAAAAGCAGCCAAGCCCGATTCTAAACATAAATTACTTTAAAAAACCCACAAAACAAAGACAGTGAAAGAGAGAGAAATTCTTACAAAATCCGTTCAGGGTCTATGACGCAACCTGGATTGACCATATCTAGACCCACAGCTGGATGAGACAGAAGGCTGGACACTCTTGGGGCTGAGAGGATTGGTGAGGTTGGGTGAGCAAACGCAGATACTTTAAAGTAACACTGCGGGGAACACACCCCATGGGTCTCAAATCTCCAGGTACAAGGGAATCTTCCTACATCAAAACATGCATGGGAAACCCAGAAGATGGTATGCCATGAGATCGGGAAAGGTTTCTAAAACGCACCTCATTTCTCCTCTCCTTGTGCTCGGGTTCGCCATTCCAGCCGCTTGACTAACCATCTCCCTACTTGGAGAATCAGCACCTTTAACCTCCTGATTGTACAGGTTGCAATTTGTCCTGAGGATGAACGGGAAGACGCGGAACCAACGAGAGACGAGCCCTAGGTGTTGGGACAGGCATAGGTCACTCCATTTTCCCATCAGGAAGAAGAATGAACCACAGGCTCAGCCTGCCCCCCAGAACCAAAATAGGGCCTGAAGCAATCCTGCGCTTTTGCGGCCAGCTCCCAAAAAAGCGAGGAGACAAATGGAGCTCAGGGGCACTGCAATTCACAAACGTGCAGAGTTATAAATGAGAACTCTCGTCCACAAATATATTGAGGGAAGGCAACAAAGAGGATTTGAAAGCAAGGCAGATTTGCAGGAAACAGATTTCAGGAGGTAGATTCGACTCGCCTTTAAAGCACATGAAAAGCGGCAAAACGTTGACAATGATGCCCTTGGCCAAAAAGGGCGTATGCGTTTTTTCCTGAATATATTCAGGAAAAAACGCATACGCCCTTTTTGGCCAACCAAGCAAGCCGGAAGGGAAAATCAGCGCTACAAAGAAGTCTCGCTTGCCCTCGGTCAAAAGGGCCATGCTGAACAAACAGTAAAAACCAGAAAAGCAGGACAGGCCATGGAGACATGGGAGCCTTGCTACGCTGATGGGCGGGATATAAATTGCCAACAGGCACTCTGGAGAAGAGTACGGTGTGTCCTGAAACAAGTAATAAACACAGCGTAGAGAGCATAGGGCACTTCCACTCATGGGCGTATAAATTGGGAAAACTAAAAATCAACAAGACACAGGCACCCTAAAGTTTACGGCTGCTCTGTTTCCAAGAACCTCCGCTTCGGTACACCTTCAATATCCCAGGAAAGAGAAAAATGGATAAAGAAATGGTGGTACTTGGCACAATGGAATATCACTCAGCCATGAAATCAATGTCATAAGGCTAGTTAGCAGCATGATGTGTGGATTTAGGTACGATGATTCTAAGTGAAATAAGTCACACAGAAAAAGACACTTATCCTAAGATATCGCTTATAGAGGGAATGTCAAAATCGCTACACTTGAACTGAATTACAAAACAGAATAGAGTCACACCTTTAGAAGACACACTATGGCTGCTTAACGGGAAAGGTGAGGTGGGGTGATGCATAAAACAAGGGTTTGAAATTAGCTCAGACACCGCTCCATAAGCCAAATATGTAATAGACAAGGCCTACTCCCTGCTCAGTGAACTGGACTCAACACCCCCTAGTCACCGCACAAGAATATATCTGACTAGTAAGAATCTGAAAACCTATGTATCGATATCTCTCTGCAAGTGAATCAAGAGGGTGTAAAGCGGCATCAACACAGCAGGGAAAAGCAGCCAAGCCCGATTCTAAACATAAATTACTTTTAAAAACCCACAAAACAAAGACAGTGAAAGAGAGAGAAATTCTTACAAAATCCGTTCAGGGTCTATGATGCAACCTGGATTGACCATATCTAGACCCACGGCTGGATGAGACATAAGGCTGGACACTCTTGGGGCTGAGTGGATTGGTGAGGTTGGGTGAGCAAACGCAGATACTTTAAAGTAACACTGCGGGGAACACACCCCATGGGTCTCAAATCTCCAGGTACAAGGGAATCTTCCTACATCAAAACATGCATGGGAAAGCCAGAAGATGGTATGCCGTGAGATCGGGAAAGGTTTCTAAAACGCACCTCATTTCTCCTCTCCTTGTGCTCGGGTTCACCATTCCAGCCGCTTGACTAACCATCTCCCTACTTGGAGAATCAGCACCTTTAACCTACTGTTTCGTCCAGGTTGCAATTTGTCCTGAGGATGAACGGGAAGACGGGGAACCAACGAAAGACTAGCCCTAGGTGTTGGGACAGGCACAGGTCACTCCATTTTCCCATCAGGAAGAAGAATGAACCACAGGCTCAGCCTGCCCCCCAGAACCAAAATAGGGCCTGAAGCAATCCTGCGCTTTTGCGGCCAGCTCCCAAAAAAGCGAGGAGACAAATGGAGCTCAGGGGCACTGCAATTCACAAACGTGCAGAGTTATAAATGAGAACTCTCGTCCACAAATATATTGAGGGAAGGCAACGAAGAGGATTTGAAAGCAAGGCAGATTTGCAGGAAACAGATTTCAGGATGTAGATTCGACTCGCCTTTAAAGCCCATGAAAAGCGGCAAAACGTTGACAATGATGCCCTTGGCCAAAAAGGGCGTATGCGTTTTTTCCTGAATATATTCAGGAAAAAACGCATACGCCCTTTTTGGCCAACCAAGCAAGCCGGAAGGGCAAATCAGCGCTACAAAGAAGTCTCGCTTGCCCTCGGTCAAAAGGGCCATGCTGAACAAACAGTAAAAACCAGAAAAGCAGGACAGGCCATGGAGACATGGGAGCATTGCTACGCTGATGGGCGGGATATAAATTGCCAACAGGCACTCTGGAGAAGAGTACGGTGTGTCCTGAAACAAGTAATAAACACAGCGTAGAGAGCATAGGGCACTTCCACTCATGGGCGTATAAATTGGGAAAACTAAAAATCAACAAGACACAGGCACCCTAAAGTTTACGGCTGCTCTGTTTCCAAGAACCTCCGCTTCGGTACACCTTCAATATCCCAGGAAAGAGAAAAATGGATAAAGAAATGGTGGTACTTGGCACAATGGAATATGACTCAGCCATGAAATCAATGTCATAAGGCTAGTTAGCAGCATGATGAGTGGATTTAGATACGATGATTCTAAGTGAAATAAGTCACACAGAAAAAGACACTTATCCTAAGATATCGCTTATAGAGGGAATGTCAAAATCGCTACACTTGAACTGAATTACAAATCAGAACAGAGTCACACCTTTAGAAGACACACTATGGCTGCTTAACGGGAAAGGTGAGGTGGGGTGATGCATAAAACAAGGGTTTGAAATTAGCTCAGAGACCGTTCCATAAGCCAAATATGTAATAGACAAGGCCTACTCCCTGCTCAGGGAACTGGACTCAACACACCCTAGTCACCACACAAGAATATATCTGACTAGTAAGAATCTGAAAACCTATGTATCGATATCTCTCTGCAAGTGAATCAAGAGGGTGTAAAGCGGCATCAACACAGCAGGGAAAAGCAGCCAAGCCCGATTCTAAACATAAATTACTTTAAAAAACCCACAAAACAAAGACAGTGAAAGAGAGAGAAATTCTTACAAAATCCGTTCAGGGTCTATGATGCAACCTGGATTGACCATATCTAGACCCACAGCTGGATGAGACATAAGGCTGGACACTCTTGGGGCTGAGAGGTTTGGTGAGGTTCGGTGAGCAAACGCAGATACTTTAAAGTAACACTGCGGGGAACACACCCCATGGGTCTCAAATCTCCAGGTACAAGGGAATCTTCCTACATCAAAACATGCATGGGAAACCCAGAAGATGGTATGCCATGAGATCGGAAAAGGTTTCTAAAACGCACCTCATTTCTCCTCTCCTTGTGCTCGGGTTCGCCATTCCAGCCGCTTGACTAACCATCTCCCTACTTGGAGAATCAGCACCTTTAACCTACTGTTTCGTCCAGGTTGCAATTTGTCCTGAGGATGAACGGGAAGACGGGGAACCAACGAAAGACTAGCCCTAGGTGTTGGGACAGGCACAGGTCACTCCATTTTCCCATCAGGAAGAAGAATGAACCACAGGCTCAGCCTGCCCCCCAGAACCAAAATAGGGCCTGAAGCAATCCTGCGCTTTTGCGGCCAGCTCCCAAAAAAGCGAGGAGACAAATGGAGCTCAGGGGCACTGCAATTCACAAACGTGCAGAGTTATAAATGAGAACTCTCGTCCTCAAATATATTGAGGGAAGGCAACGAAGAGGATTTGAAAGCAAGGCAGATTTGCAGGAAACAGATTTCAGGAGGTAGATTCGACTCGCCTTTAAAGCACATGAAAAGCGGCAAAAGGTTGACAATGATGCCCTTGGCCAAAAAGGGAGTATGCGTTTTTTCCTGAATATATTCAGGAAAAAACGCATACGCCCTTTATGGCCAACCAAGCAAGCCGGAAGGGCAAATCAGCGCTACAAAGAAGTCTCGCTTGCCCTCGGTCAAAAGGGCCATGCTGAACAAAGTGTAAAAACCAGAAAAGCAGGACAGGCCATGGAGACATGGGAGCCTTGCTACGCTGATGAGCGGGATGTAAATTGCCAACAGGCACTCTGGAGAAGAGTACGGTGTGTCCTGAAACAAGTAATAAACACAGCGTAGAGAGCATAGGGCACTTCCACTCATGGGCGTATAAATTGGGAAAACTAAAAATCAACAAGACACAGGCACCCTAAAGTTTACGGCTGCTCTGTTTCCAAGAACCTCCACTTCGGTACACCTTCAATATCCCAGGAAAGAGAAAAATGGATAAAGAAATGGTGGTACTTGGCACAATGGAATATCACTCAGCCATGAAATCAATGTCATAAGGCTAGTTAGCAGCATGATGAGTGGATTTAGATACGATGATTCTAAGTGAAATAAGTCACACAGAAAAAGACACTTATCCTAAGATATCGCTTATAGAGGGAATGTCAAAATCGCTACACTTGAACTGAATTACAAAACAGAACAGAGTCACACCTTTAGAAGACACACTATGGCTGCTTAACGGGAAAGGTGAGGTGGGGTGATGCATAAAACAAGGGTTTGAAATTAGCTCAGACACCGCTCCATAAGCCAAATATGTAATAGACAAGGCCTACTCCCTGCTCAGTGAACTGGACTCAACACACCCTAGTCACCACACAAGAATATATCTGACTAGTAAGAATCTGAAAACCTATGTATCGATATCTCTCTGCAAGTGAATCAAGAGGGTGTAAAGCGACATCAACACAGCAGGGAAAAGCAGCCAAGCCCGATTCTAAACATAAATTACTTTAAAAAACCCACAAAACAAAGACAGTGAAAGAGAGAGAAATTCTTACAAAATCCGTTCAGGGTCAATGATGCAACCTGGATTGACCATATCTACACCCACAGCTGGATGAGACATAAGGCTGGACACTCTTGGGGCTGAGAGGATTGGTGAGGTTGGGTGAGCAAACGCAGATACTTTAAAGTAACACTGCGGGGAACACACCCCATGGGTCTCAAATCTCCAGGTACAAGGGCATCTTCCTACATCAAAACATGCATGGGAAACCCAGAAGATGGTATGCCATGAGATCGGGAAAGGTTTCTAAAACGCACCTCATTTCTCCTCTCCTTGTGCTCGGGTTCGCCATTCCAGCCGCTTGACTAACCATCTCCCTACTTGGAGAATCAGCACCTTTAACCTCCTGATTGTACAGGTTGCAGTTTGTCCTGAGGATGAACGGGAAGACGCGGAACCAACGAGAGACGAGCCCTAGGTGTTGGGACAGGCATAGGTCACTCCATTTTCCCATCAGGAAGAAGAATGAACGACAGGCTCAGCCTGCCCCCCAGAACCAAAATAGGGCCTGAAGCAATCCTGCGCTTTTGCGGCCAGCTCCCAAAAAAGCGAGGAGACAAATGGAGCTCAGGGGCACTGCAATTCACAAACGTGCAGAGGTATAAATGAGAACTCTCGTCCACAAATATATTGAGGGAAGGCAACGAAGAGGATTTGAAAGCAAGGCAGATTTGCAGGAAACAGATTTCAGGAGGTAGATTCGACTCGCCTTTAAAGCACATGAAAAGCGGCAAAACGTTGACAATGATGCCCTTGGCCAAAAAGGGCGTATGCGTTTTTTCCTGAATATATTCAGGAAAAAACGCATACGCCCTTTTTGGCCAACCAAGCAAGCCGGAAGGGCAAATCACCGCTACAAAGAAGTCTCGCTTGCCCTCGGTCAAAAGGGCCATGCTGAACAAAGTGTAAAAACCAGAAAAGCAGGACAGGCCATGGAGACATGGGAGCCTTGCTACGCTGATGGGCAGGATATAAAATGCCAACAGGCACTCTGGAGAAGAGTACGGTGTGTCCTGAAACAAGTAATAAACACAGCGTAGAGAGCATAGGGCACTTCCACTCATGGGCGTATAAATTGGGAAAACTAAAAATCAACAAGACACATGCACCCTAAAGTTTACGGCTGCTCTGTTTCCAAGAACCTCCGCTTCAGTACACCTTCAATATCCCAGGAAAGAGAAAAATGGATAATGAAATGGTGGTACTTGGCACAATGGAATATCACTCAGCCATGAAATCAATGTCATAAGGCTAGTTAGCAGCATGATGTGTGGATTTAGGTACGATGATTCTAAGTGAAATAAGTCACACAGAAAAAGACACTTATCCTAAGATATCGCTTATAGAGGGAATGTCAAAATCGCTACACTTGAACTGAATTACAAAACAGAACAGAGTCACACCTTTAGAAGACACACTATGGCTGCTTAACCGGAAAGGTGAGGTGGGGTGATGCATAAAACAAGGGTTTGAAATTAGCTCAGACACCGCTCCATAAGCCAAATATGTAATACACAAGGCCTACTCTCTGCTCAGTGAACTGGACTCAACACCCCCTAGTCACCACACAAGAATATATCTGACTAGTATGAATCTGAAAACCTATGTATTGATATCTCTCTGCAAGTGAATCAAGAGGCTGTAAAGCTGCATAAACACAGCAGGGAAAAGCAGCCAAACCCCATTCCAAAAATACATTACTTTAAAAAACCCACAAAACAAAGACAGTGAAAGAGAGAGAAATTCTTACAAAATCCGTTCAGGGTCTATGATGCAACCTGGATTGACCATATCTAGACCCACAGCTGGATGAGACATAAGGCTGGACACTCTTGGGGCTGAGAGGATTGGTGAGGTTGGGTGAGCAAACGCAGATACTTTAAAGTAACACTGCGGGGAACACACCCCATGGGTCTCAAATCTCCAGGTACAAGGGCATCTTCCTACATGAAAACATGCATGGGAAACCCAGAAGATGGTATGCCATGAGATCGGGAAAGGTTTCTAAAACGCACCTCATTTCTCCTCTCCTTGTGCTCGGGTTCGCCATTCCAGCCGCTTGACTAACCATCTCCCTACTTGGAGAATCAGCACCTTTAACCTACTGTTTCGTCCAGGTTGCAATTTGTCCTGAGGATGAACGGGAAGACGGGGAACCAACGAAAGACTAGCCCTAGGTGTTGGGACAGGCACAGGTCACTCCATTTTCCCATCAGGAAGAAGAATGAACCACAGGCTCAGCCTGCCCCCCAGAACCAAAATAGGGCCTGAAGCAATCCTGCGCTTTTGCGGCCAGCTCCCAAAAAAGCGAGGAGACAAATGGACCTCAGGGGCACTGCAATTCACAAACGTGCAGAGTTATAAATGAGAACTCTCGTCCACAAATATATTGAGGGAAGGCAACGAAGAGGATTTGAAAGCAAGGCAGATTTGCAGGAAACAGATTTCAGGAGGTAGATTCGACTCGCCTTTAAAGCACATGAAATGCGGCAAAACGTGGACAATGATGCCCTTGGCCAAAAAGGGCGTATGCGTTTTTTCCTGAATATATTCAGGAAAAAACGCATACGCCCTTTTTGGCCAACCAAGCAACCCGGAAGGGCAAATCAGCGCTACAAAGAAGTCTCGCTTGCCCTCGGTCAAAAGGGCCATGCTGAACAAACAGTAAAAACCAGAAAAGCAGGACAGGCCATGGAGACATGGGAGCCTTGCTACGCTGATGGGCGGGATATAAATTGCCAACAGGCACTCTGGAGAAGAGTACGGTGTGTCCTGAAACAAGTAATAAACACAGCGTTGAGAGCATAGGGCACTTCCACTTATGGGCGTATAAATTGGGAAAACTAAAAATCAACAAGACACAGGCACCCTAAAGTTCATTGCTGCTCTGTTTACAAGAACCTCCGCTTCGGTACACCTTCAATATCCCAGGAAAGAGAAAAATGGATAAAGAAATGGTGTTACTTGGCACAATGGAATATCACTCAGCCATGAAATCAATGTCATAAGGCTAGTTAGCAGCATGATGTGTGGATTTAGGTACGATGATTCTAAGTGAAATAAGTCACACAGAAAAAGACACTTATCCTAAGATATCGCTTATAGAGGGAATGTCAAAATCGCTACACTTGAACTGAATTACAAAACAGAACAGAGTCACACCTTTAGAAGACACACTATGGCTGCTTAACCGGAAAGGTGAGGTGGGGTGATGCATAAAACAAGGGTTTGAAATTAGCTCAGACACCGCTCCATAAGCCAAATATGTAATAGACAAGGCCTACTCCCTGCTCAGTGAACTGGACTCAACACCCCCTAGTCACCGCACAAGAATATATCTGACTAGTATGAATCTGAAAACCTATGTATCGATATCTCTCTGCAAGTGAATCAAGAGGGTGTAAAGCGGCATAAACACAGCAGGGAAAAGCAGCCAAACCCCATTCTAAACATACATTACTTTAAAAAACCCACAAAGCAAAGACAGTGAAAGTGAGAGAAATTCTTACAACATCCGTTCAGGGTCTATGATGCAACCTGGATTGACCATATCTAGACCCACAGCTGGATGAGACATAAGGCTGGACACTCTTGGGGCTGAGAGGATTGGTGAGGTTGGGTGAGCAAACGCAGATACTTTAAAGTAACACTGCGGGGAACACACTCCATGGGTCTCAAATCTCCAGGTACAAGGGAATCTTCCTACATCAAAACATGCATGGGAAAGCCAGAAGATGGTATGCCGTGAGATCGGGAAAGGTTTCTAAAACGCACCTCATTTCTCCTCTCCTTGTGCTCGGGTTCGCCATTCCAGCCGCTTGACTAACCATCTCCCTACTTGGAGAATCAGCACCTTTAACCTACTGTTTCGTCCAGGTTGCAATTTGTCCTGAGGATGAACGGGAAGACGGGGAACCAACGAAAGACTAGCCCTAGGTGTTGGGACAGGCACAGGTCACTCCATTTTCCCATCAGGAAGAAGAATGAACCACAGGCTCAGCCTGCCCCCCAGAACCAAAATAGGGCCTGAAGCAATCCTGCGCTTTTGCGGCCAGCTCCCAAAAAAGCGAGGAGACAAATGGAGCTCAGGGGCACTGCAATTCACAAACGTGCAGAGTTATAAATGAGAACTCTCGTCCACAAATATATTGAGGGAAGGCAACGAAGAGGATTTGAAAGCAAGGCAGATTTGCAGGAAACAGATTTCAGGAGGTAGATTCGACTCGCCTTTAAAGCACATGAAAAGCGGCAAAACGTTGACAATGATGCCCTTGGCCAAAAAGGGCGTATGCGTTTTTTCCTGAATATATTCAGGAAAAAACGCATACGCCCTTTTTGGCCAACCAAGCAAGCCGGAAGGGCAAATCAGCGCTACAAAGAAGTCTCGCTTGCCCTCGGTCAAAAGGGCCATGCTAAACAAAGTGTAAAAACCAGAAAAGCAGGACAGGCCATGGAGACATGGGAGCCTTGCTACGCTGATGGGCGGGATGTAAATTGCCAACAGGCACTCTGGAGAAGAGTACGGTGTGTCCTGAAACAAGTAATAAACACAGCGTAGAGAGCATAGGGCACTTCCACTCAAGGGCGTATAAATTGGGAAAACTAAAAATCAACAAGACACAGGCACCCTAAAGTTTACGGCTGCTCTGTTTCCAAGAACCTCCGCTTCGGTACACCTTCAATATCCCAGGAAAGAGAAAAATGGATAAAGAAATGGTGGTACTTGGCACAATGCAATATCACTCAGCCATGAAATCAATGTCATAAGGCTAGTTAGCAGCATGATGAGTGGATTTAGATACGATGATTCTAAGTGAAATAAGTCACACAGAAAAAGACACTTATCCTAAGATATCGCTTATAGAGGGAATGTCAAAATGGCTACACTTGAACTGAATTACAAAACAGAACAGTGTCACACCTTTAGAAGACACACTATGGCTGCTTAACGGGAAAGGTGAGGTGGGGTGATGCATAAAACAAGGGTTTGAAATTAGCTCAGAGACCGCTCCATAAGCCAAATATGTAATAGACAAGGCCTACTCCCTGCTCAGTGAACTGGACTCAACACACCCTAGTCACCACACAAGAATATATCTGACTAGTAAGAATCTGAAAACCTATGTATCGATATCTCTCTGCAAGTGAATCAAGAGGGTGTAAAGCGGCATCAACACAGGAGGGAAAAGCAGCCAAGCCCGATTCTAAACATAAATTACTTTAAAAAACCCACAAAACAAAGACAGTGAAAGAGAGAGAAATTCTTACAAAATCCGTTCAGGGTCTATGATGCAACCTGGATTGACCATATCTAGACCCACAGCTGGATGAGACATAAGGCTGGACACTCTTGGGGCTGAGAGGATTGGTGAGGTTGGGTGAGCAAACGCAGATACTTTAAAGTAACACTGCGGGGAACACACCCCATGGGTCTCAAATCTCCAGGTACAAGGGCATCTTCCTACATCAAAACATGCATGGGAAACCCAGAAGATGGTATGCCATGAGATCGGGAAAGGTTTCTAAAACGCACCTCATTTCTCCTCTCCTTGTGCTCGGGTTCGCCATTCCAGCCGCTTGACTAACCATCTCCCTACTTGGAGAATCAGCACCTTTAACCTCCTGATTGTACAGGTTGCAATTTGTCCTGAGGATGAACGGGAAGACGCGGAACCAACGAGAGACGAGCCCTAGGTGTTGGGACAGGCATAGGTCACTCCATTTTCCCATCAGGAAGAAGAATGAACCACAGGCTCAGCCTGCCCCCCAGAACCAAAATAGGGCCTGAAGCAATCCTGCGCTTTTGCGGCCAGCTCCCAAAAAAGCGAGGAGACAAATGGAGCTCAGGGGCACTGCAATTCACAAACGTGCAGAGTTATAAATGAGAACTCTCGTCCACAAATATATTGAGGGAAGGCAACGAAGAGGATTTGAAAGCAAGACAGATTTGCAGGAAACAGATTTCAGGAGGTAGATTCGACTCGCCTTTAAAGCACATGAAAAGCGGCAAAACGTTGACAATGATGCCCTTGGCCAAAAAGGGCGTATGCGTTTTTTCCTGAATATATTCAGGAAAAAACGCATACGCCCTTTTTGGCCAACCAAGCAAGCCGGAAGGGCAAATCAGCGCTACAAAGAAGTCTCGCTTGCCCTCGGTCAAAAGGGCCATGCTGAACAAAGTGTAAAAACCAGAAAAGCAGGACAGGCCATGGAGACATGGGAGCCTTGCTACGCTGATGGGCGGGACGTAAATTGCCAACAGGCACTCTGGAGAAGAGTACGGTGTGTCCTGAAACAAGTAATAAACACAGCGTAGAGAGCATAGGACACTTCCACTCAAGGGCGTATAAATTGGGAAAACTAAAAATCAACAAGACACAGGCACCCTAAAGTTTACGGCTGCTCTGTTTCCAAGAACCTCCGCTTCAGTACACCTTCAATATCCCAGGAAAGAGAAAAATGGTTAAAGAAATGGTGGTACTTGGCACAATGGAATATCTCTCAGCCATGAAATCAATGTCATAAGGCTAGTTAGCAGCATGATGAGTGGATTTAGGTACGATGATTCTAAGTGAAATAAGTCACACAGAAAAAGACACTTATCCTAAGATATCGCTTATAGAGGGAATGTCAAAATGGCTACACTTGAACTGAATTACAAAACAGAACAGTGTCACACCTTTAGAAGACACACTATGGCTGCTTAACGGGAAAGGTGAGGTGGGGTGATGCATAAAACAAGGGTTTGAAATTAGCTCAGAGACCGCTCCATAAGCCAAATATGTAATAGACAAGGCCTACTCCCTGCTCAGTGAACTGGACTCAACACACCCTAGTCACCACACAAGAATATATCTGACTAGTAAGAATCTGAAAACCTATGTATCGATATCTCTCTGCAAGTGAATCAAGAGGGTGTAAAGCGGCATCAACACAGCAGGGAAAAGCAGCCAAGCCCGATTCTAAACATAAATTACTTTAAAAAACCCACAAAACAAAGACAGTGAAAGAGAGAGAAATTCTTACAAAATCCGTTCAGGGTCTATGATGCAACCTGGATTGACCATATCTAGACCCACAGCTGGATGAGACATAAGGCTGGACACTCTTGGGGCTGAGAGGATTGGTGAGGTTGGGTGAGCAAACGCAGATACTTTAAAGTAACACTGCGGGGAACACACCCCATGGGTCTCAAATCTCCAGGTACAAGGGCATCTTCCTACATCAAAACATGCATGGGAAACCCAGAAGATGGTATGCCATGAGATCGGGAAAGGTTTCTAAAACGCACCTCATTTCTCCTCTCCTTGTGCTCGGGTTCGCCATTCCAGCCGCTTGACTAACCATCTCCCTACTTGGAGAATCAGCACCTTTAACCTCCTGATTGTACAGGTTGCAATTTGTCCTGAGGATGAACGGGAAGACGCGGAACCAACGAGAGACGAGCCCTAGGTTTTGGGACAGGCATAGGTCACTCCATTTTCCCATCAGGAAGAAGAATGAACCACAGGCTCAGCCTGCCCCCCAGAACCAAAATAGGGCCTGAAGCAATCCTGCGCTTTTGCGGCCAGCTCCCAAAAAAGCGAGGAGACAAATGGAGCTCAGGGGCACTGCAATTCACAAACGTGCAGAGTTATAAATGAGAACTCTCGTCCACAAATATATTGAGGGAAGGCAACGAAGAGGATTTGAAAGCAAGGCAGATTTGCAGGAAACAGATTTCAGGAGGTAGATTCGACTCGCCTTTAAAGTACATGAAAAGCAGCAAAACGTTGACAATGATGCCCTTGGCCAAAAAGGGCGTATGCGTTTTTTCCTGAATATATTCAGGAAAAAACGCATTCGCCCTTTTTGGCCAACCAAGCAGGCCGGAAGGGCAAATCAGCGCTACAAAGAAGTCTCGCTTGCCCTCGGTCAAAAGGGCCATGCTGAACAAAGTGTAAAAACGAGAAAAGCAGGACAGGCCATGGAGACATGGGAGTCTTGCTACGCTGATGGGCGGAATGTAAATTGCCAACAGGCACTCTGGAGAAGAGTACGGTGTGTCCTGAAACAAGTAATAAACACAGCGTAGAGAGCATAGGGCACTTCCACGCAAGGGCGTATAAATTGGGAAAACTAAAAATCAACAAGACACAGGCACCCTAAAGTTTACGGCTGCTCTGTTTCCAAGAACCTCCACTTCGGTACACCTTCAATATCCCAGGAAAGAGAAAAATGGATAAAGAAATGGTGGTACTTGGCACAATGGAATATCACTCAACCATGAAATCAATGTCATAAGGCTAGTTAGCTGCATGATGAGTGGATTTAGATACGATGATTCTAAGTGAATTAAGTCACACAGAAAAAGACACTTATCCTAAGATATCGCTTATAGAGGGAATGTCAAAATCGCTACACTTGAACTGAATTACAAAACAGAACAGAGTCACACCTTTAGAAGACACACTATGGCTGCTTAACGGGAAAGGTGAGGTGGGGTGATGCATAAAACAAGGGTTTGAAATTAGCTCAGAGACCGCTCCATAAGCCAAATATGTAATAGACAAGGCCTACTCCCTGCTCAGTGAACTGGACTCAACACACCCTAGACACCACACAAGAATATATCTGACTAGTAAGAATCTGAAAACCTATGTATCGATATCTCTCTGCAAGTGAATCAAGAGGGTGTAAAGCGGCATCAACACAGCAGGGAAAAGCAGCCAAGCCCGATTCTAAACATAAATTACTTTAAAAAACCCACAAAACAAAGACAGTGAAAGAGAGAGAAATTCTTACAAAATCCGTTCAGGGTCTCTGATGCAAGCTGGATTGACCATATCTAGACCCACAGCTGGATGAGACATAAGGCTGGACACTCTTGGGGCTGAGAGGATTGGTGAGGTTGGGTGAGCAAACGCAGATACTTTAAAGTAACACTGCGGGGAACACACCCCATAGGTCTCAAATCTCCAGGTACAAGGGAATCTTCCTACATCAAAACATGCATGGGAAACCCAGAAGATGGTATGCCATGAGATCGGGAAAGGTTTCTAAAACGCACCTCATTTATCCTCTCCTTGTGCTCGGGTTCGCCATTCCAGCCACTTGACTAACCATCTCCCTACTTGGAGAATCAGCACCTTTAACCTCCTGTTTCTTACAGGTTGCAATTTGTCCTGAGGATGAACGGGAAGACGCGGAACCAACGAGAGACGAGCCCTAGGTGTTGGGACAGGCATAGGTGACTCCATTTTCCCATCAGGAAGAAGAATGAACCACAGGCTCAGCCTGCCCCCCAGAACCAAAATAAGGCCTGAAGCAATCCTGCGCTTTTGCGGCCAGCTCCCAAAAAAGCGAGGAGACAAATGGAGCTCAGGGGCACTGCAATCCACAAACGTGCAGAGTTATAAATGAGAACTCTCGTCCACAAATATATTGAGGGAAGGCAACGAAGAGGATTTGAAAGCAAGGCAGATTTGCAGGAAACAGATTTCAGGATGTAGATTCGACTCGCGTTTAAAGCCCATGAAAAGCGGCAAAACGTTAACAATGATGCCCTTGGCCAAAAAGGGCGTATGCGTTTTTTCCTGAATATATTCAGGAAAAAACGCATACGCCCTTTTTGGCCAACCAAGCAAGCCGGAAGGGCAAATCAGCGCTACAAAGAAGTCTCGCTTGCCCTCGGTGAAAAGGGCCATGCTGAACAAAGTGTAAAAACCAGAAAAGCAGGACAGGCCATGGAGACATGGGATTCTTGCTACGCTGATGGGCGGGATGTAAATTGCCAACAGGCACTCTGGAGAAGAGTACGGTGTGTCCTGAAACAAGTAATAAACACAGCGTAGAGAGCATAGGGAACTTCCACTCATGGGCGTATAAATTGGGAAAACTAAAAATCAACAAGACACAGGCACCCTAAAGTTTACGGCTGCTCTGTTTCCAAGAACCTCCGCTTCGGTACACCTTCAATATCCCAGGAAAGAGAAAAATGGATAAAGAAATGGTGGTACTTGGCACAATGGAATATCACTCAGCCATGAAATCAATGTCATAAGGCTAGTTAGCAGCATGATGTGTGGATTTAGGTACGATGATTCTAAGTGAAATAAGTCAAACAGAAAAAGACACTTATCCTAAGATATCACTTATAGAGGGAATGTCAAAATCGCTACACTTGAACTGAATTACAAAACAGAACAGAGTCACACCTTTAGAAGACACACTATGGTTGCTTAACGGGAAAGGTGAGGTGGGGTGATGCATAAAACAAGGGTTTGAAATTAGCTCAGACACCGCTCCATAAGCCAAATATGTAATAGACAAGGCCTACTCCCTGCTCAGTGAACTGACTCAACACCCCCTAGTCACCGCACAAGAATATATCTGACTAGTATGAATCTGAAAACCTATGTATCGATATCTCTCTGCAAGTGAATCAAGAGGGTGTAAAGCGGCATCAACACAGCAGGGAAAAGCAGCCAAACCCCATTCTAAACATACATTACTTTAAAAAACCCACAAAGCAAAGACAGTGAAAGAGAGAGAAATTCTTACAAAATCCGTTCAGGGTCTCTGATGCAACCTGGATTTACCATATCTAGACCCACAGCTGGATGAGACATAAGGCTGGACACTCTTGGGGCTGAGAGGATTGGTGAGGTTGGGTGAGCAAATGCAGATACTTTAAAGTAATACCGCGGGGTACCCACCCCATGGGTCTCAAATCTCCAGGTACAAGGGCATCTTCCTACATCAAAACATGCATGGGAAACCCAGAAGATGGTATGCCGTGAGATCGGGAAAGGTTTCTAAAACGCACTTCATTTCTCCTCTCCTTGTGCTCGGGTTCGCCATTCCAGCCGCTTGACTAACCATCTCCCTACTTGGAGAATCAGCACCTTTAACCTACTGTTTCGTCCAGGTTGCAATTTGTCCTGAGGAAGAACGGGAAGACGGGGAACCAACGAAAGACTAGCCCTAGGTGTTGGGACAGGCACAGGTCACTCCATTTTCCCATCAGGAAGAAGAATGAACCACAGGCTCAGCCTGACCCCCAGAACCAAAATAGGGCCTGAAGCAATCCTGCGCTTTTGCGGCCAGCTCCCAAAAAAGCGAGGAGACAAATGGAGCTCAGGGGCACTGCAATTCACAAACGTGCAGAGTTATAAATGAGAACTCTCGTCCACAAATATATTGAGGGAAGGCAACGAAGAGGATTTGAAAGCAAGGCAGATTTGCAGGAAACAGATTTCAGGAGGTAGATTCGACTCGCCTTTAAAGCACATGAAAAGCGGCAAAACGTTGACAATGATGCCCTTGGCCAAAAAGGGCGTATGCGTTTTTTCCTGAATATATTCAGGAAAAAACGCATACGCCCTTTTTGGCCAACCAAGCAAGCCGGAAGGGCAAATCAGCGCTACAAAGAAGTCTCGCTTGCCCTCGGTCAAAAGGGCCATGCTGAACAAAGTGTAAAAACCAGAAAAGCAGGACAGGCCATGGAGACATGGGAGCCTTGCTACGCTGATGGGCGGGATGTAAATTGCCAACAGGCACTATGGAGAAGAGTACGGTGTGTCCTGAAACAAGTAATAAACACAGCGTAGAGAGCATAGGGCACTTCCACTCAAGGGCGTATAAATTGGGAAAACTAAAAATCAACAAGACACAGGCACCCTAAAGTTTACGGCTGCTCTGTTTCCAAGAACCTCCGCTTCGGTACACCTTCAATATCCCAGGAAAGAGAAAAATGGATAAAGAAATGGTGGTACTTGGCACAATGGAATATCACTCAACCATGAAATCAATGTCATAAGGCTAGTTAGCAGCATGATGAGTGGATTTAGATACGATGATTCTAAGTGAAATAAGTCACACAGAAAAAGACACTTATCCTAAGATATCGCTTATAGAGGAAATGTCAAAATCGCTACACTTGAACTGAATTACAAAACAGAACAGAGTCACACCTTTAGAAGACACACTATGGCTGCTTAACGGGAAAGGTGAGGTGGGGTGATGCATAAAACAAGGGTTTGAAATTAGCTCAGAGACCGCTCCATAAGCCAAATATGTAATAGACAAGGCCTACTCCCTGCTCAGTGAACTGGACTCAACACACCCTAGACACCACACAAGAATATATCTGACTAGTAAGAATCTGAAAACCTATGTATCGATATCTCTCTGCAAGTGAATCAAGAGGGTGTAAAGCGGCATCAACACAGCAGGGAAAAGCAGCCAAGCCCGATTCTAAACATAAATTACTTTAAAAAACCCACAAAACAAAGACAGTGAAAGAGAGAGAAATTCTTACAAAATCCGTTCAGGGTCTATGATGCAACCTGGATTGACCATATCTAGACCCACAGCTGGATGAGACATAAGGCTGGACACTCTTGGGGCTGAGAGGATTGGTGAGGTTGGGTGAGCAAATGCAGATACTTTAAAGTAATACCGCGGGGTACCCACCCCATGGGTCTCAAATCTCAAGGTACAAGGGAATCTTCCTACATCAAAACATGCATGGGAAACCCAGAAGATGGTATGCCGTGAGATCGGGAAAGGTTTCTAAAACGCACCTCATTTCTCCTCTCCTTGTGCTTGGGTTCTCCATTCCAGCCGTTTGACTAACCATCTCCCTACTTGGAGAATCAGCACCTTTAACCTACTGTTTCGTCCAGGTTGCAATTTGCCCTGAGGATGAACGGGAAGACGGGGAACCAACGGAAGACTAGCCCTAGGTGTTGGGACAGGCACAGGTCACTCCATTTTCCCATCAGGAAGAAGAATGAACCACAGGCTCAGCCTGCCCCCCAGAACAAAAATAGGGCCTGAAGCAATCCTGCGCTTTTGCGGCCAGCTCCCAAAAAAGCGAGGAGACAAATGGAGCTCAGGGGCACTGCAATTCAAAAACGTGCAGAGTTATAAATGAGAACTCTCGTCCACAAATATATTGAGGGAAGGCAACGAAGAGGATTTGAAAGCAAGGCAGATTTGCAGGAAACAGATTTCAGGAGGTAGATTCGACTCGCCTTTAAAGCACATGAAAAGCGGCAAAACGTTGACAATGATGCCCTTGGCCAAAAAGGGCGTATGCGTTTTTTCCTGAATATATTCAGGAAAAAACGCATACGCCCTTTTTGACCAACCAAGCAGGCCGGAAGGGCAAATCAGCGCTACAAAGAAGTCTCGCTTGCCCTCGGTCAAAATGGCCATGCTGAACAAAGTGTAAAAACCAGAAAAGCAGGACAGGCCATGGAGAAATGGGAGCCTTGCTACGCTGATGGGCGGGATGTAAATTGCCAACAGGCACTCTGGAGAAGAGTACGGTGTGTCCTGAAACAAGTAATAAACACAGCGTAGAGAGCATAGGGCACTTCCACTCAAGGGCGTATAAATTGGGAAAACTAAAAATCAACAAGACACAGGCACCCTAAAGTTTACGGCTGCTCTGTTTCCAAGAACCTCCACTTCGGTACACCTTCAATATCCCAGGAAAGAGAAAAATGGATAAAGAAATGGTGGTACTTGGCACAATGGAATATCACTCAACCATGAAATCAATGTCATAAGGCTAGTTAGCAGCATGATGAGTGGATTTAGATACGATGATTCTAAGTGAAATAAGTCACACAGAAAAAGACACTTATCCTAAGATATCGCTTATAGAGGGAATGTCAAAATCGCTACACTTGAACTGAATTACAAAACAGAACAGAGTCACACCTTTAGAAGACACACTATGGCTGCTTAACGGGAAAGGTGAGGTGGGGTGATGCATAAAACAAGGGTTTGAAATTAGCTCAGAGACCGCTCCATAAGCCAAATATGTAATAGACAAGGCCTACTCCCTGCTCAGTGAACTGGACTCAACACACCCTAGACACCACACAAGAATATATCTGACTAGTAAGAATCTGAAAACCTATGTATCGATATATCTCTGCAAGTGAATCAAGAGGGTGTAAAGCGGCATCAACACAGCAGGGAAAAGCAGCCAAGCCCGATTCTAAACATAAATTACTTTAAAAAACCCACAAAACAAAGACAGTGAAAGAGAGAGAAATTCTTACAAAATCCGTTCAGGTTCTATGATGCAACCAGGATTGACCATATCTAGACCCACAGCTGGATGAGACATAAGGCTGGACACTCTTGGGGCTGAGAGGATTGGTGAGGTTGGGTGAGCAAACGCAGATACTTTAAAGTAACACTGCGGGGAACACACCCCATGGGTCTCAAATCTACAGGTACAAGGGCATCTTCCTACATGAAAACATGCATGGGAAAGCCAGAAGATGGTATGCCATGAGATCGGGAAAGGTTTCTAAAACGCACCTCATTTCTCCTCTCCTTGTGCTCGGGTTCGCCATTCCAGCCGCTTGACTAACCATCTCCCTACTTGGAGAATCAGCACCTTTAACCTCCTGATTGTACAGGTTGCAATTTGTCCTGAGGATGAACGGGAAGACGCGGAACCAACGAGAGACGAGCCCTAGGTGTTGGGACAGGCATAGGTCACTCCATTTTCCCATCAGGAAGAAGAATGAACCACAGGCTCAGCCTGACCCCCAGAACCAAAATAGGGCCTGAAGCAATCCTGCGCTTTTGCGGCCAGCTCCCAAAAAAGCGAGGAGACAAATGGAGCTCAGGGGCACTGCAATTCACAAACGTGCAGAGTTATAAATGAGAACTCTCGTCCACAAATATATTGAGGGAAGGCAACGAAGAGGATTTGAAAGCAAGGCAGATTTGCAGGAAACAGATTTCAGGAGGTAGATTCGACTCGCCTTTAAAGCACATGAAAAGCGGCAAAACGTTGAAAATGATGCCCTTGGCCAAAAAGGGCGTATGCGTTTTTTCCTGAATATATTCAGGAAAAAACGCATACGCCCTTTTTGGCCAACCAAGCAAGCCGGAAGGGCAAATCAGCGCTACAAAGAAGTCTCGCTTGCCCTCGGTCAAAAGGGCCATGCTGAACAAAGTGTAAAAACCAGAAAAGCAGGACAGGCCATGGAGACATGGGAGCCTTGCTACGCTGATGGGCGGGATGTAAATTGCCAACAGGCACTCTGGAGAAGAGTACGGTGTGTCCTGAAACAAGTAATAAACACAGCGTAGAGAGCATAGGGCACTTCCACTCAAGGGCGTATAAATTGGGAAAACTAAAAATCAACAAGACACAGGCACCCTAAAGTTTACGGCTGCTCTGTTTCCAAGAACCTCCGCTTCGGTACACCTTCAATATCCCAGGAAAGAGAAAAATGGATAAAGAAATGGTGGTACTTGGCACAATGGAAGAGCACTCAGCCATGAAATCAATGTCATAAGGCTAGTTAGCAGCATGATGTGTGGATTTAGGTACGATGATTCTAAGTGAAATAAGTCACACAGAAAAAGACACTTATCCTAAGATATCGCTTATAGAGGGAATGTCAAAATCGCTACACTTGAACTGAATTACAAAACAGAACAGAGTCACACCTTTAGAAGACACACTATGGCTGCTTAACGGGAAAGGTGAGGTGGGGTGATGCATAAAACAAGGGTTTGAAATTAGCTCAGAGACCGCTCCATAAGCCAAATATGTAATAGACAAGGCCTACTCCCTGCTCAGTGAACTGGACTCAACACACCCTAGTCACCACACAAGAATATATCTGACTAGTAAGAATCTGAAAACCTATGTATCAATATCTCTCTGCAAGTGAATCAAGAGGGTATAAAGCGGCATCAACACAGCAGGGAAAAGCAGCCAAGCCCGATTCTAAACATAAATTACTTTAAAAAACCCACAAAACAAAGACAGTGAAAGAGAGAGAAATTCTTACAAAATCCGTTTAGGGTCTATGATGCAACCTGGATTGACCATATCTAGACCCACAGCTGGATGAGACATAAGGCTGGATACTCTTGGGGCTGAGAGGTTTGGTGAGGTTGGGTGAGCAAACGCAGATACTTTAAAGTAACACTGCGGGGAACACACCCCATGGGTCTCAAATCTCCAGGTACAAGGGCATCTTCCTACATCAAAACATGCATGGGAAACCCAGAAGATGGTATGCCATGAGATCGGGAAAGGTTTCTAAAACGCACCTCATTTCTCCTCTCCTTGTGCTCGGGTTCGCCATTCCAGCCGCTTGACTAACCATCTCCCTACTTGGAGAATCAGCACCTTTAACCTCCTGATTGTACAGGTTGCAATTTGTCCTGAGGATGAACGGGAAGACGCGGAACCAACGAGAGACGAGTCCTAGGTGTTGGGACAGGCATAGGTCACTCCATTTTCCCATCAGGAAGAAGAATGAACCACAGGCTCAGCCTGCCCCCCAGAACCAAAATAGGGCCTGAAGCAATCCTGCGCTTTTGCGGCCAGCTCCCAAAAAAGCGAGGAGACAAATGGAGCTCAGGGGCACTGCAATTCACAAACGTGCAGAGTTATAAATGAGAACTCTCGTCCACAAATATATTGAGGGAAGGCAACGAAGAGGATTTGAAAGCAAGGCAGATTTGCAGGAAACAGATTTCAGGAGGTAGATTCGACTCGCCTTTAAAGCACATGAAAAGCGGCAAAAGGTTGACAATGATGCCCTTGGCCAAAAAGGGCGTATGCGTTTTTTCTTGAATATATTCAGGAAAAAACGCATACGCCCTTTTTGGCCAACCAAGCAAGCCGGAAGGGCAAATCAGCGCTACAAAGAAGTCTCGCTTGCCCTCGGTCAAAAGGGCCATGCTGAACAAAGTGTAAAAACCAGAAAAGCAGGACAGGCCATGGAGACATGGGAGCCTTGCTACGCTGATGGGCGGGATGTAAATTGCCAACAGGCACTCTGGAGAAGAGTACGGTGTGTCCTGAAACAAGTAATAAACACAGCGTAGAGAGCATAGGGCACTTCCACTCAAGGGCGTATAAATTGGGAAAACTAAAAATCAACAAGACACAGGCACCCTAAAGTTTACGGCTGCTCTGTTTCCAAGAACCTCCACTTCGGTACACCTTCAATATCCCAGGAAAGAGAAAAATGGATAAAGAAATGGTGGTACTTGGCACAATGGAATAGCACTCAGCCATGAAATCAATGTCATAAGGCTAGTTAGCAGCATGATGAGTGGATTTAGGTACGATGATTCTAAGTGAAATAAGTCACACAGAAAAAGACACTTATCCTAAGATATCGCTTATAGAGGGAATGTCAAAATCGCTACACTTGAACTGAATTACAAAACAGAACAGAGTCACACCTTTAGAAGACACACTATGGCTGCTTAACGGGAAAGGTGAGGTGGGGTGATGCATAAAACAAGGGTTTGAAATTAGCTCAGAGACCGCTCCATAAGCCAAATATGTAATAGACAAGGCCTACTCCCTGCTCAGTGAACTGGACTCAACACACCCTAGTCACCACACAAGAATATATCTGACTAGTAAGAATCTGAAAACCTATGTATCAATATCTCTCTGCAAGTGAATCAAGAGGGTATAAAGCGGCATCAACACAGCAGGGAAAAGCAGCCAAGCCCGATTCTAAACATAAATTACTTTAAAAAACCCACAAAACAAAGACAGTGAAAGAGAGAGAAATTCTTACAAAATCCGTTTAGGGTCTATGATGCAACCTGGATTGACCATATCTAGACCCACAGCTGGATGAGACATAAGGCTGGATACTCTTGGGGCTGAGAGGTTTGGTGAGGTTGGGTGAGCAAACGCAGATACTTTAAAGTAACACTGCGGGGAACACACCCCATGGGTCTCAAATCTCCAGGTACAAGGGCATCTTCCTACATCAAAACATGCATGGGAAACCCAGAAGATGGTATGCCATGAGATCGGGAAAGGTTTCTAAAACGCACCTCATTTCTCCTCTCCTTCTGCTCGGGTTCGCCATTCCAGCCGCTTGACTAACCATCTCCCTACTTGGAGAATCAGCACCTTTAACCTCCTGATTGTACAGGTTGCAATTTGTCCTGAGGATGAACGGGAAGACGCGGAACCAACGAGAGACGAGTCCTAGGTGTTGGGACAGGCATAGGTCACTCCATTTTCCCATCAGGAAGAAGAATGAACCACAGGCTCAGCCTGCCCCCCAGAACCAATATAGGGCCTGAAGCAATCCTGCGCTTTTGCGGCCAGCTCCCAAAAAAGCGAGGAGACAAATGGAGCTCAGGGGCACTGCAATTCACAAACGTGCAGAGTTATAAATGAGAACTCTCGTCCACAAATATATTGAGGGAAGGCAACGAAGAGGATTTGAAAGCAAGGCAGATTTGCAGGAAACAGATTTCAGGAGGTAGATTCGACTCGCCTTTAAAGCACATGAAAAGCGGCAAAAGGTTGACAATGATGCCCTTGGCCAAAAAGGGCGTATGCGTTTTTTCTTGAATATATTCAGGAAAAAACGCATACGCCCTTTATGGCCAACCAAGCAAGCCGGAAGGGCAAATCAGCGCTACAAAGAAGTCTCGCTTGCCCTCGGTCAAAAGGGCCATGCTGAACAAAGTGTAAAAACCAGAAAAGCAGGACAGGCCATGGAGACATGGGAGCCTTGCTACGCTGATGGGCGGGATGTAAATTGCCAACAGGCACTCTGGAGAAGAGTACGGTGTGTCCTGAAACAAGTAATAAACACAGCGTAGAGAGCATAGGGCACTTCCACTCAAGGGCGTATAAATTGGGAAAACTAAAAATCAACAAGACACAGGCACCCTAAAGTTTACGGCTGCTCTGTTTCCAAGAACCTCCGCTTCGGTACACCTTCAATATCCCAGGAAAGAGAAAAATGGATAAAGAAATGGTGGTACTTGGCACAATGGAATATCACTCAGCCATGAAATCAATGTCATAAGGCTAGTTAGCAGCATGATGAGTGGATTTAGATACGATGATTCTAAGTGAAATAAGTCACACAGAAAAAGACACTTATCCTAAGATATCGCTTTTAGGGGGAATGTCAAAATCGCTACACTTGAACTGAATTACAAAACAGAAGATAGTCACAGCTTTAGAAGACACACTATGGCTGCTTAACCGGAAAGGTGAGGTGGGGTGATGCATAAAACAAGGGTTTGAAATTAGCTCAGAGACCGCTCCATAAGCCAAATATGTACTAGACAAGGCCTACTCCCTGCTCAGTGAACTGGACTCAACACACCCTAGTCACCACACAAGAATATATCTGACTAGTAAGAATCTGAAAACCTATGTATCGATATCTCTCTGCAAGTGAATCAAGAGGGTGTAAAGCGGCATCAACACAGCAGGGAAAAGCAGCCAAGCCCGATTCTAAACATAAATTACTTTAAAAAACCCACAAAACAAAGACAGTGAAAGAGAGAGAAATTCTTACAAAATCCGTTCAGGGTCTCTGATGCAACCTGGATTGACCATATCTAGACCCACAGCTGGATGAGACATAAGGCTGGATACTCTTGGGGCTGAGAGGTTTGGTGAGGTTGGGTGAGCAAACCCAGATACTTTAAAGTAACACTGCGGGGAACACACCCCATGGGTCTCAAATCTCCAGGTACAAGGGCATCTTCCTACATCAAAACATGCATGGGAAACCCAGAAGATGGTATGCCATGAGATCGGGAAAGGTTTCTAAAACGCACCTCATTTCTCCTCTCCTTGTGCTCGGGTTCGCCATTCCAGCCGCTTGACTAACCATCTCCCTACTTGGAGAATCAGCACCTTTAACCTCCTGATTGTACAGGTTGCAATTTGTCCTGAGGATGAATGGGAAGACGCAGAACCAACGAGAGACGAGCCCTAGATGTTGGGACAGGCATAGGTCACTCCATTTTCCCATCAGGAAGAAGAATGAACCACAGGCTCAGCCTGCCCCCCAGAACCAAAATAGGGCCTGAAGCAATCCTGCGCTTTTGCGGCCAGCTCCCAAAAAAGCGAGGAGACAAATGGAGCTCAGGGGCACTGCAATTCACAAACGTGCAGAGTTATAAATGAGAACTCTCGTCCACAAATATATTGAGGGAAGGCAACGTAGAGGATTTGAAAGCAAGGCAGATTTGCAGGAAACAGATTTCAGGAGGTAGATTCGACTCGCCTTTAAAGCACATGAAAAGCAGCAAAACGTTGACAATGATGCCCTTGGCCAAAAAGGGCGTATGCGTTTTTTCCTGAATATATTCAGGAAAAAACGCATACGCCCTTTTTGGCCAACCAAGCAAGCCGGAAGGGCAAATCAGCGCTACAAAGAAGTCTCGCTTGCCCTCGGTCAAAAGGGCCATGCTGAAAAAAGTGTAAAAACCAGAAAAGCAGGACAGGCCATGGAGACATGGGAGCCTTGCTACGCTGATGGGCGGGATGTAAATTGCCAACAGGCACTCTGGAGAAGAGTACGCTGTGTCCTGAAACAAGTAATAAACACAGCGTAGAGAGCATAGGGCACTTCCACTCATGGGCGTATAAATTGGGAAAACTAAAAATCAACAAGACACAGGCACCCTAAAGTTTACGGCTGCTCTGTTTCCAAGAACCTCCGCTTCGGTACACCTTCAATATCCCAGGAAAGAGAAAAATGGATAAAGAAATGGTGGTACTTGGCACAATGGAATATCACTCAGCCATGAAATCAATGTCATAAGGCTAGTTAGCAGCAGGATGAGTGGATTTAGGTACGATGATTCTAAGTGAAATAAGTCACACATAAAAAGACACTTATCCTAAGATATCGCTTATAGAGGGAATGTCAAAATCGCTACACTTGAACTGAATTACAAAACAGAACAGAGTCACACCTTTAGAAGACACACTATGGCTGCTTAACGGGAAAGGTGAGGTGGGGTGATGCATAAAACAAGGGTTTGAAATTAGCTCAGACACTGCTCCATAAGCCAAATATGTAATAGACAAGGCCTACTCCCTGCTCAGTGAACTGGACTCAACACACCCTAGTCACCACACTAGTAAGAATCTGAAAACCTATGTATCGATATCTCTCTGCAAGTGAATCAAGAGGGTGTAAAGCGGCATCAACACAGCAGGGAAAGACAACCAAGACCGATTCTAAACGTAAATTACTTTAAAAAACCCAGAAAACAAAGACCGTGAAAGAGAGAGAAATTCTTACAAAATCCGTTCAGGGTCTATGATGCAACCTGGATTGACCATATCTAGACCCACAGCTGGATGAGACATAAGGCTGGACACTCTTGGGGCTGAGAAGATTGGTGAGGTTGGGTGAGCAAACGCAGATACTTTAAAGTAACACTGCGGGGAACACACCCCATGGGTCTCAAATCTCCAGGTACAAGGGCATCTTCCTACATCAAAACATGCATGGGAAACCCAGAAGATGGTATGCCATGAGATCGGGAAAGGTTTCTAAAACGCACCTCATTTCTCCTCTCCTTGTGCTCGGGTTCGCCATTCCAGCCGCTTGACTAACCATCTCCCTACTTGGAGAATCAGCACCTTTAACCTCCTGATTGTACAGGTTGCAATTTGTCCTGAGGATGAATGGGAAGACGCAGAACCAACGAGAGACGAGCCCTAGATGTTGGGACAGGCATAGGTCACTCCATTTTCCCATCAGGAAGAAGAATGAACCACAGGCTCAGCCTGCCCCCCAGAACCAAAATAGGGCCTGAAGCAATCCTGCGCTTTTGCGGCCAGCTCCCAAAAAAGCGAGGAGACAAATGGAGCTCAGGGGCACTGCAATTCACAAACGTGCAGAGTTATAAATGAGAACTCTCGTCCACAAATATATTGAGGGAAGGCAACAAAGAGGATTTGAAAGCAAGGCAGATTTGCAGGAAACAGATTTCAGGAGGTAGATTCGACTCGCCTTTAAAGCACATGAAAAGCAGCAAAACGTTGACAATGATGCCCTTGGCCAAAAAGGGCGTATGCGTTTTTTCCTGAATATATTCAGGAAAAAACGCATACGCCCTTTTTGGCCAACCAAGCAAGCCGGAAGGGCAAATCAGCGCTACAAAGAAGTCTCGCTTGCCCTCGGTCAAAAGGGCCATGCTGAACAAAGTGTAAAAACGAGAAAAGCAGGACAGGCCATGGAGACATGGGAGCCTTGCTACGCTGATGGGCGGGATGTAAATTGCCAACAGGCACTCTGGAGAAGAGTACGGTGTGTCCTGAAACAAGTAATAAACACAGCGTAGAGAGCATAGGGCACTTCCACTCATGGGCGTATAAATTGGGAAAACTAAAAATCAACAAGACACAGGCACCCTAAAGTTTACGGCTGCTCTGTTTCCAAGAACCTCCGCTTCGGTACACCTTCAATATCCCAGGAAAGAGAAAAATGGATAAAGAAATGGTGGTACTTGGCACAATGGAATATCACTCAGCCATGAAATCAATGTCATAAGGCTAGTTAGCAGCATGATGAGTGGATTTAGGTACGATGATTCTAAGTGAAATAAGTCACACAGAAAAAGACACTTATCCTAAGATATCGCTTATAGAGGGAATGTCAAAATCGCTACACTTGAACTGAATTACAAAACAGAACAGAGTCACACCTTTAGAAGACACACTATGGCTGCTTAACGGGAAAGGTGAGGTGGGGTGATGCATAAAACAAGGGTTTCAAATTAGCTCAGAGACCGCTCCATAAGCAAAATATGTAATAGACAAGGCCTACTCCCTGCTCAGTGAACTGGACTCAACACACCCTAGTCACCACACTAGTAAGAATCTGAAAACCTATGTATCGATATCTCTCTGCAAGTGAATCAAGAGGGTGTAAAGCGGCATCAACACAGCAGGGAAAAGCAGCCAAGACCGATTCTAAACGTAAATTACTTTAAAAAACCCACAAAACAAAGACCGTGAAAGAGAGAGAAATTCTTACAAAATCCGTTCAGGGTCTATGATGCAACCTGGATTGACCATATCTAGACCCACAGCTGGATGAGACATAAGGCTGGACACTCTTGGGGCTGAGAGGATTGGTGAGGTTGGGTGAGCAAACGCAGATACTTTAAAGTAACACTGCGGGGAACACACCCCATGGGTCTCAAATCTCCAGGTACAATGGCAACTTCCTACATCAAAACATGCCTGGGAAACCCAGAAGATGGTATGCCATGAGATCGGGAAAGGTTTCTAAAACGCACCTCATTTCTCCTCTCCTTGTGCTCGTGTTCACCATTCCAGCTGCTTGACTAACCATCTCCCTACTTGGAGAATCAGCACCTTTAACCTCCTGATTGTACAGGTTGCAATCTGTCCTGAGGATGAACGGGAAGACGCGGAACCAACGAGAGACGAGCCCTAGGTGTTGGGACAGGCATAGGTCACTCCATTTTTCCATCAGGAAGAAGAATGAACCACAGGCTCAGCCTGCCCCCCAGAACCAAAATAGGGCCTGAAGCAATCCTGCGTTTTTGCGGCCAGCTCCCAAAAAAGCGAGGAGACAAATGGAGCTCAGGGGCACTGCAATTCACAAACGTGCAGAGTTATAAATGAGAACTCTCGTCCACAAATATATTGAGGGAAGGCAACGAAGAGGATTTGAAAGCAAGGCAGATTTGCAGGAAACAGATTTCAGGAGGTAGATTCGACTCGCCTTTAAAACACATGAAAAGCGGCAAAACGTTGACAATGATGCCCTTGGCCAAAAAGGGCGTATGCGTTTTTTCCTGAATATATTCAGGAAAAAACGCATACGCCCTTTTTGGCCAACCAAGCAAGCCGGAAGGGAAAATCAGCGCTACAAAGAAGTCTCGCTTGCCCTCGGTCAAAAGGGCCATGCTGAAAAAAGTGTAAAAACCAGAAAAGCAGGACAGGCCATGGAGACATGGGAGCCTTGCTACGCTGATGGGCGGGATGTAAATTGCCAACAGGCACTCTGGAGAAGTGTACGGTGTGTCCTGAAACAAGTAATAAACACAGCGTAGAGAGCATAGGGCACTTCCACTCATGGGCGTATAAATTGGGAAAACTAAAAATCAACAAGACACAGGCACCCTAAAGTTTACGGCTGCTCTGTTTCCAAGAACCTCCACTTCGGTACACCTTCAGTATCCCAGGAAAGAGAAAAATGGATAAAGTAATGGTGGTACTTGGCACAATGGAATATCACTCAGCCATGAAATCAATGTCATAAGGCTAGTTAGCAGCATGATGAGTGGATTTAGGTACGATGATTCTAAGTGAAATAAGTCACACAGAAAAAGACACTTATCCTAAGATATCGCTTATAGAGGGAATGTCAAAATCGCTACACATGAGCTGAATTACAAAACAAAACAGAGTCACACCTTTAGAAGACACACTATGGCTGCTTAACGGGAAAGGTGAGGTGGGGTGATGCATAAAACAAGGGTTTGAAATTAGCTCAGAGACCGCTCCATAAACCAAATATGTAATAGACAAGGCCTACTCCCTGCTCAGTGAACTGGTCTCAACACACCCTAGTCACCACACAAGAATATATCTGACTAGTAAGAATCTGAAAACCTATGTATCGATATCTCTCTGCAAGTGAATCAAGAGGGTGTAAAGCGGCATCAACACAGCAGGGAAAAGCAGCCAAGCCCGATTCTAAACATAAATTACTTTAAAAAACCCACAAAACAAAGACAGTGAAAGAGAGAGAAATTCTTACAAAATCCGTTCAGGGTCTCTGATGCAACCTGGATTGACCATATCTAGACCCACAGCTGGATGAGACATAAGGCTGGACACTCTTGGGGCTGAGAGGATTGGTGAGGTTGGGTGAGCAAACGCAGATACTTTAAAGTAACACCGCGGGGTACACACCCCATGGGTCTCAAATCTCCAGGTACAAGGGCATCTTCCTACATCAAAACATGCATGGGAAACCCAGAAGATGGTATGCCGTGAGATCGGGAAAGGTTTCTAAAACGCACCTCATTTCTCCTCTCCTTGTGCTCGGGTTCGCCATTCCAGCCGCTTGACTAATCATCTCCCTACTTGGAGAATCAGCACCTTTAACCTCCTGTTTCGTCCAGGTTGCAATTTGTCCTGAGGATGAACGGAAAGACGGGGAACCAACGAGAGACTAGCCCTAGGTGTTGGGACAGGCACAGGTCACTCCATTTTCCCATCAGGAAGAAGAATGAACCACAGGCTCAGCCTGCCCCCCAGAACCAAAATAGGGCCTGAAGCAATCCTGCGCTTTTGCGGCCAGCTCCCAAAAAAGCGAGGAGTCAAATGGAGCTCAGGGGCACTGCAATTCACAAACGTGCAGAGTTATAAATGAGAACTCTCGTCCACAAATATATTGAGGGAAGGCAACGAAGAGGATTTGAAAGCAAGGCAGATTTGCAGGAAACAGATTTCAGGAGGTAGATTCGACTCGCCTTTAAAGCACATGAAAAGCGGCAAAACGTTGACAATGATGCCCTTGGCCAAAAAGGGCATATGCGTTTTTTCCTGAATATATTCAGGAAAAAACGCATACGCCCTTTTTGGCCAACCAAGCAAGCCGGAAGGGCAAATCAGCGCTACAAAGAAGTCTCGCTTGCCCTCGGTCAAAAGGGCCATGCTGAACAAAGTGTAAAAACCAGAAAAGCAGGACAGGCCATGGAGACATGGGAGCCTTGCTACGCTGATGGGCGGGATGTAAATTGCCAACAGGCACTCTGGAGAAGAGTACGGTGTGTCCTGAAACAAGTAATAAACACAGCGTAGAGAGTATAGGGCACTGCCACTCATGGGCGTATAAATTGGGAAAACTAAAAATCAACAAGACACAGGCACCCTAAAGTTTACGGCTGCTCTGTTTCCAAGAATCTCCTCTTTGGTACACCTTCAATATCCCAGAAAAGAGAAAAATGGATAAAGAAATGGTGGTACTTGGCACAATGGAATATCACTCAGCCATGAAATCAATCTCATAAGGCTACTTAGCAGCATGATGAGTGGATTTAGGTACGATGATTCTAAGTGAAATAAGTCACACAGAAAAAGACACTTATCCTAAGATATCGCTTATAGAGGGAATGTCAAAATCGCTACACATGAGCTGAATTACAAAACAAAACAGAGTCACACCTTTAGAAGACACATTATGGCTGCTTAACGGGAAAGGTGAGGTGGGGTGATGCATAAAACAAGGGTTTGAAATTAGCTCAGAGACCGCTCCATAAGCCAAATATGTAATAGACAAGGCCTACTCCCTGCTCAGTGAACTGGACTCAACACATCCTAGTCACCACACAAGAATATATCTGACTAGTAAGAATCTGAAAACCTATGTATCGATATCTCTCTGCAAGTGAATCAAGAGGGTGTAAAGCAGCATCAACACAGCAGGGAAAAGCAGCCAAGCCCGATTCTAAACATAAATTACTTTAAAAAACCCACAAAACAAAGACAGTTAAAGAGAGAGAAATTCTTACAAAATCCATTCAGGGTCTATGATGCAACCTGGATTGACCATATCTACACCCACAGCTGGATGAGACATAAGGCTGGACACTCTTGGGGCTGAGAGGATTGGTGAGGTTGGGTGAGCAAACCCAGATACTTTAAAGTAACACTGCTGGGAACACACCCCATGGGTCTCAAATCTCCAGGTACAAGGGCATCTTCCTACATCAAAACATGCATGGGAAACCCAGAAGATGGTATGCCATGAGATCGGGAATGGTTTCTAAAAGGCACCTCATTTCTCCTCTCCTTGTGCTCGGGTTCGCCATTCCAGCCGCTTGACTAACCATCTCCCTACTTGGAGAATCAGCACCTTTAACCTCCTGATTGTACAGGTTGCAATTTGTCCTGAGGATGAATGGGAAGACGCAGAACCAACGAGAGACTAGCCCTACGTGTTGGGACAGGCATAGGTCACTCCATTTTCCCATCAGGAAGAAGAATGAACCACAGGCTCAGCCTGCCCCCCAGAACCAAAATAGGGCCTGAAGCAATCCTGCGCTTTTGCGGCCAGCTCCCAAAAAAGCGAGGAGACAAATGGAGCTCAGGGGCACTGCAATTCACAAACGTGCAGAGTTATAAATGAGAACTCTCGTCCACAAATATATTGAGGGAAGGCAACGAAGAGGATTTGAAAGCAAGGCAGATTTGCAGGAAACAGATTTCAGGAGGTAGATTCGACTCGCCTTTAAAGCACATGAAAAGCGGCAAAACGTTGACAATGATGTCCTTGGCCAAAAAGGGCGTATGCGTTTTTTCCTGAATATATTCAGGAAAAAACGCATACGCCCTTTTTGGCCAACCAAGCAAGCCGAAGGGCAAATCAGCGCTACAAAGAAGTCTCGCTTGCCCTCGGTCAAAAGGGCCATGCTGAACAAAGTGTAAAAACCAGAAAAGCAGGACAGGCCATGGAGACATGGGAGCCTTGCTACACTGATGGGCGGGATGTAAATTGCCAACAGGCACTCTGGAGGAGAGTACGGTGTGTCCTGAAACAAGTAATAAACACAGCGTAGAGAGCATAGGGCACTTCCACTCATGGGCGTATAAATTGGGAAAACTAAAAATCAACAAGACACAGGCACCCTAAAATTTACGGCTCCTCTGTTTCCAAGAACCTCTGCTTCGGTACACCATCAATATCCCAGGAAAGAGAAAAATGGATAAAGAAATGGTGGTACTTGGCACAATGGAATATCACTCAGCCATGAAATCAATGTCATAAGGCTTGTTAGCAGCATGATGAGTGGATTTAGGTACGATGATTCTAAGTGAAATAAGTCACACAGAAAAAGCCCCTTATCCTAAGATATCGCTTATAGAGGGAATGTCAAAATCGCTACACTTGAACTGAATTACAAAACAGAACAGAGCCACACCTTTAGAAGACACACTATGGCTGCTTAACGGGAAAGGTGAGGTGGGGTGATGCATAAAACAAGGGTTTGAAATTAGCTCAGAGACCGCTCCATAAGGCAAATATGTAATAGGCAAGGCCTACTCCCTGCTCAGTGAACTGGACTCAACACACCCTAGTCACCACACAAGAATATATCTGATTAGTAAGAATCTGAAAACCTATGTATCGATATCTCTCTGCAAGTGAATCAAGAGGGTGTAAAGCGGCATCAACACAGCAGGGAAAAGCAGCCAAGCCCGATTCTAAACATACATTACTTTAAAAAACCAACAAAACAAAGACAGTGAAAGAGAGAGAAATTCTTACAAAATCCATTCAGGGTCTATGATGCAACCTGGATTGACCATATCTACACCCACAGCTGGATGAGACATAAGGCTGGACACTCTTGGGGCTGAGAGGATTGGTGAGGTTGGGTGAGCAAACCCAGATACTTTAAAGTAACACTGCTGGGAACACACCCCATGGGTCTCAAATCTCCAGGTACAAGGGCATCTTCCTACATCAAAACATGCATGGGAAACCCAGAAGATGGTATGCCATGAGATCGGGAATGGTTTCTAAAACGCACCTCATTTCTCCTCTCCTTGTGCTCGGGTTCGCCATTCCAGCCGCTTGACTAACCATCTCCCTACTTGGAGAATCAGCACCTTTAACCTCCTGATTGTACAGGTTGCAATTTGTCCTGAGGATGAACGGGAAGACGCGGAACCAACGAGAGACGAGCCCTAGGTGTTGGGACAGGCATAGGTCACTCCATTTTCCCATCAGGAAGAAGAATGAACCACAGGCTCAGCCTGCCCCCCAGAACCAAAATAGGGCCTGAAGCAATCCTGCGCTTTTGCGGCCAGCTCCCAAAAAAGCGAGGAGACAAATGGAGCTCAGGGGCACTGCAATTCACAAACGTGCAGAGTTATAAATGAGAACTCTCGTTCCACAAATATATTGAGGGAAAGCAACGAAGAGGATTTGAAAGCAAGGCAGATTTGCAGGAAACAGATTTCAGGAGGTAGATTCGACTCGCCTTTAAATCACATGAAAAGCGGCAAAACGTTGACAATGATGCCCTTGGCCAAAAAGGGCGTATGCGTTTTTTCCTGAATATATTCAGGAAAAAACGCATACGCCCTTTTTGGCCAACCAAGCAAGCCGGAAGGGCAAATCAGCGCTACAAAGAAGTCTCGCTTGCCCTCGGTCAAAAGGGCCATGCTGAACAAAGTGTAAAAACGAGAAAAGCAGGACAGGCCATGGAGACATGGGAGCCTTGCTACGCTGATGGGCGGGATGTAAATTGCCAACAGGCACTCTGGAGAAGAGTACGGTGTGTCCTGAAACAAGTAATAAACACAGCGTAGAGAGCATAGGGCACTTCCACTCATGGGCGTATAAATTGGGAAAACTAAAAATCAACAAGACACAGGCACCCTAAAGTTTACGGCTGCTCTGTTTCCAAGAATCTCCACTTCGGTACACCTTCAATATCCCAGGAAAGAGAAAAATGGATAAAGAAATGGTGGTACTTGGCACAATGGAATATCACTCAGCCATGAAATCAATCTCATAAGACTACTTAGCAGCATGATGAGTGGATTTAGGTACGATGATTCTAAGTGAAATAAGTGACACAGAAAAAGGCACTTATCCTAAGATATCGCTTATAGAGGGAATGTCAAAATCGCTACACTTGAACTGAATTACAAAACAGAACAGAGGCACAACTTTAGAATACACACTATGGCCTCTTAATCGGAAAGGTGAGGTGGGGTGATCCATAAAACAAGGGTTTGAAATTAGCTCAGAGACCGCTCCATAAGGCAAATATGTAATAGACAAGGCCTACTCCCTGCTCAGTGAACTGGACTCAACACACCCTAGTCACCACACAAGAATATATCTGATTAGTAAGAATCTGAAAACCTATGTATCGATATCTCTCTGCAAGTGAATCAAGAGGGTGTAAAGCGGCATCAACACAGCAGGGAAAAGCAGCCAAGCCCGATTCTAAACATAAATTACTTTAAAAAACCCACAAAACAAAGACAGTGAAAGAAAGAGAAATTCTTACAAAATCCATTCAGGGTCTATGATGCAACCTGGATTGACCATATCTACACCCACAGCTGGATGAGACATAAGGCTGGACACTCTTGGGGCTGAGAGGATTGGTGAGGTTGGGTGAGCAAACCCAGATACTTTAAAGTAACACTGCTGGGAACACACCCCATGGGTCTCAAATCTCCAGGTACAAGGGCATCTTCCTACATCAAAACATGCATGGGAAACCCAGAAGATGGTATGCCATGAGATCGGGAAAGGTTTCTAAAATGCACCTCATTTCTCCTCTCCTTGTGCTCGGGTTCGCCATTCCAGCCGCTTGACTAACCATCTCCCTACTTGGAGAATCAGCACCTTTAACCTCCTGATTGTACAGGTTGCAATTTGTCCTGAGGATGAACGGGAAGACGCAGAACCAACGAGAGACGAGCCCTAGGTGTTGGGACAGGCATAGGTCACTCCATTTTCCCATCAGGAAGAAGAATGAACCACAGGCTCAGCCTGCCACCCAGAACCAAAATAGAGCCTGAAGCAATCCTGGGCTTTTGCGGCCAGCTCCCAAAAAAGCGAGGAGACAAATGGAGCTCAGGGGCACTGCAATTCACAAACGTGCAGAGTTATAAATGAGAACTCTCGTTCCACAAATATATTGAGGGAAGGCAACGAAGAGGATTTGAAAGCAAGGCAGATTTGCAGGAAACAGATTTCAGGAGGTAGATTCGACTCGCCTTTAAATCACATGAAAAGCGGCAAAACGTTGACAATGATGCCCTTGGCCAAAAAGGGCGTATGCGTTTTTTCCTGAATATATTCAGGAAAAAACGCATACGCCCTTTTTGGCCAACCAAGCAAGCCGGAAGGGCAAATCAGCGCTACAAAGAAGTCTCGCTTGCCCTCGGTCAAAAGGGCCATGCTGAACAAAGTGTAAAAACGAGAAAAGCAGGACAGGCCATGGAGACATGGGAGCCTTGCTACGCTGATGGGCGGGATGTAAATTGCCAACAGGCACTCTGGAGAAGAGTACGGTGTGTCCTGAAACAAGTAATAAACACAGCGTAGAGAGCATAGGGCACTTCCACTCATGGGCGTATAAATTGGGAAACCTAAAAATCAACAAGACACAGGCACCCTAAAGTTTACGGCTGCTCTGTTTCCAAGAATCTCCGCTTCGGTACACCTTCAATATCCCAGGAAAGAGAAAAATGGATAAAGAAATGGTGGTACTTGGCACAATGGAATATCACTCAGCCATGAAATCAATCTCATAAGGCTACTTAGCAGCATGATGAGTGGATTTAGGTACGATGATTCTAAGTGAAATAAGTGACACAGAAAAAGGCACTTATCCTAAGATATCGCTTATAGAGGGAATGTCAAAATCGCTACACTTGAACTGAATTACAAAACAGAACAGAGGCACAACTTTAGAAGACACACTATGGCTGCTTAACCGGAAAGGTGAGGTGGGGTGATGCATAAAACAAGGGTTTGAAATTAGCTCAGAGACCGCTCCATAAGGCAAATATGTAATAGACAAGGCCTACTCCCTGCTCAGTGAACTGGACTCAACACCCCCTAGTCACCGCACAAGAATATATCTGACTAGTAAGAATCTGAAAACCTATGTATCGATATCTCTCTGCAAGTGAATCAAGAGGGTGTAAAGCGGCATCAACACAGCAGGGAAAAGCAGCCAAGCCCCATTCTAAACGTAAATTACTTTAAAAAACCCACAAAACAAAGACAGTGAAAGAGAGAGAAATTCTTACAAAATCCATTCAGGGTCTATGATGCAACCTGGATTGACCATATCTAGACCCACAGCTGGATGAGACATAAGGCTGGACACTCTTGGGGCTGAGAGGATTGGTGAGGTTGGGTGAGCAAACCCAGATACTTTAAAGTAACACTGCTGGGAACACACCCCATGGGTCTCAAATCTCCAGGTACAAGGGCATCTTCCTACATCAAAACATGCATGGGAAACCCAGAAGATGGTATGCCATGAGATCGGGAAAGGTTTCTAAAATGCACCTCATTTCTCCTCTCCTTGTGCTCGGGTTCGCCATTCCAGCCGCTTGACTAACCATCTCCCTACTTGGAGAATCAGCACCTTTAACCTCCTGATTGTACAGGTTGCAATTTGTCCTGAGGATGAACGGGAAGACGCGGAACCAACGAGAGACGAGCCCTAGGTGTTGGGACAGGCATAGGTCACTCCATTTTCCCATCAGGAAGAAGAATGAACCACAGGCTCAGCCTGCCACCCAGAACCAAAATAGAGCCTGAAGCAATCCTGCGCTTTTGCGGCCAGCTCCCAAAAAAGCGAGGAGACATATGGAGCTCAGGGGCACTGCAATTCACAAACGTGCAGAGTTATAAATGAGAACTCTCGTTCCACAAATATATTGAGGGAAGGCAACGAAGAGGATTTGAAAGCAAGGCAGATTTGCAGGAAACAGATTTCAGGAGGTAGATTCGACTCGCCTTTAAATCACATGAAAAGCGGCAAAACGTTGACAATGATGCGCTTGGCCAAAAAGGGCGTATGCGTTTTTTCCTGAATATATTCAGGAAAAAACGCATACGCCCTTTTTGGCCAACCAAGCAAGCCGGAAGGGCAAATCAGCGCTACAAAGAAGTCTCGCTTGCCCTCGGTCAAAAGGGCCATGCTGAACAAAGTGTAAAAACGAGAAAAGCAGGACAGGCCATGGAGACATGGGAGCCTTGCTACGCTGATGGGCGGGATGTAAATTGCCAACAGGCACTCTGGAGAAGAGTACGGTGTGTCCTGAAACAAGTAATAAACACAGCGTAGAGAGCATAGGGCACTTCCACTCATGGGCGTATAAATTGGGAAACCTAAAAATCAACAAGACACAGGCACCCTAAAGTTTACGGCTGCTCTGTTTCCAAGAATCTCCGCTTCGGTACACCTTCAATATCCCAGGAAAGAGAAAAATGGATAAAGAAATGGTGGTACTTGGCACAATGGAATATCACTCAGCCATGAAATCAATCTCATAAGGCTACTTAGCAGCATGATGAGTGGATTTAGGTACGATGATTCTAAGTGAAATAAGTGACACAGAAAAAGGCACTTATCCTAAGATATCGCTTATAGAGGGAATGTCAAAATCGCTACACTTGAACTGAATTACAAAACAGAACAGAGGCACAACTTTAGAAGACACACTATGGCTGCTTAACCGGAAAGGTGAGGTGGGGTGATGCATAAAACAAGGGTTTGAAATTAGCTCAGACACCGCTCCATAAGCCAAATATGTAATAGACAAGGCCTACTCCCTGCTCAGTGAACTGGACTCAACACCCCCTAGTCACCGCACAAGAATATATCTGACTAGTAAGAATCTGAAAACCTATGTATCGATATCTCTCTGCAAGTGAATCAAGAGGGTGTAAAGCGGCATCAACACAGCAGGGAAAAGCAGCCAAGCCCCATTCTAAACGTAAATTACTTTAAAAAACCCACAAAACAAAGACCGTGAAAGAGAGAGAAATTCTTACAAAATCCATTCAGGGTCTATGATGCAACCTGGATTGACCATATCTAGCCCCACAGCTGGATGAGACATAAGGCTGGACACTCTTGGGGCTGAGAGGATTGGTGAGGTTGGGTGAGCAAACCCAGATACTTTAAAGTAACACTGCTGGGAACACACCCCATGGGTCTCAAATCTCCAGGTACAAGGGCATCTTCCTACATCAAAACATGCATGGGAAACCCAGAAGATGGTATGCCGTGAGATCGGGAAAGGTTTCTAAAACGCACCTCATTTCTCCTCTCCTTGTGCTCGGGTTCGCCATTCCAGCCGCTTGACTAATCATCTCCCTACTTGGAGAATCAGCACCTTTAACCTCCTGTTTCGTCCAGGTTGCAATTTGTCCTGAGGATGAACGGGAAGACGGGGAACCAACGAGAGACTAGCCCTAGGTGTTGGGACAGGCACAGGTCACTCCATTTTCCCATCAGGAAGAAGAATGAACCACAGGCTCAGCCTGCCCCCCAGAACCAAAATAGGGCCTGAAGCAATCCTGCGCTTTTGCGGCCAGCTCCCAAAAAAGCGAGGAGTCAAATGGAGCTCAGGGGCACTGCAATTCACAAACGTGCAGAGTTATAAATGAGAACTCTCGTCCACAAATATATTGAGGGAAGGCAACGAAGAGGATTTGAAAGCAAGGCAGATTTGCAGGAAACAGATTTCAGGAGGTAGATTCGACTCGCCTTTAAAGCACATGAAAAGCGGCAAAACGTTGACAATGATGCCCTTGGCCAAAAAGGGCGTATGCGTTTTTTCCTGAATATATTCAGGAAAAAACGCATACGCCCTTTTTGGCCAACCAAGCAAGCCGGAAGGGCAAATCAGCGCTACAAAGAAGTCTCGCTTGCCCTCGGTCAAAAGGGCCATGCTGAACAAAGTGTAAAAACCAGAAAAGCAGGACAGGCCATGGAGACATGGGAGCCTTGCTACGCTGATGGGCGGGATGTAAATTGCCAACAGGCACTCTGGAGAAGAGTACGGTGTGTCCTGAAACAAGTAATAAACACAGCGTAGAGAGTATAGGGCACTTCCACTCATGGGCGTATAAATTGGGAAAACTAAAAATCAACAAGACACAGGCACCCTAAAGTTTACGGCTGCTCTGTTTCCAAGAATCTCCTCTTTGGTACACCTTCAATATCCCAGAAAAGAGAAAAATGGATAAAGAAATGGTGGTACTTGGCACAATGGAATATCACTCAGCCATGAAATCAATCTCATAAGGCTACTTAGCAGCATGATGAGTGGATTTAGGTACGATGATTCTAAGTGAAATAAGTCACACAGAAAAAGACACTTATCCTAAGATATCGCTTATAGAGGGAATGTCAAAATAGCTACACATGAGCTGAATTACAAAACAAAACAGAGTCACACCTTTAGAAGACACATTATGGCTGCTTAACGGGAAAGGTGAGGTGGGGTGATGCATAAAACAAGGGTTTGAAATTAGCTCAGAGACCGCTCCATAAGCCAAATATGTAATAGACAAGGCCTACTCCCTGCTCAGTGAACTGGACTCAACACACCCTAGTCACCACACAAGAATATATCTGATTAGTAAGAATCTGAAAACCTATGTATCGATATCTCTCTGCAAGTGAATCAAGAGGGTGTAAAGCAGCATCAACACAGCAGGGAAAAGCAGCCAAGCCCGATTCTAAACATAAATTACTTTAAAAAACCCACAAAACAAAGACAGTTAAAGAGAGAGAAATTCTTACAAAATCCATTCAGGGTCTATGATGCAACCTGGATTGACCATATCTACACCCACAGCTGGATGAGACATAAGGCTGGACACTCTTGGGGCTGAGAGGATTGGTGAGGTTGGGTGAGCAAACCCAGATACTTTAAAGTAACACTGCTGGGAACACACCCCATGGGTCTCAAATCTCCAGGTACAAGGGCATCTTCCTACATCAAAACATGCATGGGAAACCCAGAAGATGGTATGCCATGAGATCGGGAATGGTTTCTAAAACGCACCTCATTTCTCCTCTCCTTGTGCTCGGGTTCGCCATTCCAGCCGCTTGACTAACCATCTCCCTACTTGGAGAATCAGCACCTTTAACCTCCTGATTGTACAGGTTGCAATTTGTCCTGAGGATGAATGGGAAGACGCAGAACCAACGAGAGACGAGCCCTAGGTGTTGGGACAGGCATAGGTCACTCCATTTTCCCATCAGGAAGAAGAATGAACCACAGGCTCAGCCTGCCCCCCAGAACCAAAGTAGGGCCTGAAGCAATCCTGCGCTTTTGCGGCCAGCTCCCAAAAAAGCGAGGAGACAAATGGAGCTCAGGGGCACTGCAATTCACAAACGTGCAGAGTTATAAATGAGAACTCTCGTCCACAAATATATTGAGGGAAGGCAACGAAGAGGATTTGAAAGCAAGGCAGATTTGCAGGAAACAGATTTCAGGAGGTAGATTCGACTCGCCTTTAAAGCACATGAAAAGCGGCAAAACGTTGACAATGATGTCCTTGGCCAAAAAGGGCGTATGCGTTTTTTCCTGAATATATTCAGGAAAAAACGCATACGCCCTTTTTGGCCAACCAAGCAAGCCGAAGGGCAAATCAGCGCTACAAAGAAGTCTCGCTTGCCCTCGGTCAAAAGGGCCATGCTGAACAAAGTGTAAAAACCAGAAAAGCAGGACAGGCCATGGAGACATGGGAGCCTTGCTACACTGATGGGCGGGATGTAAATTGCCAACAGGCACTCTGGAGGAGAGTACGGTGTGTCCTGAAACAAGTAATAAACACAGCGTAGAGAGCATAGGGCACTTCCACTCATGGGCGTATAAATTGGGAAAACTAAAAATCAACAAGACACAGGCACCCTAAAGTTTACGGCTGCTCTGTTTCCAAGAACCTCTGCTTCGGTACACCATCAATATCCCAGGAAAGAGAAAAATGGATAAAGAAATGGTGGTACTTGGCACAATGGAATATCACTCAGCCATGAAATCAATGTCATAAGGCTTGTTAGCAGCATGATGAGTGGATTTAGGTACGATGATTCTAAGTGAAATAAGTCACACAGAAAAAGCCCCTTATCCTAAGATATCGCTTATAGAGGGAATGTCAAAATCGCTACACTTGAACTGAATTACAAAACAGAACAGAGCCACACCTTTAGAAGACACACTATGGCTGCTTAACGGGAAAGGTGAGGTGGGGTGATGCATAAAACAAGGGTTTGAAATTAGCTCAGAGACCGCTCCATAAGGCAAATATGTAATAGGCAAGGCCTACTCCCTGCTCAGTGAACTGGACTCAACACACCCTAGTCACCACACAAGAATATATCTGATTAGTAAGAATCTGAAAACCTATGTATCGATATCTCTCTGCAAGTGAATCAAGAGGGTGTAAAGCGGCATCAACACAGCAGGGAAAAGCAGCCAAGCCCGATTCTAAACATAAATTACTTTAAAAAACCCACAAAACAAAGACAGTTAAAGAGAGAGAAATTCTTACAAAATCCATTCAGGGTCTATGATGCAACCTGGATTGACCATATCTACACCCACAGCTGGATGAGACATAAGGCTGGACACTCTTGGGGCTGAGAGGATTGCTGAGGTTGGGTGAGCAAACCCAGATACTTTAAAGTAACACTGCTGGGAACACACCCCATGGGTCTCAAATCTCCAGGTACAAGGGCATCTTCCTACATCAAAACATGCATGGGAAACCCAGAAGATGGTATGCCATGAGATCGGGAAAGGTTTCTAAAACGCACCTCATTTCTCCTCTCCTTGTGCTCGGGTTCGCCATTCCAGCCGCTTGACTAACCATCTCCCTACTTGGAGAATCAGCACCTTTAACCTCCTGATTGTACAGGTTGCAATTTGTCCTGAGGATGAACGGGAAGACGCGGAACCAACGAGAGACGAGCCCTAGGTGTTGGGACAGGCATAGGTCACTCCATTTTCCCATCAGGAAGAAGAATGAACCACAGGCTCAGCCTGCCCCCCAGAACCAAAATAGGGCCTGAAGCAATCCTGCGCTTTTGCGGCCAGCTCCCAAAAAAGCGAGGAGACAAATGGAGCTCAGGGGCACTGCAATTCACAAACGTGCAGAGTTATAAATGAGAACTCTCGTTCCACAAATATATTGAGGGAAAGCAACGAAGAGGATTTGAAAGCAAGGCAGATTTGCAGGAAACAGATTTCAGGAGGTAGATTCGACTCGCCTTTAAAGCACATGAAAAGCGGCAAAACGTTGACAATGATGCGCTTGGCCAAAAAGGGCGTATGCGTTTTTTCCTGAATATATTCAGGAAAAAACGCATACGCCCTTTTTGGCCAACCAAGCAAGCCGGAAGGGCAAATCAGCGCTACAAAGAAGTCTCGCTTGCCCTCGGTCAAAAGGGCCATGCTGAACAAAGTGTAAAAACGAGAAAAGCAGGACAGGCCATGGAGACATGGGAGCCTTGCTACGCTGATGGGCGGGATGTAAATTGCCAACAGGCACTCTGGAGAAGAGTACGGTGTGTCCTGAAACAAGTAATAAACACAGCGTAGAGAGCATAGGGCACTTCCACTCATGGGCGTATAAATTGGGAAACCTAAAAATCAACAAGACACAGGCACCCTAAAGTTTACGGCTGCTCTGTTTCCAAGAATCTCCGCTTCGGTACACCTTCAATATCCCAGGAAAGAGAAAAATGGATAAAGAAATGGTGGTACTTGGCACAATGGAATATCACTCAGCCATGAAATCAATCTCATAAGGCTACTTAGCAGCATGATGAGTGGATTTAGGTACGATGATTCTAAGTGAAATAAGTGACACAGAAAAAGGCACTTATCCTAAGATATCGCTTATAGAGGGAATGTCAAAATCGCTACACTTGAACTGAATTACAAAACAGAACAGAGGCACAACTTTAGAAGACACACTATGGCTGCTTAACCGGAAAGGTGAGGTGGGGTGATGCATAAAACAAGGGTTTGAAATTAGCTCAGACACCGCTCCATAAGCCAAATATGTAATAGACAAGGCCTACTCCCTGCTCAGTGAACTGGACTCAACACCCCCTAGTCACCGCACAAGAATATATCTGACTAGTAAGAATCTGAAAACCTATGTATCGATATCTCTCTGCAAGTGAATCAAGAGGGTGTAAAGCGGCATCAACACAGCAGGGAAAAGCAGCCAAGCCCCATTCTAAACGTAAATTACTTTAAAAAACCCAAAAAACAAAGACAGTTAAAGAGAGAGAAATTCTTACAAAATCCATTCAGGGTCTATGATGCAACCTGGATTGACCATATCTAGACCCACAGCTGGATGAGACATAAGGCTGGACACTCTTGGGGCTGAGAGGATTGGTGAGGTTGGGTGAGCAAACCCAGATACTTTAAAGTAACACTGCTGGGAACACACCCCATGGGTCTCAAATCTCCAGGTACAAGGGCATCTTCCTACATCAAAACATGCATGGGAAACCCAGAAGATGGTATGCCGTGAGATCGGGAAAGGTTTCTAAAACGCACCTCATTTCTCCTCTCCTTGTGCTCGGGTTCGCCATTCCAGCCGCTTGATTAACCATCTCCCTACTTGGAGAATCAGCACCTTTAACCTCCTGTTTCTTCCAGGTTGCAATTTGTCCTGAAGATAAACGGGAAGACGGGGAACCAACGAGAGACTAGCCCTAGGTGTTGGGACAGGCACAGGTCACTCCATTTTCCCATCAGGAAGAAGAATGAACCACAGGCTCAGCCTGCCCCCCAGAACCAATATAGGGCCTGAAGCAATCCTGCGCTTTTGCGGCCAGCTCCCAAAAAAGCGAGGAGACAAATGGAGCTCAGGGGCACTGCAATTCACAAACGTGCAGAGTTATAAATGAGAACTCTCGTCCACAAATATATTGAGGGAAGGCAACGAAGAGGATTTGAAAGCAAGGCAGATTTGCAGGAAACAGATTTCAGGAGGTAGATTCGACTCGCCTTTAAAGCACATGAAAAGCGGCAAAACGTTGACAATGATGCCCTTGGCCAAAAAGGGCGTATGCGTTTTTTCCTGAATATATTCAGGAAAAAACGCATAGGCCCTTTTTGGCCAACCAAGCAAGCTGGAAGGGCAAATCAGCGCTACAAAGAAGTCTTGCTTGCCCTCGGTCAAAAGGGCCATGCTGAACAAAGTGTAAAAACCAGAAAAGCAGGACAGGCCATGGAGACATGGGAGCCTTGCTACGCTGATGGGCGGGATGTAAATTGCCAACAGGCACTCTGGAGAAGAGTACGGTGTGTCCTGAAACAAGTAATAAACACAGCGTAGAGAGCATAGGGCACTTCCACTCATGGGCGTATAAATTGGGAAAACTAAAAATCAACAAGACACAGGCACCCTAAAGTTTACGGCTGCTCTGTTTCCAAGAATCTCCGCTTCGGTACACCTTCAATATCCCAGGAAAGAGAAAAATGGATAAAGAAATGGTGGTACTTGGCACAATGGAATATCACTCAGCCATGAAATCAATGTCATAAGGCTAGTTAGCAGCATGATGAGTGGATTTAGGTACGATGATTCTAAGTGAAATAAGTCACACAGAAAAAGACACTTATCCTAAGATATCGCTTATAGAGGGAATGTCAAAATCGCTACACTTGAACTGAATTACAAAACAGAACAGAGGCACACCTTTAGAAGACACACTATGGCTGCTTAACCGGAAAGGTGAGGTGGGGTGATGCATAAAACAAGGGTTTGAAATTAGCTCAGACACCGCTCCATAAGCCAAATATGTACTAGACAAGGCCTACTCCCTGCTCAGTGAACTGGACTCAACACCCCCTAGTCACCGCACAAGAATATATCTGACTAGTATGAATCTGAAAACCTATGTATCGATATCTCTCTGCAAGTGAATCAAGAGGGTGTAAAGCGGCATCAACACAGCAGGGAAAAGCAGCCAAACCCCATTCTAAACATACATTACTTTCAAAAACCCACAAAGCAAAGACAGTGAAAGAGAGAGAAATTCTTACAAAATCCGTTCAGGGTATCTGATGCAACCTGGATTGACCATATCTAGACCCACAGCTGGATGAGACATAAGGCTGGACACTCTTGGGGCTGAGAGGATTGGTGTGGTTGGGTGAGCAAATGCAGATACTTTAAAGTAATACCGCGGGGTACCCACTCCATGGGTCTCAAATCTCCAGGTACAAGGGAATCTTCCTACATCAAAACATGCATGGGAAACCCAGAAGATGGTATGCCGTGAGATCGGGAAAGGTTTCTAAAACGCACCTCATTTCTCCTCTCCTTGTGCTCGGGTTCGCCATTCCAGCCACTTCACTAACCATTTCCCTACTTGGAGAATCAGCACCTTTAACCTCCTGTTTCGTCCAGGTTGCAAATTGTCCTGAGGATGAACGGGAAGACGCGGAACCAATGAGAGACGAGCCCTAGGTGTTGGGACAGGCACAGGTCACTCCATTTTCCCATCAGGAAGAAGAATGAACCACAGGCTCAGCCTGCCCCCCAGAACCAAAATAGGGCCTGAAGCAATCCTGCGCTTTTGCGGCCAGCTCCCAAAAGAGCGAGGAGACAAATGGAGCTCAGGGGCACTGCGATTCACAAACGTGCAGAGTTATAAAAGAGAACTCTCGTCCACAAATATATTGAGGGAAGGCAACGAAGAGGATTTGAATGCAAGGCAGATTTGCAGGAAACAGATTTCAGGAGGTAGATTCGATTCGCCTTTAAAGCACATGAAAAGCGGCAAAACGTTGATTATGATGCCCTTGGCCAAAAAGGGCGTATGCGTTTTTTCCTGAATATATTCAGGAAAAAACGCATACGCCCTTTTTGGCCAACCAAGCAAGCCGGAAGGGCAAATCAGCGCTACAAAGAAGTCTCGCTTGCCCTCGGTCAAAAGGGCCATGCTGAACAAACTGTAAAAACCAGAAAAGCAGGACAGGCCATGGAGACATGGGAGCCTTGCTACGCTGATGGGCGGGATGTAAATTGCCAACAGGCACTCTGGAGAAGAGTACGGTGTGTCCTGAAACAAGTAATAAACACAGCGTAGAGAGCATAGGGCACTTCCACTCATGGGCGTATAAATTGGGAAAACTAAAAATCAACAAGACACAGGCACCCTAAAGTTTACGGCTGCTCTGTTTCCAAGAACCTCCGCTTCGGTACACCTTCAATATCCCAGGAAAGAGAAAAATGGATAAAGAAATGGTGGTACTTGGCACAATGGAATATCACTCAGCCATGAAATCAATGTCATAAGGCTAGTTAGCAGCATGATGAGTGGATTTAGGTACGATGATTCTAAGTGAAATAAGTCACAGAGAAAAAGGCCCTTATCCTAAGATATCGCTTATAGAGCGAATGTCAAAATCGCTACACTTGAACTGAATTACAAAACAGAACAGAGTCACACCTTTAGAAGACACACTATGGCTGCTTAACGGGAAAGGTGAGGTGGGGTGATGCATAAAACAAGGGTTTGAAATTAGCTCAGAGACCGCTCCATAAGGCAAATATGTAATAGACAAGGCCTACTCCCTGCTCAGTGAACTGGACTCAACACCCCCTAGTCACCACACAAGAATATATCTGACTAGTAAGAATCTGAAAACCTATGTATCGATATCTCTCTGCAAGTGAATCAAGAGGGTGTAAAGCGGCATCAACATAGCAGGGAAAAGCAGCCAAGCCCGATTCTAAACATAAATTACTTTTAAAAACCCACAAAACAAAGACAGTTAAAGAGAGAGAAATTCTTACAAAATCCATTCAGGGTCTATGATGCAACCTGGATTGACCATATCTAGACCCACAGCTGGATGAGACATAAGGCTGGACACTCTTGGGGCTGAGAGGATTGGTGAGGTTGGGTGAGCAAACCCAGATACTTTAAAGTAACACTGCTGGGAACACACCCCATGGGTCTCAAATCTCCAGGTACAAGGGCATCTTCCTACATCAAAACATGCATGGGAAACCCAGAAGATGGTATGCCGTGAGATCGGGAAAGCTTTCTAAAACGCACCTCATTTCTCCTCTCCTTGTGCTCGGGTTCGCCATTCCAGCCGCTTGATTAACCATCTCCCTACTTGGAGAATCAGCACCTTTAACCTCCTGATTGTACAGGTTGCAATTTGTCCTGAGGATGAATGGGAAGACGCAGAACCAACGAGAGACGAGCCCTAGGTGTTGGGACAGGCATAGGTCACTCCATTTTCCCATCAGGAAGAAGAATGAACCACAGGCTCAGCCTGCCCCCCAGAACCAAAATAGGGCCTGAAGCAATCCTGCGTTTTTGCGGCCAGCTCCCAAAAAAGCGAGGAGACAAATGGAGCTCAGGGGCACTGCAATTCACAAACGTGCAGAGTTATAAATGAGAACTCTCGTCCACAAATATATTGAGGGAAGGCAACGAAGAGGATTTGAAAGCAAGGCAGATTTGCAGGAAACAGATTTCAGGAGGTAGATTCGACTCGCCTTTAAAGCACATGAAAAGCGGCAAAACGTTGACAATGATGTCCTTGGCCAAAAAGGGCGTATGCGTTTTTTCCTGAATATATTCAGGAAAAAACGCATACGCCCTTTTTGGCCAACCAAGCAAGCCGAAGGGCAAATCAGCGCTACAAAGAAGTCTCGCTTGCCCTCGGTCAAAAGGGCCATGCTGAACAAAGTGTAAAAACCAGAAAAGCAGGACAGGCCATGGAGACATGGGAGCCTTGCTACGCTGATGGGCGGGATGTAAATTGCCAACAGGCACTCTGGAGAAGAGTACGGTGTGTCCTGAAACAAGTAATAAACACAGCGTAGAGAGTATAGGGCACTTCCACTCATGGGCGTATAAATTGGGAAAACTAAAAATCAACAAGACACAGGCACCCTAAAGTTTACGGCTGCTCTGTTTCCAAGAATCTCCTCTTTGGTACACCTTCAATATCCCAGAAAAGAGAAAAATGGATAAAGAAATGGTGGTACTTGGCACAATGGAATATCACTCAGCCATGAAATCAATCTCATAAGGCTACTTAGCAGCATGATGAGTGGATTTAGGTACGATGATTCTAAGTGAAATAAGTCACACAGAAAAAGACACTTATCCTAAGATATCGCTTATAGAGGGAATGTCAAAATCGCTACACATGAGCTGAATTACAAAACAAAACAGAGTCACACCTTTAGAAGACACATTATGGCTGCTTAACGGGAAAGGTGAGGTGGGGTGATGCATAAAACAAGGGTTTGAAATTAGCTCAGAGACCGCTCCATAAGCCAAATATGTAATAGACAAGGCCTACTCCCTGCTCAGTGAACTGGACTCAACACACCCTAGTCACCACACAAGAATATATCTGATTAGTAAGAATCTGAAAACCTATGTATCGATATCTCTCTGCAAGTGAATCAAGAGGGTGTAAAGCAGCATCAACACAGCAGGGAAAAGCAGCCAAGCCCGATTCTAAACATAAATTACTTTAAAAAACCCACAAAACAAAGACAGTTAAAGAGAGAGAAATTCTTACAAAATCCATTCAGGGTCTATGATGCAACCTGGATTGACCATATCTACACCCACAGCTGGATGAGACATAAGGCTGGACACTCTTGGGGCTGAGAGGATTGGTGAGGTTGGGTGAGCAAACCCAGATACTTTAAAGTAACACTGCTGGGAACACACCCCATGGGTCTCAAATCTCCAGGTACAAGGGCATCTTCCTACATCAAAACATGCATGGGAAACCCAGAAGATGGTATGCCATGAGATCGGGAATGGTTTCTAAAACGCACCTCATTTCTCCTCTCCTTGTGCTCGGGTTCGCCATTCCAGCCGCTTGACTAACCATCTCCCTACTTGGAGAATCAGCACCTTTAACCTCCTGATTGTACAGGTTGCAATTTGTCCTGAGGATGAATGGGAAGACGCAGAACCAACGAGAGACGAGCCCTAGGTGTTGGGACAGGCATAGGTCACTCCATTTTCCCATCAGGAAGAAGAATGAACCACAGGCTCAGCCTGCCCCCCAGAACCAAAGTAGGGCCTGAAGCAATCCTGCGCTTTTGCGGCCAGCTCCCAAAAAAGCGAGGAGACAAATGGAGCTCAGGGGCACTGCAATTCACAAACGTGCAGAGTTATAAATGAGAACTCTCGTCCACAAATATATTGAGGGAAGGCAACGTAGAGGATTTGAAAGCAAGGCAGATTTGCAGGAAACAGATTTCAGGAGGTAGATTCGACTCGCCTTTAAAGCACATGAAAAGCGGCAAAACGTTGACAATGATGTCCTTGGCCAAAAAGGGCGTATGCGTTTTTTCCTGAATATATTCAGGAAAAAACGCATACGCCCTTTTTGGCCAACCAAGCAAGCCGAAGGGCAAATCAGCGCTACAAAGAAGTCTCGCTTGCCCTCGGTCAAAAGGGCCATGCTGAACAAAGTGTAAAAACCAGAAAAGCAGGACAGGCCATGGAGACATGGGAGCCTTGCTACACTGATGGGCGGGATGTAAATTGCCAACAGGCACTCTGGAGGAGAGTACGGTGTGTCCTGAAACAAGTAATAAACACAGCGTAGAGAGCATAGGGCACTTCCACTCATGGGCGTATAAATTGGGAAAACTAAAAATCAACAAGACACAGGCACCCTAAAGTTTACGGCTGCTCTGTTTCCAAGAACCTCTGCTTCGGTACACCATCAATATCCCAGGAAAGAGAAAAATGGATAAAGAAATGGTGGTACTTGGCACAATGGAATATCACTCAGCCATGAAATCAATGTCATAAGGCTTGTTAGCAGCATGATGAGTGGATTTAGGTACGATGATTCTAAGTGAAATAAGTCACACAGAAAAAGCCCCTTATCCTAAGATATCGCTTATAGAGGGAATGTCAAAATCGCTACACTTGAACTGAATTACAAAACAGAACAGAGTCACACCTTTAGAAGACACACTATGGCTGCTTAACGGGAAAGGTGAGGTGGGGTGATGCATAAAACAAGGGTTTGAAATTAGCTCAGAGACCGCTCCATAAGGCAAATATGTAATAGGCAAGGCCTACTCCCTGCTCAGTGAACTGGACTCAACACACCCTAGTCACCACACAAGAATATATCTGATTAGTAAGAATCTGAAAACCTATGTATCGATATCTCTCTGCAAGTGAATCAAGAGGGTGTAAAGCGGCATCAACACAGCAGGGAAAAGCAGCCAAGCCCGATTCTAAACATAAATTACTTTAAAAAACCCACAAAACAAAGACAGTTAAAGAGAGAGAAATTCTTACAAAATCCATTCAGGGTCTATGATGCAACCTGGATTGACCATATCTACACCCACAGCTGGATGAGACATAAGGCTGGACACTCTTGGGGCTGAGAGGATTGCTGAGGTTGGGTGAGCAAACCCAGATACTTTAAAGTAACACTGCTGGGAACACACCCCATGGGTCTCAAATCTCCAGGTACAAGGGCATCTTCCTACATCAAAACATGCATGGGAAACCCAGAAGATGGTATGCCATGAGATCGGGAAAGGTTTCTAAAACGCACCTCATTTCTCCTCTCCTTGTGCTCGGGTTCGCCATTCCAGCCGCTTGACTAACCATCTCCCTACTTGGAGAATCAGCACCTTTAACCTCCTGATTGTACAGGTTGCAATTTGTCCTGAGGATGAACGGGAAGACGCGGAACCAACGAGAGACGAGCCCTAGGTGTTGGGACAGGCATAGGTCACTCCATTTTCCCATCAGGAAGAAGAATGAACCACAGGCTCAGCCTGCCCCCCAGAACCAAAATAGGGCCTGAAGCAATCCTGCGCTTTTGCGGCCAGCTCCCAAAAAAGCGAGGAGACAAATGGAGCTCAGGGGCACTGCAATTCACAAACGTGCAGAGTTATAAATGAGAACTCTCGTTCCACAAATATATTGAGGGAAAGCAACGAAGAGGATTTGAAAGCAAGGCAGATTTGCAGGAAACAGATTTCAGGAGGTAGATTCGACTCGCCTTTAAATCACATGAAAAGCGGCAAAACGTTGACAATGATGCCCTTGGCCAAAAAGGGCGTATGCGTTTTTTCCTGAATATATTCAGGAAAAAACGCATACGCCCTTTTTGGCCAACCAAGCAAGCCGGAAGGGCAAATCAGCGCTACAAAGAAGTCTCGCTTGCCCTCGGTCAAAAGGGCCATGCTGAACAAAGTGTAAAAACGAGAAAAGCAGGACAGGCCATGGAGACATGGGAGCCTTGCTACGCTGATGGGCGGGATGTAAATTGCCAACAGGCACTCTGGAGAAGAGTACGGTGTGTCCTGAAACAAGTAATAAACACAGCGTAGAGAGCATAGGGCACTTCCACTCATGGGCGTATAAATTGGGAAACCTAAAAATCAACAAGACACAGGCACCCTAAAGTTTACGGCTGCTCTGTTTCCAAGAATCTCCGCTTCGGTACACCTTCAATATCCCAGGAAAGAGAAAAATGGATAAAGAAATGGTGGTACTTGGCACAATGGAATATCACTCAGCCATGAAATCAATCTCATAAGGCTACTTAGCAGCATGATGAGTGGATTTAGGTACGATGATTCTAAGTGAAATAAGTGACACAGAAAAAGGCACTTATCCTAAGATATCGCTTATAGAGGGAATGTCAAAATCGCTACACTTGAACTGAATTACAAAACAGAACAGAGGCACAACTTTAGAAGACACACTATGGCTGCTTAACCGGAAAGGTGAGGTGGGGTGATGCATAAAACAAGGGTTTGAAATTAGCTCAGACACCGCTCCATAAGCCAAATATGTAATAGACAAGGCCTACTCCCTGCTCAGTGAACTGGACTCAACACCCCCTAGTCACCGCACAAGAATATATCTGACTAGTAAGAATCTGAAAACCTATGTATCGATATCTCTCTGCAAGTGAATCAAGAGGGTGTAAAGCGGCATCAACACAGCAGGGAAAAGCAGCCAAGCCCCATTCTAAACGTAAATTACTTTAAAAAACCCAAAAAACAAAGACAGTTAAAGAGAGAGAAATTCTTACAAAATCCATTCAGGGTCTATGATGCAACCTGGATTGACCATATCTAGACCCACAGCTGGATGAGACATAAGGCTGGACACTCTTGGGGCTGAGAGGATTGGTGAGGTTGGGTGAGCAAACCCAGATACTTTAAAGTAACACTGCTGGGAACACACCCCATGGGTCTCAAATCTCCAGGTACAAGGGCATCTTCCTACATGAAAACATGCATGGGAAACCCAGAAGATGGTATGCCGTGAGATCGGGAAAGGTTTCTAAAACGCACCTCATTTCTCCTCTCCTTGTGCTCGGGTTCGCCATTCCAGCCGCTTGATTAACCATCTCCCTACTTGGAGAATCAGCACCTTTAACCTCCTGTTTCTTCCAGGTTGCAATTTGTCCTGAAGATAAACGGGAAGACGGGGAACCAACGAGAGACTAGCCCTAGGTGTTGGGACAGGCACAGGTCACTCCATTTTCCCATCAGGAAGAAGAATGGACCACAGGCTCAGCCTGCCCCCCAGAACCAATATAGGGCCTGAAGCAATCCTGCGCTTTTGCGGCCAGCTCCCAAAAAAGCGAGGAGACAAATGGAGCTCAGGGGCACTGCAATTCACAAACGTGCAGAGTTATAAATGAGAACTCTCGTCCACAAATATATTGAGGGAAGGCAACGAAGAGGATTTGAAAGCAAGGCAGATTTGCAGGAAACAGATTTCAGGAGGTAGATTCGACTCGCCTTTAAAGCACATGAAAAGCGGCAAAACGTTGATAATGATGCCCTTGGCCAAAAAGGGCCTATGCGTTTTTTCCTGAATATATTCAGGAAAAAACGCATAGGCCCTTTTTGGCCAACCAAGCAAGCTGGAAGGGCAAATCAGCGCTACAAAGAAGTCTTGCTTGCCCTCGGTCAAAAGGGCCATGCTGAACAAAGTGTAAAAACCAGAAAAGCAGGACAGGCCATGGAGACATGGGAGCCTTGCTACGCTGATGGGCGGGATGTAAATTGCCAACAGGCACTCTGGAGAAGAGTACGGTGTGTCCTGAAACAAGTAATAAACACAGCGTAGAGAGCATAGGGCACTTCCACTCATGGGCGTATAAATTGGGAAAACTAAAAATCAACAAGACACAGGCACCCTAAAGTTTACGGCTGCTCTGTTTCCAAGAATCTCCGCTTCGGTACACCTTCAATATCCCAGGAAAGAGAAAAATGGATAAAGAAATGGTGGTACTTGGCACAATGGAATATCACTCAGCCATGAAATCAATGTCATAAGGCTAGTTAGCAGCATGATGAGTGGATTTAGGTACGATGATTCTAAGTGAAATATGTCACACAGAAAAAGACACTTATCCTAAGATATCGCTTATAGAGGGAATGTCAAAATCGCTACACTTGAACTGAATTACAAAACAGAACAGAGGCACACCTTTAGAAGACACACTATGGCTGCTTAACCGGAAAGGTGAGGTGGGGTGATGCATAAAACAAGGGTTTGAAATTAGCTCAGACACCGCTCCATAAGCCAAATATGTACTAGACAAGGCCTACTCCCTGCTCAGTGAACTGGACTCAACACCCCCTAGTCACCGCACAAGAATATATCTGACTAGTATGAATCTGAAAACCTATGTATGGATATCTCTCTGCAAGTGAATCAAGAGGGTGTAAAGCGGCATCAACACAGCAGGGAAAAGCAGCCAAACCCCATTCTAAACATACATTACTTTCAAAAACCCACAAAGCAAAGACAGTGAAAGAGAGAGAAATTCTTACAAAATCCGTTCAGGGTATCTGATGCAACCTGGATTGACCATATCTAGACCCACAGCTGGATGAGACATAAGGCTGGACACTCTTGGGGCTGAGAGGATTGGTGTGGTTGGGTGAGCAAATGCAGATACTTTAAAGTAATACCGCGGGGTACCCACTCCATGGGTCTCAAATCTCCAGGTACAAGGGAATCTTCCTACATCAAAACATGCATGGGAAACCCAGAAGATGGTATGCCGTGAGATCGGGAAAGGTTTCTAAAACGCACCTCATTTCTCCTCTCCTTGTGCTCGGGTTCGCCATTCCAGCCACTTCACTAACCATTTCCCTACTTTGAGAATCAGCACCTTTAACCTCCTGTTTCGTCCAGGTTGCAAATTGTCCTGAGGATGAACGGGAAGACGCGGAACCAATGAGAGACGAGCCCTAGGTGTTGGGACAGGCACAGGTCACTCCATTTTCCCATCAGGAAGAAGAATGAACCACAGGCTCAGCCTGCCCCCCAGAACCAAAATAGGGCCTGAAGCAATCCTGCGCTTTTGCGGCCAGCTCCCAAAAGAGCGAGGAGACAAATGGAGCTCAGGGGCACTGCGATTCACAAACGTGCAGAGTTATAAAAGAGAACTCTCGTCCACAAATATATTGAGGGAAGGCAACGAAGAGGATTTGAATGCAAGGCAGATTTGCAGGAAACAGATTTCAGGAGGTAGATTCGATTCGCCTTTAAAGCACATGAAAAGCGGCAAAACGTTGATTATGATGCCCTTGGCCAAAAAGGGCGTATGCGTTTTTTCCTGAATATATTCAGGAAAAAACGCATACGCCCTTTTTGGCCAACCAAGCAAGCCGGAAGGGCAAATCAGCGCTACAAAGAAATCTCGCTTGCCCTCGGTCAAAAGGGCCATGCTGAACAAACTGTAAAAACCAGAAAAGCAGGACAGGCCATGGAGACATGGGAGCCTTGCTACGCTGATGGGCGGGATGTAAATTGCCAACAGGCACTCTGGAGAAGAGTACGGTGTGTCCTGAAACAAGTAATAAACACAGCGTAGAGAGCATAGGGCACTTCCACTCATGGGCGTATAAATTGGGAAAACTAAAAATCAACAAGACACAGGCACCCTAAAGTTTACGGCTGCTCTGTTTCCAAGAACCTCCGCTTCGGTACACCATCAATATCCCAGGAAAGAGAAAAATGGATAAAGAAATGGTGGTACTTGGCACAATGGAATATCACTCAGCCATGAAATCAATGTCATAAGGCTTGTTAGCAGCATGATGAGTGGATTTAGGTACGATGATTCTAAGTGAAATAAGTCACACAGAAAAAGCCCCTTATCCTAAGATATCGCTTATAGAGGGAATGTCAAAATCGCTACACTTGAACTGAATTACAAAACAGAACAGAGTCACACCTTTAGAAGACACACTATGGCTGCTTAACGGGAAAGGTGAGGTGGGGTGATGCATAAAACAAGGGTTTGAAATTAGCTCAGAGACCGCTCCATAAGGCAAATATGTAATAGGCAAGGCCTACTCCCTGCTCAGTGAACTGGACTCAACACACCCTAGTCACCACACAAGAATATATCTGATTAGTAAGAATCTGAAAACCTATGTATCGATATCTCTCTGCAAGTGAATCAAGAGGGTGTAAAGCGGCATCAACACAGCAGGGAAAAGCAGCCAAGCCCGATTCTAAACATAAATTACTTTAAAAAACCCACAAAACAAAGACAGTTAAAGAGAGAGAAATTCTTACAAAATCCATTCAGGGTCTATGATGCAACCTGGATTGACCATATCTACACCCACAGCTGGATGAGACATAAGGCTGGACACTCTTGGGGCTGAGAGGATTGCTGAGGTTGGGTGAGCAAACCCAGATACTTTAAAGTAACACTGCTGGGAACACACCCCATGGGTCTCAAATCTCCAGGTACAAGGGCATCTTCCTACATCAAAACATGCATGGGAAACCCAGAAGATGGTATGCCATGAGATCGGGAAAGGTTTCTAAAACGCACCTCATTTCTCCTCTCCTTGTGCTCGGGTTCGCCATTCCAGCCGCTTGACTAACCATCTCCCTACTTGGAGAATCAGCACCTTTAACCTCCTGATTGTACAGGTTGCAATTTGTCCTGAGGATGAACGGGAAGACGCGGAACCAACGAGAGACGAGCCCTAGGTGTTGGGACAGGCATAGGTCACTCCATTTTCCCATCAGGAAGAAGAATGAACCACAGGCTCAGCCTGCCCCCCAGAACCAAAATAGGGCCTGAAGCAATCCTGCGCTTTTGCGGCCAGCTCCCAAAAAAGCGAGGAGACAAATGGAGCTCAGGGGCACTGCAATTCACAAACGTGCAGAGTTATAAATGAGAACTCTCGTCCACAAATATATTGAGGGAAGGCAACGAAGAGGATTTGAAAGCAAGGCAGATTTGCAGGAAACAGATTTCAGGAGGTAGATTCGACTCGCCTTTAAAGCACATGAAAAGCGGCAAAACGTTGACAATGATGCCCTTGGCCAAAAAGGGCGTATGCGTTTTTTCCTGAATATATTCAGGAAAAAACGCATACGCCCTTTTTGGCCAACCAAGCAAGCTGGAAGGGCAAATCAGCGCTACAAAGAAGTCTCGCTTGCCCTCGGTCAAAAGGGCCATGCTGAACAAAGTGTAAAAACCAGAAAAGCAGGACAGGCCATGGAGACATGGGAGCCTTGCTACGCTGATGGGCGGGATGTAAATTGCCAACAGGCACTCTGGAGAAGAGTACGGTGTGTCCTGAAACAAGTAATAAACACAGCGTAGAGAGCATAGGGCACTTCCACTCATGGGCGTATAAATTGGGAAAACTAAAAATCAACAAGACACAGGCACCCTAAAGTTTACGGCTGCTCTGTTTCCAAGAATCTCCACTTCGGTACACCTTCAATATCCCAGGAAAGAGAAAAATGGATAAAGAAATGGTGGTACTTGGCACAATGGAATATCACTCAGCCATGAAATCAATGTCATAAGGCTACTTAGCAGCATGATGAGTGGATTTAGGTACGATGATTCTAAGTGAAATAAGTCACACAGAAAAAGACACTTATCCTAAGATATCGCTTATAGAGGGAATGTCAAAATCGCTACACTTGAGCTGAATTACAAAACAAAACAGAGTCACACCTTTAGAAAACACACTATGGCTGCTTAACGGGAAAGGTGAGGTGGGGTGATGCATAAAACAAGGGTTTGAAATTAGCTCAGAGACCGCTCCATAAGCCAAATATGTAATAGACAAGGCCTACTCCCTGCTCAGTGAACTGGACTCAACACACCCTAATCACCACACAAGAATATATCTGACTAGTAAGAATCTGAAAACCTATGTATCGATATCTCTCTGCAAATGAATCAAGAGGGTGTAAAGCAGCATCAACGCAGCAGGGAAAAGCAGCCAAGCCCGATTCTAAACATAAATTACTTTAAAAAACCCACAAAACAAAGACAGTTAAAGAGAGAGAAATTCTTACAAAATCCATTCAGGGTCTATGATGCAACCTGGATTGACCATATCTAGACCCACAGCTGGATGAGACATAAGGCTGGACACTCTTGGGGCTGAGAGGATTGGTGAGGTTGGGTGAGCAAACCCAGATACTTTAAAGTAACACTGCTGGGAACACACCCCATGGGTCTCAAATCTCCAGGTACAAGGGCATCTTCCTACATCAAAACATGCATGGGAAACCCAGAAGATGGTATGCCATGAGATCGGGAAAGGTTTCTAAAACGCACCTCATTTCTCCTCTCCTTGTGCTCGGGTTCGCCATTCCAGCCGCTTGACTAACCATCTCCCTACTTGGAGAATCAGCACCTTTAACCTCCTGATTGTACAGGTTGCAATTTGTCCTGAGGATGAACGGGAAGACGCGGAACCAACGAGAGACGAGCCGTAGGTGTTGGGACAGGCATAGGTCACTCCATTTTCCCATCAGGAAGAAGAATGAACCACAGGCTCAGCCTGCCCCCCAGAACCAAAATAGGGCCTGAAGCAATCCTGCGCTTTTGCGGCCAGCTCCCAAAAAAGCGAGGAGACAAATGGAGCTCAGGGGCACTGCAATTCACAAACGTGCAGAGTTATAAATGAGAACTCTCGTCCACAAATATATTGAGGGAAGGCAACGAAGAGGATTTGAAAGCAAGGCAGATGTGCAGGAAACAGATTTCAGGAGGTAGATTCGACTCGCCTTTAAAGCACATGAAAAGCGGCAAAACGTTGACAATGATGCCCTTGGCCAAAAAGGGCGTATGCGTTTTTTCCTGAATATATTCAGGAAAAAACGCATACGCCCTTTTTGGCCAACCAAGCAAGCCGGAAGGGCAAATCAGCGCTACAAAGAAGTCTCGCTTGCCCTCGGTCAAAAGGGCCATGCTGAACAAAGTGTAAAAACCAGAAAAGCAGGACAGGCCATGGAGACATGGGAGCCTTGCTACGCTGATGGGCGGGATGTAAATTGCCAACAGGCACTCTGGAGAAGAGTACGGTGTGTCCTGAAACAAGTAATAAACACAGCGTAGAGAGCATAGGGCACTTCCACTCATGGGCGTATAAATTGGGAAAACTAAAAATCAACAAGACACAGGCACCCTAAAGTTTATGGCTGCTCTGTTTCCAGGAATCTCCGCTTCGGTACACCTTCAATATCCCAGGAAAGAGAAAAATGGATAAAGAAATGGTGGTACTTGGCACAATGGAATATCACTCAGCCATGAAATCAATCTCATAAGGCTACTTAGCAGCATGATGAGTGGATTTAGGTACGATGATTCTAAGTGAAATAAGTCACAAAGAAAAAGGCACTTATCCTAAGATATCGCTTTTAGGGGGAATGTCAAAATCGCTACACTTGAACTGAATTACAAAACAGAACAGAGTCACACCTTTAGAAGACACACTATGGCTGCTTAACGGGAAAGGTGAGGTGGGGTGATGCATAAAACAAGGGTTTGAAATTAGCTCAGAGACCGCTCCATAAGCCAAATATGTACTAGACAAGGCCTACTCCCTGCTCAGTGAACTGGACTCAACACACCCTAGTCACCACACAAGAATATATCTGACAAGTAAGAATCTGAAAACCTATGTATCGATATCTCTCTGCAAGTGAATCAAAAGGGTGTAAAGCGGCATCAACACAGCAGGGAAAAGCAGCCAAGCCCGATTCTAAACATACATTACTTTAAAAAACCCACAAAAGAAAGACAGTGAAAGAGAGAGAAATTCTTACAAAATCCGTTCAGGGTCTATGATGCAACCTGGATTGACCATATCTAGACCCACAGCTGGATGAGACATAAGGCTGGACACTCTTGGGGCTCAGAGGATTGGTGAGGTTGGGTGAGAAATGCAGATACTTCAAAGTAATACCGCGGGGTACCCACCCCATGGTTCTCAAATCTCCAGGTACAAGGGAATCTTCCTACATCAAAACATGCATGGGAAACCCAGAAGATGGTATGCTGTGAGATCGGGAAAGCTTTCTAAAACGCACCTCATTTCTCCTCTCCTTGTGCTCGGTTTCGCCATTCCAGCCACTTGACTAACCATCTCCCTACTTGGAGAATCAGCACCTTTAACCTCCTGATTGTACAGGTTGCAATTTGTCCTGAGGATGAACGGGAAGACGCGGAACCAACGAGAGACGAGCCCTAGGTGTTGGGACAGGCATAGGTCACTCCATTTTCCCATCAGGAAGAAGAATGAACCACAGGCTCAGCCTGCCCCCCAGAACCAAAATAGGGCCTGAAGCAATCCTGCGCTTTTGCGGCCAGCTCCCAAAAAAGCGAGGAGAAAAATGGAGCTCAGGGGCACTGCAATTCACAAACGTGCAGAGTTATAAATGAGAACTCTCGTCCACAAATATATTGAGGGAAGGCAACGAAGAGGATTTGAAAGCAAGGCAGGATGCAGGAAACAGATTTCAGGAGGTAGATTCGACTCGCCTTTAAAGCACATGAAAAGCGGCAAAACGTTGACAATGATGCCCTTGGCCTAAAAGGGCGTATGCGTTTTTTCCTGAATATATTCAGGAAAAAACGCATACGCCCTTTTAGGCCAAGCAAGCAAGCCGGAAGGGCAAATCAGCGCTACAAAGAAGTCTCGCTTGCCCTCGGTCAAAAGGGCCATGCTGAACAAAGTGTAAAAACCAGAAAAGCAGGACAGGCCATGGAGACATGGGAGCCTTGCTACGCTGATGGGCGGGATGTAAATTGCCAACAGGCACTCTGGAGAACAGTACGGTGTGTCCTGAAACAAGTAATAAACACAGCGTAGAGAGCATAGGGCACTTCCACTCATGGGCGTATAAATTGGGAAAACTAAAAATCAACAAGACACAGGCACCCTAAAGTTTACGGCTGCTCTGTTTCCAAGAATCTCCGCTTCGGTACACCTTCAATATCCCAGGAAAGAGAAAAATGGATAAAGAAATGGTGGTACTTGGCACAATGGAATATCACTCAGCCATGAAATCAATGTCATAAGGCTACTTAGCAGCATGATGAGTGGATTTAGGTACGATGATTCTAAGTGAAATAAGTCACACAGAAAAAGGCACTTATCCTAAGATATCGCTTATAGAGGGAATGCCAAAATCGCTACACTTGAACTGAATTACAAAACAGAACAGAGGCACACCTTTAGAAGACACACTATGGCTACTTAACCGGAAAGGTGAGGTGGGGTGATGCATAAAACAAGGGTTTGAAATTAGCTCAGACACCGCTCCATAAGCCAAATATGTACTAGACAAGGCCTACTCCCTGCTCAGTGAACTGGACTCAACACCCCCTAGTCACCGCACAAGAATATATCTGACTAGTATGAATCTCAAAAACCTATGTATCGATATCTCTCTGCAAGTGAATCAAGAGGGTGTAAAGCGGCATAAAAACAGCAGGGAAAAGCAGCCAAACCCCATTCTAAACATACATTACTTTAAAAAACCCACAAAACAAAGACAGTGAAAGAGAGAGAAATTCTTACAAAATCCGTTCAGGGTCTCTGATGCAACCTGGATTGACCATATCTAGACCCACAGCTGGATGAGACATAAGGCTGGACACTCTTGGGGCTGAGAGGATTGGTGAGGTTGGGTGAGCAAATGCAGATACTTTAAAGTAATACCGCGGGGTACCCACCCCATGGGTCTCAAATCTCCAGGTACAAGGGAATCTTCCTACATCAAAACATGCATGGGAAACCCAGAAGATGGTATGCCGTGAGATCAGGAAAGGTTTCTAAAACGCACCTCATTTCTCCTCTCCTTGTGCTCGGGTTCGCCATTCCAGCCGCTTGACTAACCATCTCCCTACTTGGAGAATCAGCACCTTTAACCTCCTGTTTCGTCCAGGTTGCAATTTGTCCTGAGGATGAACGGGAAGACGGGGAACCAACGAGAGACGGGCCCTAGGTTTTGGGACAGGCACAGGTCACTCCATTTTCCCATCAGGAAGAAGAATGAACCACAGGCTCAGCCTGCCCCCCAGAACCAAAATAGGGCCTGAAGCAATCCTGCGCTTTTGCGGTCAGCTCCCAAAAAAGCGAGGAGACAAATGGATCTCACGGGCACTGCAATTCACAAACGTGCAGAGTTATAAATGAGAACTCTCGTCCACAAATATATTGAGGGGAGGCAACGAAGAGGATTTGAAAGCAAGGCAGATATGCAGGAAACAGATTTCAGGAGGTAGATTCGACTCGCCTTTAAAGCACATGAAAAGCGGCAAAACGTTGACAATGATGCCCTTGGCCAAAAAGGGCGTATGCGTTTTTTCCTGAATATATTCAGGAAAAAACGCATACGCCCTTTTTGGCCAACCAAGCAAGCCGGAAGGGCAAATCAGCGCTACAAAGAAGTCTCGCTTGCCCTCGGTCAAAAGGGCCATGCTGAACAAACAGTAAAAACCAGAAAAGCAGGACAGGCCATGGAGACATGGGAGCCTTGCTACGCTGATGGGCGGGATGTAAATTGCCAACAGGCACTCTGGAGAAGGGTACGGTGTGTCCTGAAACAAGTAATAAACACAGCGTAGAGAGCATAGGGCACTTCCACTCATGGGCGTATAAATTGGGAAAACTAAAAATCAACAAGACACAGGCACCCTAAAGATTACGGCTGCTCTGTTTCCAAGAACCTCCGCTTCGGTACACCTTCAATATCCCAGGAAAGAGAAAAATGGATAAAGAAATGGTGGTACTTGGCACAATGGAATATCACTCAGCCATGAAATCAATGTCATAAGGCTAGTTAGCAGCATGATGAGTGGATTTAGTTACGATGATTCTAAGTGAAATAAGTCACACAGAAAAAGACACTTAACCTAAGATATTGCTTATAGAGGGAATGTCAAAATCGCTACACTTGAACTGAATTACAAAAGAGAACAGAGTCACACCTTTAGAAGACACACTATGGCTGCTTAACGGGAAAGGTGAGGTGGGGTGATGCATAAAACAAGGGTTTGAAATTAGCTCAGAGACCGCTCCATAAGCCAAATATGTAATAGACAAGGCCTACTCCCTGCTCAGTGAACTGGACTCAACACACCCTAGTCACCACACAAGAATATATCTGACTAGTAAGAATCTGAAAACCTATGTATCGATATCTCTCTGCAAGTGAATCAAGAGGGTGTAAAGCGGCATCAACACAGCAGGGAAAAGCAGCCAAGCCTGATTCTAAACATAAATTACTTTAAAAAACCCACAAAACAAAGACAGTGAAAGAGAGAGAAATTCTTACAAAATCCGTTCAGTGTCTATGATGCAACCTGGATTGACCATATCTAGACCCACAGCTGGATGAGACATAAGGCTGGACACTCTTGGGGCTGAGAGGATTGGTGAGGTTGGGTGAGCAAACGCAGATACTTTAAAGTAACACTGCTGGGAACACACCCCATGGGTCTCAAATCTCCAGGTACAAGGGCATCTTCCTACATCAAAACATGCATGGGAAACCCAGAAGATGGTATGCCATGAGATCGGGAAAGGTTTCTAAAACGCACCTCATTTCTCCTCTCCTTGTGCTCGGGTTCGCCATTCCAGCCGCTTGACTAACCATCTCCCTACTTGGAGAATCAGCACCTTTAACCTCCTGATTGTACAGGTTGCAATTTGTCCTGAGGATGAACGCGAAGACGCGGAACCAACGAGCGACGAGCCCTAGGTTTTGGGACAGGCATAGGTCACTCCATTTTCCCATCAGGAAGAAGAAAGAACCACAGGCTCAGCCTGCCCCCCAGAACCAATATAGGGCCTGAAGCAATCCTGTGCTTTTGCGGCCAGCTCCCAAAAAAGCGAGGAGACAAATAGAGCTCAGGGGCACTGCCATTCACAAACGTGCAGTGTTATAAATGAGAACTCTCGTCCACAAATATATTGAGGGAAGGCAACGAAGAGGATTTGAAAGCAAGGCAGATTTGCAGGAAACAGATTTCAGGAGGTAGATTCGACTCGCCTTTAAAGCACATGAAAAGCGGCAAAACGTTGACAATGATGCCCTTGGCCAAAAAGGGCGTATGCGTTTTTTCCTGAATATATTCAGGAAAAAACGCATACGCCCTTTTTGGCCAACCAAGCAAGCCAGAAGGGCAAATCAGCGCTACAAAGAAGTCTCGCTTGCCCTCGGTCAAAAGGGCCATGCTGAACAAACTGTAAAAACCAGAAAAGCAGGACAGGCCATGGAGACAGGGGAGCCTTGCTACGCTGATGGGCGGGATGTAAATTGCCAACAGGCACTCTGGAGAAGAGTACGGTGTGTCCTGAAACAAGTAATAAACACAGCGTAGAGAGCATAGGGCACTTCCACTCATGGGCGTATAAATTGGGAAAACTAAAAATCAAGAAGACACAGGCACCCTAAAGTTTATGGCTGCTCTGTTGCCAAGAACCTCCGCTTCGGTACACCTTCAATATCCCAGGAAAGAGAAAAATGGATAAAGAAATGGTGGTACTTGACACAATGGAATATCACTCAGCCATGAAATCAATGTCATAAGGCTAGTTAGCAGCATGATGAGTGAATTTAGGTACGATGATTCTAAGTGAAATAAGTCACACAGTAAAAGGCCCTTCTCCTAAGATATCGCTTATTGAGGGAATGTCAAAATCGTTACACTTGAACTGAATTACAAAAAGAACAGAGGCACACCTTTAGAAGACACACTATGGCTGCTTAACGGGAAAGGTGAGGTGGGGTGATGCATAAAAGAAGGGTTTGAAATTAGCTCAGACACCGCTCCATAAGCCAAATATGTAATAGACAAGGCCTACTCCCTGCTCAGTGTACTGGACTCAACACCCCCTAGTCACCGCACAAGAATATATCTGACTAGTATGAATCTGAAAACCTATGTATTGATATCTCTCTGCAAGTGAATCAAGAGGGTGTAAAGCGGCATAAACACAGCAGGGAAAAGCAGCCAAACTCCATTCTAAACATACATTACTTTAAAAAACCCACAAAGCAAAGACAGTGAAAGAGAGAGAAATTCTTACAAAATCCGTTCAGGGTCTCTGATGCAACCTGGATTGACCATATCTAGACCCACAGCTGGATGAGACATAAGGCTGGACACTCTTGGGGCTGAGAGGATTGGTGAGGTTGGGTGAGCAAATGCAGATACTTTAAAGTAATACCGCGGGGTACCCACCCCATGGGTCTCAAATCTCCAGGTACAAGGGCATCTTCCTACATCAAAACATGCATGGGAAACCCAGAAGATGGTATGCCGTGAGATCGGGAAAGGTTTCTAAAACGCACCTCATTTCTCCTCTCCTTGTGCTCGGGTTCGCCATTCCAGCCGCTTGACTAACCATCTCTCTACTTGGAGAATCAGCACCTTTAACCTCCTGATTTTACAGGTTGCAATTTGTCCTGAGGATGAATGGGAAGACGCAGAACCAACGAGAGACGAGCCCTAGGTGTTGTGACAGGCATAGGTCACTCCATTTTCCCATCAGGACGAAGAATGAACCACAGGCTCAGCCTGCCCCCCAGAACTAAAATAGGGCCTGAAGCAATCCTGCGCTTTTGCGGCCAGCTCCCTAAAAAGCGAGGAGACAAATGGAGCTCAGGGGCACTGCAATTCACAAACGTGCAGTGTTATAAATGAGAACTCTCGTGCACAAATATATTAAGGGAAGGCAACGAAGAGGATTTGAAAGCAAGGCAGATTTGCAGGAAACAGATTTCAGGAGGTAGATTCGACTCGCGTTTAAAGCACATGAAAAGCGGCAAAACGGTGACAATGATGCCCTTGGCCAAAAAGGGCGTATGCGTTTTTTCCTGAATATATTCAGGAAAAAACGCATACGCCCTTTTTGGCCAACCAAGCAAGCCGGAAGGGCAAATCAGCGCTACAAAGAAGTCTCGCTTGCCCTCGGTCAAAAGGGCCATGCTGAACAAAGTGTAAAAACCAGAAAAGCAGGACAGGCCATGGAGACATGGGAGCCTTGCTACGCTGATGGGCGGGATGTAAATTGCCAACAGGCACTCTGGAGAAGAGTACGGTGTGTCCTGAAACAAGTAATAAACACAGCGTTGAGAGCATAGGGCACTTCCACTCATAGGCATATAAATTGGGAAAACTAAAAATCAACAAGACACAGGCACCCTAAAGTTTACTGCTGCTCTGTTTCCAAGAACCTCCGCTTCGGTACACCTTCAATATCCCAAGAAAGAGAAAAATGGATAAAGAAATGGTGGTACTTGGCACAATGGAATATCACTCAGCCATGAAATCAATGTCATAAGGCTAGTTAGCAGCATGATGAGTGGATTTAGGTACGATGATTCTAAGTGAAATAAGTCACACAGAAAAAGACACTTATCCTAAGATATCGCTTTTAGGGGGAATGTCAAAATCGCTACACTTGAACTGAATTACAAAACAGAACAGAGTCACACCTTTAGAAGACACACTATGGCTGCTTAACTGGAAAGGTGAGGTGGGGTGATGCATAAAACAAGGGTTTGAAATTAGCTCAGAGACCGCTCCATAAGCCAAATATGTACTAGACAAGGCCTACTCCCTGCTCAGTGAACTGGACTCAACACACCCTAGTCACCACACAAGAATATATCTGACAAGTAAGAATCTGAAAACCTATGTATCGATATCTCTCTGCAAGTGAATCAAAAGGGTGTAAAGCGGCATCAACACAGCAGGGAAAAGCAGCCAAGCCCGATTCTAAACATACATTACTTTAAAAAACCCACAAAAGAAAGACAGTGAAAGAGAGAGAAATTCTTACAAAATCCGTTCAGGGTCTATGATGCAACCTGGATTGACCATATCTAGACCCACAGCTGGATGAGACATAAGGCTGGACACTCTTGGGGCTCAGAGGATTGGTGAGGTTGGGTGAGAAATGCAGATACTTTAAAGTAATACCGCGGGGTACCCACCCCATGGTTCTCAAATCTCCAGGTACAAGGGAATCTTCCTACATCAAAACATGCATGGGAAACCCAGAAGATGGTATGCTGTGAGATCGGGAAAGGTTTCTAAAACGCACCTCATTTCTCCTCTCCTTGTGCTCGGGTTCGCCATTCCAGCCACTTGACTAACCATCTCCCTACTTGGAGAATCAGCACCTTTAACCTCCTGATTGTACAGGTTGCAATTTGTCCTGAGGATGAACGGGAAGACGCGGAACCAACGAGAGACGAGCCCTAGGTGTTGGGACAGGCATAGGTCAGTCCATTTTCCCATCAGGAAGAAGAATGAACCACAGGCTCAGCCTGCCCCCCAGAACCAAAATAGGGCCTGAAGCAATCTTGCGCTTTTGCGGCCAGCTCCCAAAAAAGCGAGGAGACAAATGGAGCTCAGGGGCACTGCAATTCACAAACGTGCAGAGTTATAAATGAGAACTCTCGTCCACAAATATATTGAGGGAAGGCAACGAAGAGGATTTGAAAGCAAGGCAGATTTGCAGGAAACAGATTTCAGGAGGTAGATTCGACTCGCCTTTAAAGCACATGAAAAGCGGCAAAACGTTGACAATGATGCCCTTGGCCAAAAAGGGCGTATGCGTTTTTTCCTGAATATATTCAGGAAAAAACGCATACGCCCTTTTAGGCCAAGCAAGCAAGCCGGAAGGGCAAATCAGCGCTACAAAGAAGTCTCGCTTGCCCTCGGTCAAAAGGGCCATGCTGAACAAAGTGTAAAAACCAGAAAAGCAGGACAGGCCATGGAGACATGGGAGCCTTGCTACGCTGATGGGCGGGATGTAAATTGCCAACAGGCACTCTGGAGAACAGTACGGTGTGTCCTGAAACAAGTAATAAACACAGCGTAGAGAGCATAGGGCACTTCCACTCATGGGCGTATAAATTGGGAAAACTAAAAATCAACAAGACACAGGCACCCTAAAGTTTACGGCTGCTCTGTTTCCAGGAATCTCCGCTTCGGTACACCTTCAATATCCCAGGAAAGAGAAAAATGGATAAAGAAATGGTGGTACTTGGCACAATGGAATATCACTCAGCCATGAAATCAATGTCATAAGGCTACTTAGCAGCATGATGAGTGGATTTAGGTACGATGATTCTAAGTGAAATAAGTCACACAGAAAAAGGCACTTATCCTAAGATATCGCTTATAGAGGGAATGCCAAAATCGCTACACTTGAACTGAATTACAAAACAGAACAGAGTCACACCTTTAGAAGACACACTATGGCTACGTAACCGGAAAGGTGAGGTGGGGTGATGCATAAAACAAGGGTTTGAAATTAGCTCAGACACCGCTCCATAAGCCAAATATGTACTAGACAAGGCCTACTCCCTGCTCAGTGAACTGGACTCAACACCCCCTAGTCACCGCACAAGAATATATCTGACTAGTATGAATCTCAAAAACCTATGTATCGATATCTCTCTGCAAGTGAATCAAGAGGGTGTAAAGCGGCATAAAAACAGCAGGGAAAAGCAGCCAAACCCCATTCTAAACATACATTACTTTAAAAAACCCACAAAACAAAGACAGTGAAAGAGAGAGAAATTCTTACAAAATCCGTTCAGGGTCTCTGATGCAACCTGGATTGACCATATGTAGACCCACAGCTGGATGAGACATAAGGCTGGACACTCTTGGGGCTGAGAGGATTGGTGAGGTTGGGTGAGCAAATGCAGATACTTTAAAGTAATACCGCGGGGTACCCACCCCATGGGTCTCAAATCTCCAGGTACAAGGGAATCTTCCTACATCAAAACATGCATGGGAATCCCAGAAGATGGTATGCCGTGAGATCGGGAAAGGTTTCTAAAACGCACCTCATTTCTCCTCTCCTTGTGCTCGGGTTCGCCATTCCAGCCGCTTGACTAACCATCTCCCTACTTGGAGAATCAGCACCTTTAAGCTCCTGTTTCGTCCAGGTTGCAATTTGTCCTGAGGATGAACGGGAAGATGGGGAACCAACGAGAGACGGGCCCTAGGTTTTGGGACAGGCACAGGTCACTCCATTTTCCCATCAGGAAGAAGAATGAACCACAGGCTCAGCCTGCCCCCCAGAACCAAAATAGGGCCTGAAGCAATCCTGCGCTTTTGCGGTCAGCTCCCAAAAAAGCGAGGAGACAAATGGATCTCTCGGGCACTGCAATTCACAAACGTGCAGAGTTATAAATGAAAACTCTCGTCCACAAATATATTGAGGGGAGGCAACGAAGAGGATTTAAAAGCAAGGCAGATATGCAGGAAACAGATTTCAGGAGGTAGATTCGACTCGCCTTTAAAGCACATGAAAAGCGGCAAAACGTTGACAATGATGCCCTTGGCCAAAAAGGGCGTATGCGTTTTTTCCTGAATATATTCAGGAAAAAACGCATACGCCCTTTTTGGCCAACCAAGCAAGCCGGAAGGGCAAATCAGCGCTACAAAGAAGTCTCGCTTGCCCTCGGTCAAAAGGGCCATGCTGAACAAAGTGTAAAAACCAGAAAAGCAGGACAGGCCATGGAGACATGGGAGCCTTGCTACGCTGATGGGCGGGATGTAAATTGCCAACAGGCACTCTGGAGAAGGGTACGGTGTGTCCTGAAACAAGTAATAAACACAGCGTAGAGAGCATAGGGCACTTCCACTCATGGGCGTATAAATTGGGAAACTAAAAATCAACAAGACACAGGCACCCTAAAGATTACGGCTGCTCTGTTTCCAAGAACCTCCGCTTCGGTACACCTTCAATATCCCAGGAAAGAGAAAAATGGATAAAGAAATGGTGGTACTTGGCACAATGGAATATCACTCAGCCATGAAATCAATGTCATAAGGCTAGTTAGCAGCATGATGAGTGGATTTAGTTACGATGATTCTAAGTGAAATAAGTCACACAGAAAAAGACACTTAACCTAAGATATTGCTTATAGAGGGAATGTCAAAATCGCTACACTTGAACTGAATTACAAAAGAGAACAGAGTCACACCTTTAGAAGACACACTATGGCTGCTTAACGGGAAAGGTGAGGTGGGGTGATGCATAAAACAAGGGTTTGAAATTAGCTCAGAGACCGCTCCATAAGCCAAATATGTAATAGACAAGGCCTACTCCCTGCTCAGTGAACTGGACTCAACACACCCTAGTCACCACACAAGAATATATCTGACTAGTAAGAATCTGAAAACCTATGTATCGATATCTCTCTGCAAGTGAATCAAGAGGGTGTAAAGCGGCATCAACACAGCAGGGAAAAGCAGCCAAGCCCGATTCTAAACATAAATTACTTTAAAAAAACCACAAAACAAAGACAGTGAAAGAGAGAGAAATTCTTACAAAATCCGTTCAGTGTCTATGATGCAACCTGGATTGACCATATCTAGACCCACAGCTGGATGAGACATAAGGCTGGACACTCTTGGGGCTGAGAGGATTGGTGAGGTTGGGTGAGCAAACGCAGATACTTTAAAGTAACACTGCTGGGAACACACCCCATGGGTCTCAAATCTCCAGGTACAAGGGCATCTTCCTACATCAAAACATGCATGGGAAACGCAGAAGATGGTATGCCATGAGATCGGGAAAGGTTTCTAAAACGCACCTCATTTCTCCTCTCCTTGTGCTCGGGTTCGCCATTCCAGCCGCTTGACTAACCATCTCCCTACTTGGAGAATCAGCACCTTTAACCTCCGAATTGTACAGGTTGCAATTTGTCCTGAGGATGAACGCGAAGACGCGGAACCAACGCGCGACGAGCCTTAGGTTTTGGGACAGGCATAGGTCACTCCATTTTCCCATCAGGAAGAAGAAAGAACCACAGGCTCAGCCTGCCCCCCAGAACCAATATAGGGCCTGAAGCAATCCTGCGCTTTTGCGGCCAGCTCCCAAAAAAGCGAGGAGACAAATGGAGCTCAGGGGCACTGCAATTCACAAACGTGCAGAGTTATAAATGAGAACTCTCGTCCACAAATATATTGAGGGAAGGCAACGAAGAGGATTTGAAAGCAAGGCAGATTTGCAGGAAACAGATTTCAGGAGGTAGATTCGACTCGCCTTTGAAGCACATGAAAAGCGGCAAAACGTTGACAATGATGCCCTTGGCCAAAAAGGGCGTATGCGTTTTTTCCTGAATATATTCAGGAAAAAACGCATACGCCCTTTTTGGCCAACCAAGCAAGCCGGAAGGGCAAATCAGCGCTACAAAGAAGTCTCACTTGCCCTCGGTCAAAAGGGCCATGCTGAACAAACAGTAAAAACCAGAAAAGCAGGACAGGCCATGGAGACATGGGAGCCTTGCTACGCTGATGGGTGGGATATAAATTGCCAACAGGCACTCTGGAGAAGAGTACGGTGTGTCCTGAAACAAGTAATAAACACAGCGTTGAGAGCATAGGGCACTTCCACTCATGGGCGTATAAATTGGGAAAACTAAAAATCAACAAGACACAGGCACCCTAAAGTTTACGGCTGCTCTGTTTCCAAGAATCTCCGCTTCGGTACACCTTCAATATCCCAGGAAAGAGAAAAATGTATAAAGAAATGGTGGTACTTGGCACAATGGAATATCACTCAGCCATGAAATCAATGTCATAAGGCTAGTTAGCAGCATGATGAGTGGATTTAGGTACGATGATTCTAAGTGAAATAAGTCACACAGAAAAAGACACTTATCCTAAGATACCGCTTATAGAGGGAATGTCAAAATCGCTACACTTGAACTGAATTACAAAACAGAACAGAGTCACACCTTTAGAAGACACACTATGGCTGCTTAACAGGAAAGGTGAGGTGGGGTGATGCATATAACAAGGGTTTGAAATTAGCTCAGAGACCGCTCCATAAGCCTAATATGTAATAGACAAGGCCTACTCCCTGCTCAGTGAACTGGACTCAACACACCCTAGTCACCACACAAGAATATATCTGACTAGTAAGAATCTGAAAACCTAGGTATGGATATCTCTCTGCAAGTGAATCAAGAGGGTGTAAAGCGGCATCAACACAGCAGGGAAAAGCAGCCAAGCCCGATTCTAAACATAAATTACTTAAAAAACCCACAAAACAAAGACAGTGAAAGAGAGAGAAATTCTTACAATATCCGTTCAGGGTCTCTGATGCAACCTGGATTGACCATATCTAGACCCACAGCTGGATGAGACATAAGGCTGGACACTCTTGGGGCTGAGAGGATTGGTGAGGTTGGGTGAGCAAACGCAGATACTTTAAAGTAACACTGCGGGGAACACACCCCATGGGTCTCAAATCTCCAGGTACAAGGGCATCTTCCTACATCAAAATATGCATGGGAAACCCAGAAGATGGTATGCCATGAGATCGGGAAAGGTTTCTAAAACGCACCTCATTTCTCCTCTCCTTGTGCTCGGGTTCACCATTCCAGCTGCTTGACTAACCATCTCCCTATTTGGAAAATGAGCACCTTTAACCTCCTGATTGTACAGGTTGCAATCTGTCCTGAGGATGAACGGGAAAACGTGGAACCAATGAGAGACGAGCCCTAGGTGTTGGGACAGGCATAGGTCACTCCATTTTCCCATCAGGAAGAAGAATGAACCACAGGCTCAGCCTGCCCCCCAGAACCAAAATAGGGCCTGAAGCAATCCTGCGCTTTTGCGGCCAGGTCCCAAGAAAGCGAGGAGACAAATGGAGCTCAGGGGCACTGCAATTCACAAACGTGCAGAGTTATAAATGAGAACTCTCGTCCACAAATATATTGAGGGAAGGCAACGAAGAGGATTTGAAAGCAAGGTAGATTTGCAGGAAACAGATTTCAGGAGGTAGATTCGACTCGCGTTTAAAGCACATGAAAAGCGGCAAAACGGTGACAATGATGCCCTTGGCCAAAAAGGGCGTATGCGTTTTTTCCTGAATATATTCAGGAAAAAACGCATACGCCCTTTTTGGCCAACCAAGCAAGCCGGAAGGGCAAATCAGCGCTACAAAGAAGTCTCACTTGCCCTCGGTCAAAAGGGCCATGCTGAACAAACAGTAAAAACCAGAAAAGCAGGACAGGCCATGGAGACATGGGAGCCTTGCTACGCGGATGGGTGGGATATAAATTGCCAACAGGCACTCTGGAGAAGAGTACGGTGTGTCCTGAAACAAGTAATAAACACAGCGTTGAGAGAATAGGGCACTTCCACTCATGGGCGTATAAATTGGGAAAACTAAAAATCAACAAGACACAGGCACCATAAAGTTTACGGCTGCTCTGTTTCCAAGAATCTCCGCTTCGGTACACCTTCAATATCCCAGGAAAGAGAAAAATGTATAAAGAAATGGTGGTACTTGGCACAATGGAATATCACTCAGCCATGAAATCAATGTCATAAGGCTAGTTAGCAGCATGATGAGTGGATTTAGGTACGATGATTCTAAGTGAAATAAGTCACACAGAAAAAGACACTTATCCTAAGATACCGCTTATAGAGGGAATGTCAAAATCGCTACACTTGAACTGAATTACAAAACAGAACAGAGTCACACCTTTAGAAGACACACTATGGCTGCTTAACAGGAAAGGTGAGGTGGGGTGATGCATATAACAAGGGTTTGAAATTAGCTCAGAGACCGCTCCATAAGCCTAATATGTAATAGACAAGGCCTACTCCCTGCTCAGTGAACTGGACTCAACACACCCTAGTCACCACACAAGAATATATCTGACTAGTAAGAATCTGAAAACCTAGGTATGGATATCTCTCTGCAAGTGAATCAAGAGGGTGTAAAGCGGCATCAACACAGCAGGGAAAAGCAGCCAAGCCCGATTCTAAACATAAATTACTTAAAAAACCCACAAAACAAAGACAGTGAAAGAGAGAGAAATTCTTACAAAATCCGTTCAGGGTCTGTGATGCAACCTGGATTGACCATATCTAGACCCACAGCTGGATGAGACATAAGGCTGGACACTCTTGGGGCTGAGAGGATTGGTGAGGTTGGGTGAGCAAATGCAGATACTTTAAAGTAATACCGCGGGGTACCCACCCCATGGGTCTCAAATCTCCAGGTACAAGGGAATCTTCCTACATCAAAACATGCATGGGAAACCCAGAAGATGGTATGCCGTGAGATCGGGAAATGTTTCTAAAACGCACCTCATTTCTCCTCTCCTTGTGCTCGGGTTCACCATTCCAGCTGCTTGACTAACCATCTCCCTATTTGGAGAATGAGCACCTTTAACCTCCTGATTGTACAGGTTGCAATCTGTCCTGAGGATGAACGGGAAAACGTGGAACCAATGAGAGACGAGCCCTAGGTGTTGGGACAGGCATAGGTCACTCCATTTTCCCATCAGGAAGAAGAATGAACCACAGGCTCAGCCTGCCCCCCAGAACTAAAATAGGGCCTGAAGCAATCCTGCGCTTTTGCGGCCAGCTCCCAAAAAAGCGAGGAGACAAATAGAGCTCAGGGGCACTGCAATTCACAAACGTGCAGAGTTATAAATGAGAACTCTCGTCCACAAATATATTGAGGGAAGGCAACGAAGAGGATTTGAAAGCAAGGCAGATTTGCAGGAAACAGATTTCAGGAGGTAGATTCGACTCGCCTTTAAAGCACATGAAAAGCGGCAAAACGTTGACAATGATGCCCTTGGCCAAAAAGGGCGTATGCGTTTTTTCCTGAATATATTCAGGAAAAAACGCATACGCCCTTTTTGGCCAACCAAGCAAGCCAGAAGGGCAAATCAGCGCTACAAAGAAGTCTCGCTTGCCCTCGGTCAAAAGGGCCATGCTGAACAAACTGTAAAAACCAGAAAAGCAGGACAGGCCATGGAGACAGGGGAGCCTTGCTACGCTGATGGGCGGGATGTAAATTGCCAACAGGCACTCTGGAGAAGAGTACGGTGTGTCCTGAAACAAGTAATAAACACAGCGTAGAGAGCATAGGGCACTTCCACTCATGGGCGTATAAATTGGGAAAACTAAAAATCAAGAAGACACAGGCACCCTAAAGTTTATGGCTGCTCTGTTGCCAAGAACCTCCGCTTCGGTACACCTTCAATATCCCAGGAAAGAGAAAAATGGATAAAGAAATGGTGGTACTTGACACAATGGAATATCACTCAGCCATGAAATCAATGTCATAAGGCTAGTTAGCAGCATGATGAGTGAATTTAGGTACGATGATTCTAAGTGAAATAAGTCACACAGTAAAAGGCCCTTCTCCTAAGATATCGCTTACTGAGGGAATGTCAAAATCGTTACACTTGAACTGAATTACAAAAAGAACAGAGGCACACCTTTAGAAGACACACTATGGCTGCTTAACGGGAAAGGTGAGGTGGGGTGATGCATAAAACAAGGGTTTGAAATTAGCTCAGACACCGCTCCATAAGCCAAATATGTAATAGACAAGGCCTACTCCCTGCTCAGTGTACTGGACTCAACACCCCCTAGTCACCGCACAAGAATATATCTGACTAGTATGAATCTGAAAACCTATGTATTGATATCTCTCTGCAAGTGAATCAAGAGGGTGTAAAGCGGCATAAACACAGCAGGGAAAAGCAGCCAAACTCCATTCTAAACATACATTACTTTAAAAAACCCACAAAGCAAAGACAGTGAAAGAGAGAGAAATTCTTACAAAATCCGTTCAGGGTCTCTGATGCAACCTGGATTGACCATATCTAGACCCACAGCTGGATGAGACATAAGGCTGGACACTCTTGGGGCTGAGAGGATTGGTGAGGTTGGGTGAGCAAATGCAGATACTTTAAAGTAATACCGCGGGGTACCCACCCCATGGGTCTCAAATCTCCAGGTACAAGGGCATCTTCCTACATCAAAACATGCATGGGAAACCCAGAAGATGGTATGCCGTGAGATCGGGAAAGGTTTCTAAAACGCACCTCATTTCTCCTCTCCTTGTGCTCGGGTTCGCCATTCCAGCCGCTTGACTAACCATCTCTCTACTTGGAGAATCAGCACCTTTAACCTCCTGATTTTACAGGTTGCAATTTGTCCTGAGGATGAATGGGAAGACGCAGAACCAACGAGAGACGAGCCCTAGGTGTTGTGACAGGCATAGGTCACTCCATTTTCCCATCAGCACGAAGAATGAACCACAGGCTCAGCCTGCCCCCCAGAACTAAAATAGGGCCTGAAGCAATCCTGCGCTTTTGCGGCCAGCTCCCTAAAAAGCGAGGAGACAAATGGAGCTCAGGGGCACTGCAATTCACAAACGTGCAGTGTTATAAATGAGAACTCTCGTGCACAAATATATTGAGGGAAGGCAACGAAGAGGATTTGAAAGCAAGACAGATTTGCAGGAAACAGATTTCAGGAGGTAGATTCGACTCGCGTTTAAAGCACATGAAAAGCGGCAAAACGGTGACAATGATGCCCTTGGCCAAAAAGGGCGTATGCGTTTTTTCCTGAATATATTCAGGAAAAAACGCATACGCCCTTTTTGGCCAACCAAGCAAGCCGGAAGGGCAAATCAGCGCTACAAAGAAGTCTCGCTTGCCCTCGGTCAAAAGGGCCATGCTGAACAAAGTGTAAAAACCAGAAAAGCAGGACAGGCCATGGAGACATGGGAGCCTTGCTACGCTGATGGGCGGGATGTAAATTGCCAACAGGCACTCTGGAGAAGAGTACGGTGTGTCCTGAAACAAGTAATAAACACAGCGTAGAGAGCATAGGGCACTTCCACTCATGGGCGTATAAATTGGGAAAACTAAAAATCAAGAAGACACAGGCACCCTAAAGTTTATGGCTGCTCTGTTGCCAAGAACCTCCGCTTCGGTACACCTTCAATATCCCAGGAAAGAGAAAAATGGATAAAGAAATGGTGGTACTTGACACAATGGAATATCACTCAGCCATGAAATCAATGTCATAAGGCTAGTTAGCAGCATGATGAGTGAATTTAGGTACGATGATTCTAAGTGAAATAAGTCACACAGTAAAAGGCCCTTCTCCTAAGATATCGCTTACTGAGGGAATGTCAAAATCGTTACACTTGAACTGAATTACAAAAAGAACAGAGGCACACCTTTAGAAGACACACTATGGCTGCTTAACGGGAAAGGTGAGGTGGGGTGATGCATAAAACAAGGGTTTGAAATTAGCTCAGACACCGCTCCATAAGCCAAATATGTAATAGACAAGGCCTACTCCCTGCTCAGTGTACTGGACTCAACACCCCCTAGTCACCGCACAAGAATATATCTGACTAGTATGAATCTGAAAACCTATGTATTGATATCTCTCTGCAAGTGAATCAAGAGGGTGTAAAGCGGCATAAACACAGCAGGGAAAAGCAGCCAAACTCCATTCTAAACATACATTACTTTAAAAAACCCACAAAGCAAAGACAGTGAAAGAGAGAGAAATTCTTACAAAATCCGTTCAGGGTCTCTGATGCAACCTGGATTGACCATATCTAGACCCACAGCTGGATGAGACATAAGGCTGGACACTCTTGGGGCTGAGAGGATTGGTGAGGTTGGGTGAGCAAATGCAGATACTTTAAAGTAATACCGCGGGGTACCCACCCCATGGGTCTCAAATCTCCAGGTACAAGGGCATCTTCCTACATCAAAACATGCATGGGAAACCCAGAAGATGGTATGCCGTGAGATCGGGAAAGGTTTCTAAAACGCACCTCATTTCTCCTCTCCTTGTGCTCGGGTTCGCCATTCCAGCCGCTTGACTAACCATCTCTCTACTTGGAGAATCAGCACCTTTAACCTCCTGATTTTACAGGTTGCAATTTGTCCTGAGGATGAATGGGAAGACGCAGAACCAACGAGAGATGAGCCCTAGGTGTTGTGACAGGCATAGGTCACTCCATTTTCCCATCAGCACGAAGAATGAACCACAGGCTCAGCCTGCCCCCCAGAACTAAAATAGGGCCTGAAGCAATCCTGCGCTTTTGCGGCCAGCTCCCTAAAAAGCGAGGAGACAAATGGAGCTCAGGGGCACTGCAATTCACAAACGTGCAGTGTTATAAATGAGAACTCTCGTGCACAAATATATTGAGGGAAGGCAACGAAGAGGATTTGAAAGCAAGGCAGATTTGCAGGAAACAGATTTCAGGAGGTAGATTCGACTCGCGTTTAAAGCACATGAAAAGCGGCAAAACGGTGACAATGATGCCCTTGGCCAAAAAGGGCGTATGCGTTTTTTCCTGAATATATTCAGGAAAAAACGCATACGCCCTTTTTGGCCAACCAAGCAAGCCGGAAGGGCAAATCAGCGCTACAAAGAAGTCTCGCTTGCCCTCGGTCAAAAGGGCCATGCTGAACAAAGTGTAAAAACCAGAAAAGCAGGACAGGCCATGGAGACATGGGAGCCTTGCTACGCTGATGGGCGGGATGTAAATTGCCAACAGGCACTCTGGAGAAGAGTACGGTGTGTCCTGAAACAAGTAATAAACACAGCGTTGAGAGCATAGGGCACTTCCACTCATGGGCATATAAATTGGGAAAACTAAAAATCAACAAGACACAGGCACCCTAAAGTTTACGGCTGCTCTGTTTCCAAGAACCTCCACTTCGGTACACCTTCAATATCCCAGGAAAGAGAAAAATGGATAAAGAAATGGTGGTACTTGGCACAATGGAATATCACTCAGCCATGAAATCAATGTCATAAGGCTAGTTAGCAGCATGATGAGTGGATTTAGGTACGATGATTCTAAGTGAAATAAGTCACACAGAAAAAGACACTTATCCTAAGATATCGCTTATAGAGGGAATGTCAAAATCGCTACACTTGAACTGAATTACAAAAGAGAACAGAGTCACACCTTTAGAAGACACACTATGGCTGCTTAACGGGAAAGGTGAGGTGGGGTGATGCATAAAACAAGGGTTTGAAATTAGCTCAGAGACCGCTCCATAAGCCAAATATGTAATAGACAAGGCCTACTCCCTGCTCAGTGAACTGGAGTCAACACACCCTAGTCACCACACAAGAATATATTTGACTAGTAAGAATCTGAAAACCTATGTATCGATATCTCTCTGCAAGTGAATCAAGAGGGTGTAAAGCGGCATCAACACAGCAGGGAAAATCAGCCAAGCCCGATTCTAAACATAAATTACTTTAAAAAACCCACAAAACAAAACAGTTAAAGAGAGAGAAATTCTTACAAAATCCATTCAGGGTCTATGATGCAACCTGGATTGACCATATCTAGACCCACAGCTGGATGAGACATAAGGCTGGACACTCTTGGGGCTGAGAGGATTGGTGAGGCTGGGTGAGGAAATGCAGATACTTTAAAGTAATACCGCGGGGTACCCACCCCATGGGTCTCAAATCTCCAGGTACAAGGGAATCTTCCTACATCAAAACATGCATGGGAAACCCAGAAGATGGTATGCCATGAGATCGGGAAAGGTTTCTAAAACGCACCTCATTTCTCCTCTCCTTGTGCTCGAGTTCGCCATTCCAGCCGCTTGACTAACCATCTCCCTACTTGGAGAATCAGCACCTTTAACCTCCTGTTTCGTCCAGGTTGCAGTTTGTCCTGAGGATGAACGGGAAGACGGGGAACCAACGAGACACTAGCCCTAGGTGTTGGGACAGGCACAGGTCACTCCATTTTCCCATCAGGAAGAAGAATGAACCACAGGCTCAGCCTGCCCCCCAGAACCAAAATAGGGCCTGAAGCAATCCTGCGCTTTTGCGGCCAGCTCCCAAGAAAGCGAGGAGACAAATGGAGCTCAGGGGCACTGCAATTCACAAACGTGCAGAGTTATAAATGAGAACTCTCGTCCACAAATATATTGAGGGAAGGCAACGAAGAGGATTTGAAAGCAAGGCAGATTTGCAGGAAACAGATTTCAGGAGGTAGATTCGACTCGCCTTTAAAGCACATGAAAAGCGGCAAAACGTTGACAATGATGCCCTTGGCCAAAAAGGGCGTATGCGTTTTTTCCTGAATATATTCAGGAAAAAACGCATACGCCCTTTTTCGCCAACCAAGCAAGCCGGAAGTGCAAATCAGCGCTACAAAGAAGTCTCGCTTGCCCTCGGTCAAAAGGGCCATGCTGAACAAAATGTAAAAAACAGAAAAGCAGGACAGGCCATGGAGACATGGGAGCCTTGCTACGCTGATGGGCGGGATGTAAATTGCCAACAGGCACTCTGGAGAAGAGTACGGTGTGTCCTGAAACAAGTAATAAACACAGCGTAGAGAGCATAGGGCACTTCCACTCATGGGCGTATAAATTGTGAAAACTAAAAGTCAAAAAGACACAGGCACCCCAAACTTTACGGCTGCTCCGTTGCCAATAACCTGCGCTTCGGTACACCTTCAATATCCCAGGAAAGAGAAAAATGGATAAAGAAATGGTGGTACTTGGCACAATGGAATATCACTCAGCCATGAAATCAATGACATAAGGCTAGTTAGCAGCATGATGAGTGGATTTAGGTACGATGATTCTAAGTGAAATAAGTCACACAGTAAAAGGCCCTTCTCCTAAGATATCGCTTACTGAGGGAATGTCAAAATCGTTACACTTGAACTGAATTACAAAAAGAACAGAGGCACACCTTTAGAAGACACACTATGGCTGCTTAACGGGAAAGGTGAGGTGGGGTGATGCATAAAACAAGGGTTTGAAATTAGCTCAGACACCGCTCCATAAGCCAAATATGTAATAGACAAGGCCTACTCCCTGCTCAGTGTACTGGACTCAACACCCCCTAGTCACCGCACAAGAATATATCTGACTAGTATGAATCTGAAAACCTATGTATTGATATCTCTCTGCAAGTGAATCAAGAGGGTGTAAAGCGGCATAAACACAGCAGGGAAAAGCAGCCAAACTCCATTCTAAACATACATTACTTTAAAAAACCCACAAAGCAAAGACAGTGAAAGAGAGAGAAATTCTTACAAAATCCGTTCAGGGTCTCTGATGCAACCTGGATTGACCATATCTAGACCCACAGCTGGATGAGACATAAGGCTGGACACTCTTGGGGCTGAGAGGATTGGTGAGGTTGGGTGAGCAAATGCAGATACTTTAAAGTAATACCGCGGGGTACCCACCCCATGGGTCTCAAATCTCCAGGTACAAGGGCATCTTCCTACATCAAAACATGCATGGGAAACCCAGAAGATGGTATGCCGTGAGATCGGGAAAGGTTTCTAAAACGCACCTCATTTCTCCTCTCCTTGTGCTCGGGTTCGCCATTCCAGCCGCTTGACTAACCATCTCTCTACTTGGAGAATCAGCACCTTTAACCTCCTGATTTTACAGGTTGCAATTTGTCCTGAGGATGAATGGGAAGACGCAGAACCAACGAGAGACGAGCCCTAGGTGTTGTGACAGGCATAGGTCACTCCATTTTCCCATCAGCACGAAGAATGAACCACAGGCTCAGCCTGCCCCCCAGAACTAAAATAGGGCCTGAAGCAATCCTGCGCTTTTGCGGCCAGCTCCCTAAAAAGCGAGGAGACAAATGGAGCTCAGGGGCACTGCAATTCACAAACGTGCAGTGTTATAAATGAGAACTCTCGTGCACAAATATATTGAGGGAAGGCAACGAAGAGGATTTGAAAGCAAGGCAGATTTGCAGGAAACAGATTTCAGGAGGTAGATTCGACTCGCGTTTAAAGCACATGAAAAGCGGCAAAACGGTGACAATGATGCCCTTGGCCAAAAAGGGCGTATGCGTTTTTTCCTGAATATATTCAGGAAAAAACGCATACGCCCTTTTTGGCCAACCAAGCAAGCCGGAAGGGCAAATCAGCGCTACAAAGAAGTCTCGTTTGCCCTCGGTCAAAAGGGCCATGCTGAACAAAGTGTAAAAACCAGAAAAGCAGGACAGGCCATGGAGACATGGGAGCCTTGCTACGCTGATGGGCGGGATGTAAATTGCCAACAGGCACTCTGGAGAAGAGTACGGTGTGTCCTGAAACAAGTAATAAACACAGCGTAGAGAGCATAGGGCACTTCCACTCATGGGCGTATAAATTGGGAAAACTAAAAATCAAGAAGACACAGGCACCCTAAAGTTTATGGCTGCTCTGTTGCCAAGAACCTCCGCTTCGGTACACCTTCAATATCCCAGGAAAGAGAAAAATGGATAAAGAAATGGTGGTACTTGACACAATGGAATATCACTCAGCCATGAAATCAATGTCATAAGGCTAGTTAGCAGCATGATGAGTGGATTTAGGTACGATGATTCTAAGTGAAATAAGTCACACAGAAAAAGACACTTATCCTAAGATATCGCTTATAGAGGGAATGTCAAAATCGCTACACTTGAACTGAATTACAAAAGAGAACAGAGTCACACCTTTAGAAGACACACTATGGCTGCTTAACGGGAAAGGTGAGGTGGGGTGATGCATAAAACAAGGGTTTGAAATTAGCTCAGAGACCGCTCCATAAGCCAAATATGTAATAGACAAGGCCTACTCCCTGCTCAGTGAACTGGAGTCAACACACCCTAGTCACCACACAAGAATATATTTGACTAGTAAGAATCTGAAAACCTATGTATCGATATCTCTCTGCAAGTGAATCAAGAGGGTGTAAAGCGGCATCAACACAGCAGGGAAAATCAGCCAAGCCCGATTCTAAACATAAATTACTTTAAAAAACCCACAAAGCAAAGACAGTGAAAGAGAGAGAAATTCTTACAAAATCCGTTCAGGGTCTCTGATGCAACCTGGATTGACCATATCTAGACCCACAGCTGGATGAGACATAAGGCTGGACACTCTTGGGGCTGAGAGGATTGGTGAGGTTGGGTGAGCAAATGCAGATACTTTAAAGTAATACCGCGGGGTACCCACCCCATGGGTCTCAAATCTCCAGGTACAAGGGCATCTTCCTACATCAAAACATGCATGGGAAACCCAGAAGATGGTATGCCGTGAGATCGGGAAAGGTTTCTAAAACGCACCTCATTTCTCCTCTCCTTGTGCTCGGGTTCGCCATTCCAGCCGCTTGACTAACCATCTCTCTACTTGGAGAATCAGCACCTTTAACCTCCTGATTTTACAGGTTGCAATTTGTCCTGAGGATGAATGGGAAGACGCAGAACCAACGAGAGATGAGCCCTAGGTGTTGTGACAGGCATAGGTCACTCCATTTTCCCATCAGCACGAAGAATGAACCACAGGCTCAGCCTGCCCCCCAGAACTAAAATAGGGCCTGAAGCAATCCTGCGCTTTTGCGGCCAGCTCCCTAAAAAGCGAGGAGACAAATGGAGCTCAGGGGCACTGCAATTCACAAACGTGCAGTGTTATAAATGAGAACTCTCGTGCACAAATATATTGAGGGAAGGCAACGAAGAGGATTTGAAAGCAAGGCAGATTTGCAGGAAACAGATTTCAGGAGGTAGATTCGACTCGCGTTTAAAGCACATGAAAAGCGGCAAAACGGTGACAATGATGCCCTTGGCCAAAAAGGGCGTATGCGTTTTTTCCTGAATATATTCAGGAAAAAACGCATACGCCCTTTTTGGCCAACCAAGCAAGCCGGAAGGGCAAATCAGCGCTACAAAGAAGTCTCGTTTGCCCTCGGTCAAAAGGGCCATGCTGAACAAAGTGTAAAAACCAGAAAAGCAGGACAGGCCATGGAGACATGGGAGCCTTGCTACGCTGATGGGCGGGATGTAAATTGCCAACAGGCACTCTGGAGAAGAGTACGGTGTGTCCTGAAACAAGTAATAAACACAGCGTAGAGAGCATAGGGCACTTCCACTCATGGGCGTATAAATTGGGAAAACTAAAAATCAAGAAGACACAGGCACCCTAAAGTTTATGGCTGCTCTGTTGCCAAGAACCTCCGCTTCGGTACACCTTCAATATCCCAGGAAAGAGAAAAATGGATAAAGAAATGGTGGTACTTGACACAATGGAATATCACTCAGCCATGAAATCAATGTCATAAGGCTAGTTAGCAGCATGATGAGTGGATTTAGGTACGATGATTCTAAGTGAAATAAGTCACACAGAAAAAGACACTTATCCTAAGATATCGCTTATAGAGGGAATGTCAAAATCGCTACACTTGAACTGAATTACAAAAGAGAACAGAGTCACACCTTTAGAAGACACACTATGGCTGCTTAACGGGAAAGGTGAGGTGGGGTGATGCATAAAACAAGGGTTTGAAATTAGCTCAGAGACCGCTCCATAAGCCAAATATGTAATAGACAAGGCCTACTCCCTGCTCAGTGAACTGGAGTCAACACACCCTAGTCACCACACAAGAATATATTTGACTAGTAAGAATCTGAAAACCTATGTATCGATATCTCTCTGCAAGTGAATCAAGAGGGTGTAAAGCGGCATCAACACAGCAGGGAAAATCAGCCAAGCCCGATTCTAAACATAAATTACTTTAAAAAACCCACAAAGCAAAGACAGTGAAAGAGAGAGAAATTCTTACAAAATCCGTTCAGGGTCTCTGATGCAACCTGGATTGACCATATCTAGACCCACAGCTGGATGAGACATAAGGCTGGACACTCTTGGGGCTGAGAGGATTGGTGAGGTTGGGTGAGCAAATGCAGATACTTTAAAGTAATACCGCGGGGTACCCACCCCATGGGTCTCAAATCTCCAGGTACAAGGGCATCTTCCTACATCAAAACATGCATGGGAAACCCAGAAGATGGTATGCCGTGAGATCGGGAAAGGTTTCTAAAACGCACCTCATTTCTCCTCTCCTTGTGCTCGGGTTCGCCATTCCAGCCGCTTGACTAACCATCTCTCTACTTGGAGAATCAGCACCTTTAACCTCCTGATTTTACAGGTTGCAATTTGTCCTGAGGATGAATGGGAAGACGCAGAACCAACGAGAGATGAGCCCTAGGTGTTGTGACAGGCATAGGTCACTCCATTTTCCCATCAGCACGAAGAATGAACCACAGGCTCAGCCTGCCCCCCAGAACTAAAATAGGGCCTGAAGCAATCCTGCGCTTTTGCGGCCAGCTCCCTAAAAAGCGAGGAGACAAATGGAGCTCAGGGGCACTGCAATTCACAAACGTGCAGTGTTATAAATGAGAACTCTCGTGCACAAATATATTGAGGGAAGGCAACGAAGAGGATTTGAAAGCAAGGCAGATTTGCAGGAAACAGATTTCAGGAGGTAGATTCGACTCGCGTTTAAAGCACATGAAAAGCGGCAAAACGGTGACAATGATGCCCTTGGCCAAAAAGGGCGTATGCGTTTTTTCCTGAATATATTCAGGAAAAAACGCATACGCCCTTTTTGGCCAACCAAGCAAGCCGGAAGGGCAAATCAGCGCTACAAAGAAGTCTCGCTTGCCCTCGGTCAAAAGGGCCATGCTGAACAAAGTGTAAAAACCAGAAAAGCAGGACAGGCCATGGAGACATGGGAGCCTTGCTACGCTGATGGGCGGGATGTAAATTGCCAACAGGCACTCTGGAGAAGAGTACGGTGTGTCCTGAAACAAGTAATAAACACAGCGTTGAGAGCATAGGGCACTTCCACTCATGGGCATATAAATTGGGAAAACTAAAAATCAACAAGACACAGGCACCCTAAAGTTTACGGCTGCTCTGTTTCCAAGAACCTCCACTTCGGTACACCTTCAATATCCCAGGAAAGAGAAAAATGGATAAAGAAATGGTGGTACTTGGCACAATGGAATATCACTCAGCCATGAAATCAATGTCATAAGGCTAGTTAGCAGCATGATGAGTGGATTTAGGTACGATGATTCTAAGTGAAATAAGTCACACAGAAAAAGACACTTATCCTAAGATATCGCTTATAGAGGGAATGTCAAAATCGCTACACTTGAACTGAATTACAAAAGAGAACAGAGTCACACCTTTAGAAGACACACTATGGCTGCTTAACGGGAAAGGTGAGGTGGGGTGATGCATAAAACAAGGGTTTGAAATTAGCTCAGAGACCGCTCCATAAGCCAAATATGTAATAGACAAGGCCTACTCCCTGCTCAGTGAACTGGAGTCAACACACCCTAGTCACCACACAAGAATATATTTGACTAGTAAGAATCTGAAAACCTATGTATCGATATCTCTCTGCAAGTGAATCAAGAGGGTGTAAAGCGGCATCAACACAGCAGGGAAAATCAGCCAAGCCCGATTCTAAACATAAATTACTTTAAAAAACCCACAAAACAAAACAGTTAAAGAGAGAGAAATTCTTACAAAATCCATTCAGGGTCTATGATGCAACCTGGATTGACCATATCTAGACCCACAGCTGGATGAGACATAAGGCTGGACACTCTTGGGGCTGAGAGGATTGGTGAGGCTGGGTGAGGAAATGCAGATACTTTAAAGTAATACCGCGGGGTACCCACCCCATGGGTCTCAAATCTCCAGGTACAAGGGAATCTTCCTACATCAAAACATGCATGGGAAACCCAGAAGATGGTATGCCATGAGATCGGGAAAGGTTTCTAAAACGCACCTCATTTCTCCTCTCCTTGTGCTCGAGTTCGCCATTCCAGCCGCTTGACTAACCATCTCCCTACTTGGAGAATCAGCACCTTTAACCTCCTGTTTCGTCCAGGTTGCAGTTTGTCCTGAGGATGAACGGGAAGACGGGGAACCAACGAGACACTAGCCCTAGGTGTTGGGACAGGCATAGGTCACTCCATTTTCCCATCAGGAAGAAGAATGAACCACAGGCTCAGCCTGCCCCCCAGAACCAAAATAGGGCCTGAAGCAATCCTGCGCTTTTGCGGCCAGCTCCCAAGAAAGCGAGGAGACAAATGGAGCTCAGGGGCACTGCAATTCACAAACGTGCAGAGTTATAAATGAGAACTCTCGTCCACAAATATATTGAGGGAAGGCAACGAAGAGGATTTGAAAGCAAGGCAGATTTGCAGGAAACAGATTTCAGGAGGTAGATTCGACTCGCCTTTAAAGCACATGAAAAGCGGCAAAACGTTGACAATGATGCCCTTGGCCAAAAAGGGCGTATGCGTTTTTTCCTGAATATATTCAGGAAAAAACGCATACGCCCTTTTTCGCCAACCAAGCAAGCCGGAAGTGCAAATCAGCGCTACAAAGAAGTCTCGCTTGCCCTCGGTCAAAAGGGCCATGCTGAACAAAATGTAAAAAACAGAAAAGCAGGACAGGCCATGGAGACATGGGAGCCTTGCTACGCTGATGGGCGGGATGTAAATTGCCAACAGGCACTCTGGAGAAGAGTACGGTGTGTCCTGAAACAAGTAATAAACACAGCGTAGAGAGCATAGGGCACTTCCACTCATGGGCGTATAAATTGTGAAAACTAAAAGTCAAAAAGACACAGGCACCCCAAACTTTACGGCTGCTCCGTTGCCAATAACCTGCGCTTCGGTACACCTTCAATATCCCAGGAAAGAGAAAAATGGATAAAGAAATGGTGGTACTTGGCACAATGGAATATCACTCAGCCATGAAATCAATGACATAAGGCTAGTTAGCAGCATGATGAGTGGATTTAGGTACGATGATTCTAAGTGAAATAAGTCACACAGTAAAAGGCCCTTCTCCTAAGATATCGCTTACTGAGGGAATGTCAAAATCGTTACACTTGAACTGAATTACAAAAAGAACAGAGGCACACCTTTAGAAGACACACTATGGCTGCTTAACGGGAAAGGTGAGGTGGGGTGATGCATAAAACAAGGGTTTGAAATTAGCTCAGACACCGCTCCATAAGCCAAATATGTAATAGACAAGGCCTACTCCCTGCTCAGTGTACTGGACTCAACACCCCCTAGTCACCGCACAAGAATATATCTGACTAGTATGAATCTGAAAACCTATGTATTGATATCTCTCTGCAAGTGAATCAAGAGGGTGTAAAGCGGCATAAACACAGCAGGGAAAAGCAGCCAAACTCCATTCTAAACATACATTACTTTAAAAAACCCACAAAGCAAAGACAGTGAAAGAGAGAGAAATTCTTACAAAATCCGTTCAGGGTCTCTGATGCAACCTGGATTGACCATATCTAGACCCACAGCTGGATGAGACATAAGGCTGGACACTCTTGGGGCTGAGAGGATTGGTGAGGTTGGGTGAGCAAATGCAGATACTTTAAAGTAATACCGCGGGGTACCCACCCCATGGGTCTCAAATCTCCAGGTACAAGGGCATCTTCCTACATCAAAACATGCATGGGAAACCCAGAAGATGGTATGCCGTGAGATCGGGAAAGGTTTCTAAAACGCACCTCATTTCTCCTCTCCTTGTGCTCGGGTTCGCCATTCCAGCCGCTTGACTAACCATCTCTCTACTTGGAGAATCAGCACCTTTAACCTCCTGATTTTACAGGTTGCAATTTGTCCTGAGGATGAATGGGAAGACGCAGAACCAACGAGAGACGAGCCCTAGGTGTTGTGACAGGCATAGGTCACTCCATTTTCCCATCAGCACGAAGAATGAACCACAGGCTCAGCCTGCCCCCCAGAACTAAAATAGGGCCTGAAGCAATCCTGCGCTTTTGCGGCCAGCTCCCTAAAAAGCGAGGAGACAAATGGAGCTCAGGGGCACTGCAATTCACAAACGTGCAGTGTTATAAATGAGAACTCTCGTGCACAAATATATTGAGGGAAGGCAACGAAGAGGATTTGAAAGCAAGGCAGATTTGCAGGAAACAGATTTCAGGAGGTAGATTCGACTCGCGTTTAAAGCACATGAAAAGCGGCAAAACGGTGACAATGATGCCCTTGGCCAAAAAGGGCGTATGCGTTTTTTCCTGAATATATTCAGGAAAAAACGCATACGCCCTTTTTGGCCAACCAAGCAAGCCGGAAGGGCAAATCAGCGCTACAAAGAAGTCTCGTTTGCCCTCGGTCAAAAGGGCCATGCTGAACAAAGTGTAAAAACCAGAAAAGCAGGACAGGCCATGGAGACATGGGAGCCTTGCTACGCTGATGGGCGGGATGTAAATTGCCAACAGGCACTCTGGAGAAGAGTACGGTGTGTCCTGAAACAAGTAATAAACACAGCGTAGAGAGCATAGGGCACTTCCACTCATGGGCGTATAAATTGGGAAAACTAAAAATCAAGAAGACACAGGCACCCTAAAGTTTATGGCTGCTCTGTTGCCAAGAACCTCCGCTTCGGTACACCTTCAATATCCCAGGAAAGAGAAAAATGGATAAAGAAATGGTGGTACTTGACACAATGGAATATCACTCAGCCATGAAATCAATGTCATAAGGCTAGTTAGCAGCATGATGAGTGGATTTAGGTACGATGATTCTAAGTGAAATAAGTCACACAGAAAAAGACACTTATCCTAAGATATCGCTTATAGAGGGAATGTCAAAATCGCTACACTTGAACTGAATTACAAAAGAGAACAGAGTCACACCTTTAGAAGACACACTATGGCTGCTTAACGGGAAAGGTGAGGTGGGGTGATGCATAAAACAAGGGTTTGAAATTAGCTCAGAGACCGCTCCATAAGCCAAATATGTAATAGACAAGGCCTACTCCCTGCTCAGTGAACTGGAGTCAACACACCCTAGTCACCACACAAGAATATATTTGACTAGTAAGAATCTGAAAACCTATGTATCGATATCTCTCTGCAAGTGAATCAAGAGGGTGTAAAGCGGCATCAACACAGCAGGGAAAATCAGCCAAGCCCGATTCTAAACATAAATTACTTTAAAAAACCCACAAAACAAAACAGTTAAAGAGAGAGAAATTCTTACAAAATCCATTCAGGGTCTATGATGCAACCTGGATTGACCATATCTAGACCCACAGCTGGATGAGACATAAGGCTGGACACTCTTGGGGCTGAGAGGATTGGTGAGGCTGGGTGAGGAAATGCAGATACTTTAAAGTAATACCGCGGGGTACCCACCCCATGGGTCTCAAATCTCCAGGTACAAGGGAATCTTCCTACATCAAAACATGCATGGGAAACCCAGAAGATGGTATGCCATGAGATCGGGAAAGGTTTCTAAAACGCACCTCATTTCTCCTCTCCTTGTGCTCGAGTTCGCCATTCCAGCCGCTTGACTAACCATCTCCCTACTTGGAGAATCAGCACCTTTAACCTCCTGTTTCGTCCAGGTTGCAGTTTGTCCTGAGGATGAACGGGAAGACGGGGAACCAACGAGACACTAGCCCTAGGTGTTGGGACAGGCACAGGTCACTCCATTTTCCCATCAGGAAGAAGAATGAACCACAGGCTCAGCCTGCCCCCCAGAACCAAAATAGGGCCTGAAGCAATCCTGCGCTTTTGCGGCCAGCTCCCAAGAAAGCGAGGAGACAAATGGAGCTCAGGGGCACTGCAATTCACAAACGTGCAGAGTTATAAATGAGAACTCTCGTCCACAAATATATTGAGGGAAGGCAACGAAGAGGATTTGAAAGCAAGGCAGATTTGCAGGAAACAGATTTCAGGAGGTAGATTCGACTCGCCTTTAAAGCACATGAAAAGCGGCAAAACGTTGACAATGATGCCCTTGGCCAAAAAGGGCGTATGCGTTTTTTCCTGAATATATTCAGGAAAAAACGCATACGCCCTTTTTCGCCAACCAAGCAAGCCGGAAGTGCAAATCAGCGCTACAAAGAAGTCTCGCTTGCCCTCGGTCAAAAGGGCCATGCTGAACAAAATGTAAAAAACAGAAAAGCAGGACAGGCCATGGAGACATGGGAGCCTTGCTACGCTGATGGGCGGGATGTAAATTGCCAACAGGCACTCTGGAGAAGAGTACGGTGTGTCCTGAAACAAGTAATAAACACAGCGTAGAGAGCATAGGGCACTTCCACTCATGGGCGTATAAATTGTGAAAACTAAAAGTCAAAAAGACACAGGCACCCCAAACTTTACGGCTGCTCCGTTGCCAATAACCTGCGCTTCGGTACACCTTCAATATCCCAGGAAAGAGAAAAATGGATAAAGAAATGGTGGTACTTGGCACAATGGAATATCACTCAGCCATGAAATCAATGACATAAGGCTAGTTAGCAGCATGATGAGTGGATTTAGGTACGATGATTCTAAGTGAAATAAGTCACACAGTAAAAGGCCCTTCTCCTAAGATATCGCTTACTGAGGGAATGTCAAAATCGTTACACTTGAACTGAATTACAAAAAGAACAGAGGCACACCTTTAGAAGACACACTATGGCTGCTTAACGGGAAAGGTGAGGTGGGGTGATGCATAAAACAAGGGTTTGAAATTAGCTCAGACACCGCTCCATAAGCCAAATATGTAATAGACAAGGCCTACTCCCTGCTCAGTGTACTGGACTCAACACCCCCTAGTCACCGCACAAGAATATATCTGACTAGTATGAATCTGAAAACCTATGTATTGATATCTCTCTGCAAGTGAATCAAGAGGGTGTAAAGCGGCATAAACACAGCAGGGAAAAGCAGCCAAACTCCATTCTAAACATACATTACTTTAAAAAACCCACAAAGCAAAGACAGTGAAAGAGAGAGAAATTCTTACAAAATCCGTTCAGGGTCTCTGATGCAACCTGGATTGACCATATCTAGACCCACAGCTGGATGAGACATAAGGCTGGACACTCTTGGGGCTGAGAGGATTGGTGAGGTTGGGTGAGCAAATGCAGATACTTTAAAGTAATACCGCGGGGTACCCACCCCATGGGTCTCAAATCTCCAGGTACAAGGGCATCTTCCTACATCAAAACATGCATGGGAAACCCAGAAGATGGTATGCCGTGAGATCGGGAAAGGTTTCTAAAACGCACCTCATTTCTCCTCTCCTTGTGCTCGGGTTCGCCATTCCAGCCGCTTGACTAACCATCTCTCTACTTGGAGAATCAGCACCTTTAACCTCCTGATTTTACAGGTTGCAATTTGTCCTGAGGATGAATGGGAAGACGCAGAACCAACGAGAGACGAGCCCTAGGTGTTGTGACAGGCATAGGTCACTCCATTTTCCCATCAGCACGAAGAATGAACCACAGGCTCAGCCTGCCCCCCAGAACTAAAATAGGGCCTGAAGCAATCCTGCGCTTTTGCGGCCAGCTCCCTAAAAAGCGAGGAGACAAATGGAGCTCAGGGGCACTGCAATTCACAAACGTGCAGTGTTATAAATGAGAACTCTCGTGCACAAATATATTGAGGGAAGGCAACGAAGAGGATTTGAAAGCAAGGCAGATTTGCAGGAAACAGATTTCAGGAGGTAGATTCGACTCGCGTTTAAAGCACATGAAAAGCGGCAAAACGGTGACAATGATGCCCTTGGCCAAAAAGGGCGTATGCGTTTTTTCCTGAATATATTCAGGAAAAAACGCATACGCCCTTTTTGGCCAACCAAGCAAGCCGGAAGGGCAAATCAGCGCTACAAAGAAGTCTCGTTTGCCCTCGGTCAAAAGGGCCATGCTGAACAAAGTGTAAAAACCAGAAAAGCAGGACAGGCCATGGAGACATGGGAGCCTTGCTACGCTGATGGGCGGGATGTAAATTGCCAACAGGCACTCTGGAGAAGAGTACGGTGTGTCCTGAAACAAGTAATAAACACAGCGTAGAGAGCATAGGGCACTTCCACTCATGGGCGTATAAATTGGGAAAACTAAAAATCAAGAAGACACAGGCACCCTAAAGTTTATGGCTGCTCTGTTGCCAAGAACCTCCGCTTCGGTACACCTTCAATATCCCAGGAAAGAGAAAAATGGATAAAGAAATGGTGGTACTTGACACAATGGAATATCACTCAGCCATGAAATCAATGTCATAAGGCTAGTTAGCAGCATGATGAGTGAATTTAGGTACGATGATTCTAAGTGAAATAAGTCACACAGTAAAAGGCCCTTCTCCTAAGATATCGCTTACTGAGGGAATGTCAAAATCGTTACACTTGAACTGAATTACAAAAAGAACAGAGGCACACCTTTAGAAGACACACTATGGCTGCTTAACGGGAAAGGTGAGGTGGGGTGATGCATAAAACAAGGGTTTGAAATTAGCTCAGACACCGCTCCATAAGCCAAATATGTAATAGACAAGGCCTACTCCCTGCTCAGTGTACTGGACTCAACACCCCCTAGTCACCGCACAAGAATATATCTGACTAGTATGAATCTGAAAACCTATGTATTGATATCTCTCTGCAAGTGAATCAAGAGGGTGTAAAGCGGCATAAACACAGCAGGGAAAAGCAGCCAAACTCCATTCTAAACATACATTACTTTAAAAAACCCACAAAGCAAAGACAGTGAAAGAGAGAGAAATTCTTACAAAATCCGTTCAGGGTCTCTGATGCAACCTGGATTGACCATATCTAGACCCACAGCTGGATGAGACATAAGGCTGGACACTCTTGGGGCTGAGAGGATTGGTGAGGTTGGGTGAGCAAATGCAGATACTTTAAAGTAATACCGCGGGGTACCCACCCCATGGGTCTCAAATCTCCAGGTACAAGGGCATCTTCCTACATCAAAACATGCATGGGAAACCCAGAAGATGGTATGCCGTGAGATCGGGAAAGGTTTCTAAAACGCACCTCATTTCTCCTCTCCTTGTGCTCGGGTTCGCCATTCCAGCCGCTTGACTAACCATCTCTCTACTTGGAGAATCAGCACCTTTAACCTCCTGATTTTACAGGTTGCAATTTGTCCTGAGGATGAATGGGAAGACGCAGAACCAACGAGAGATGAGCCCTAGGTGTTGTGACAGGCATAGGTCACTCCATTTTCCCATCAGCACGAGGAATGAACCACAGGCTCAGCCTGCCCCCCAGAACTAAAATAGGGCCTGAAGCAATCCTGCGCTTTTGCGGCCAGCTCCCTAAAAAGCGAGAAGACAAATGGAGCTCAGGGGCACTGCAATTCACAAACGTGCAGTGTTATAAATGAGAACTCTCGTGCACAAATATATTGAGGGAAGGCAACGAAGAGGATTTGAAAGCAAGGCAGATTTGCAGGAAACAGATTTCAGGAGGTAGATTCGACTCGCGTTTAAAGCACATGAAAAGCGGCAAAACGGTGACAATGATGCCCTTGGCCAAAAAGGGCGTATGCGTTTTTTCCTGAATATATTCAGGAAAAAACGCATACGCCCTTTTTGGCCAACCAAGCAAGCCGGAAGGGCAAATCAGCGCTACAAAGAAGTCTCGCTTGCCCTCGGTCAAAAGGGCCATGCTGAACAAAGTGTAAAAACCAGAAAAGCAGGACAGGCCATGGAGACATGGGAGCCTTGCTACGCTGATGGGCGGGATGTAAATTGCCAACAGGCACTCTGGAGAAGAGTACGGTGTGTCCTGAAACAAGTAATAAACACAGCGTTGAGAGCATAGGGCACTTCCACTCATGGGCATATAAATTGGGAAAACTAAAAATCAACAAGACACAGGCACCCTAAAGTTTACGGCTGCTCTGTTTCCAAGAACCTCCGCTTCGGTACACCTTCAATATCCCAGGAAAGAGAAAAATGGATAAAGAAATGGTGGTACTTGGCACAATGGAATATCACTCAGCCATGAAATCAATGTCATAAGGCTAGTTAGCAGCATGATGAGTGGATTTAGGTACGATGATTCTAAGTGAAATAAGTCACACAGAAAAAGACACTTATCCTAAGATATCGCTTATAGAGGGAATGTCAAAATCGCTACACTTGAACTGAATTACAAAAGAGAACAGAGTCACACCTTTAGAAGACACACTATGGCTGCTTAACGGGAAAGGTGAGGTGGGGTGATGCATAAAACAAGGGTTTGAAATTAGCTCAGAGACCGCTCCATAAGCCAAATATGTAATAGACAAGGCCTACTCCCTGCTCAGTGAACTGGAGTCAACACACCCTAGTCACCACACAAGAATATATTTGACTAGTAAGAATCTGAAAACCTATGTATCGATATCTCTCTGCAAGTGAATCAAGAGGGTGTAAAGCGGCATCAACACAGCAGGGAAAATCAGCCAAGCCCGATTCTAAACATAAATTACTTTAAAAAACCCACAAAACAAAACAGTTAAAGAGAGAGAAATTCTTACAAAATCCATTCAGGGTCTATGATGCAACCTGGATTGACCATATGTAGACCCACAGCTGGATGAGACATAAGGCTGGACACTCTTGGGGCTGAGAGGATTGGTGAGGCTGGGTGAGGAAATGCAGATACTTTAAAGTAATACCGCGGGGTACCCACCCCATGGGTCTCAAATCTCCAGGTACAAGGGCATCTTCCTACATCAAAACATGCATGGGAAACCCAGAAGATGGTATGCCATGAGATCGGGAAAGGTTTCTAAAACGCACCTCATTTCTCCTCTCCTTGTGCTCGAGTTCGCCATTCCAGCCGCTTGACTAACCATCTCCCTACTTGGAGAATCAGCACCTTTAACCTCCTGTTTCGTCCAGGTTGCAGTTTGTCCTGAGGATGAACGGGAAGACGGGGAACCAACGAGAGACTAGCCCTAGGTGTTGGGACAGGCATAGGTCACTCCATTTTCCCATCAGGAAGAAGAATGAACCACAGGCTCAGCCTGCCCCCCAGAACCAAAATAGGGCCTGAAGCAATCCTGCGCTTTTGCGGCCAGCTCCCAAGAAAGCGAGGAGACAAATGGAGCTCAGGGGCACTGCAATTCACAAACGTGCAGAGTTATAAATGAGAACTCTCGTCCACAAATATATTGAGGGAAGGCAACGAAGAGGATTTGAAAGCAAGGCAGATTTGCAGGAAACAGATTTCAGGAGGTAGATTCGACTCGCCTTTAAAGCACATGAAAAGCGGCAAAACGTTGACAATGATGCCCTTGGCCAAAAAGGGCGTATGCGTTTTTTCCTGAATATATTCAGGAAAAAACGCATACGCCCTTTTTGGCCAACCAAGCAAGCCGGAAGTGCAAATCAGCGCTACAAAGAAGTCTCGCTTGCCCTCGGTCAAAAGGGCCATGCTGAACAAAATGTAAAAAACAGAAAAGCAGGACAGGCCATGGAGACATGGGAGCCTTGCTACGCTGATGGGCGGGATGTAAATTGCCAACAGGCACTCTGGAGAAGAGTACGGTGTGTCCTGAAACAAGTAATAAACACAGCGTAGAGAGCATAGGGCACTTCCACTCATGGGCGTATAAATTGTGAAAACTAAAAGTCAAAAAGACACAGGCACCCCAAACTTTACGGCTGCTCCGTTGCCAATAACCTGCGCTTCGGTACACCTTCAATATCCCAGGAAAGAGAAAAATGGATAAAGAAATGGTGGTACTTGGCACAATGGAATATCACTCAGCCATGAAATCAATGTCATAAGGCTAGTTAGCAGCATGATGAGTGGATTTAGGTACGATGATTCTAAGTGAAATAAGTCACACAGAAAAAGGCCCTTATCCTAAGATATCGCTTCTAGAGGGAATGTCAAAATCGCTACACTTGAACTGAATTACAAAACAGAACAGAGTCACACCTTTAGAAGACACACTATGGCTGCTTAACGGGAAAGGTGAGGTGGGGTGATGCATAAAACAAGGGTTTGAAATTAGCTCAGACACTGCTCCATAAGCCAAATATGTAATAGACAAGGCCTACTCCCTGCTCAGTGTACTGGACTCAACACCCCCTAGTCACCGCACAAGAATATATCTGACTAGTATGAATCTGAAAACCTATGTATTGATATCTCTCTGCAAGTGAATCAAGAGGGTGTAAAGCGGCATAAACACAGCAGGGAAAAGCAGCCAAACCCCATTCTAAACATACATTACTTTAAAAAACCCACAAAGCAAAGACAGTGAAAGAGAGAGAAATTCTTACAAAATCCGTTCAGGGTCTCTGATGCAACCTGGATTGACCATATCTAGACCCACAGCTGGATGAGACATAAGGCTGGACACTCTTGGGGCTGAGAGGATTGGTGAGGTTGGGTGAGCAAATGCAGATACTTTAAAGTAATACCGCGGGGTACCCACCCCATGGGTCTCAAATCTCCAGGTACAAGGGAATCTTCCTACATCAAAACATGCATGGGAAACCCAGAAGATGGTATGCCGTGAGATCGGGAAATGTTTCTAAAACGCACCTCATTTCTCCTCTCCTTGTTCTCGGATTCGCCATTCCAGCCGCTTGACTAACCATCTCTCTACTTGGAGAATCAGCACCTTTAACCTCCAGTTTCGTCCAGGTTGCAATTTGTCCTGAGGATGAATGGGAAGACGCAGAACCAACGAGAGACGAGCCCTAGGTGTTGGGACAGGCATAGGTCACTCCATTTTCCCATCAGGAAGAAGAATGAACCACAGGCTCAGCCTGCCCCGCAGAACTAAAATAGGGCCTGAAACAATCCTGCGCTTTTGCGGCCAGCTCCCTAAAAAGCGAGGAGACAAATGGAGCTCAGGGGCACTGCAATTCACAAACGTGCAGAGTTATAAATGAGAACTCTCGTCCACAAATATATTGAGGGAAGGCAACGAAGAGGATTTGAAAGCAAGGCAGATTTGCAGGAAACAGATTTCAGGAGGTAGATTCGACTCGTCTTTAAAGCACATGAAAAGCGGCAAAACGTTGACAATGATGCCCTTGGCCAAAAAGGGCGTATGCGTTTTTTCCTGAATATATTCAGGAAAAAACGCATACGCCCTTTTTGGCCAACCAAGCAAGCCTGAAGGGCAAATCAGCGCTACAAAGAAGTCTCGCTTGCCCTCGGTCAAAAGGGCCATGCTGAACAAAGTGTAAAAACCAGAAAAGCAGGACAGGCCATGGAGACATGGGAGCCTTGCTACGCTGATGGGCGGGATGTAAATTGCCAACAGGCACTCTGGAGAAGAGTACGGTGTGTCCTGAAACAAGTAATAAACACAGCGTAGAGAGCATAGGGCACTTCCACTCATGGGCGTATAAATTGGGAAAACTAAAAATCAACAAGACACAGGCACCCTAAAGTTTACGGCTGCTCTGTTGCCAAGAACCTCCGCTTCGGTACACCTTCAATATCCCAGGAAAGAGAAAAATGGATAAAGAAATGGTGGTACTTGGCACAATGGAATATCACTCAGCCATGAAATCAATGTCATAAGGCTAGTTAGCAGCATGATGAGTGGATTTAGGTACGATGATTCTAAGTGAAATAAGTCACACAGAAAAAGACACTTATCCTAAGATATCGCTTATAGAGGGAATGTCAAAATCGCTACACTTGAACTGAATTACAAAACAGAACAGAGTCACACCTTTAGAAGACACACTATGGCTGCTTAACGGGAAAGGTGAGGTGGGGTGATGCATAAAACAAGGGTTTGAAATTAGCTCAGAGACCGCTCCATAAGCCAAATATGTAATAGACAAGGCCTACTCCCTGCTCAGTGAACTGGACTCAACACACCCTAGTCACCACACAAGAATATATCTGACTAGTAAGAATCTGAAAACCTATGTATCGATATCTCTCTGCAAGTGAATCAAGAGGGTGTAAAGCGGCATCAACACAGCAGGGAAAAGCAGCCAAGCCCGATTCTAAACATAAATTACTTTAAAAAACCCACAAAACAAAGACAGTGAAAGAGAGAGAAATTCTTACAAAATCCGTTCAGGGTCTATGATGCAACCTGGATTGACCATATCTAGACCCACAGCTGGATGAGTCATAAGGCTGGACACTCTTGGGGCTGAGAGGATTGGTGAGGTTGGGTGAGCAAATGCAGATACTTTAAAGTAATACCGCGGGGTACCCACCCCATGGGTCTCAAATCTCCAGGTACAAGGGAATCTTCCTACATCAAAACATGCATGGGAAACCCAGAAGATGGTATGCCGTGAGATCGGGAAATGTTTCTAAAACGCACCTCATTTCTCCTCTCCTTGTGCTCGGGTTCGCCATTCCAGCCGCTTGACTAACCATCTCTCTACTTGGAGAATCAGCACCTTTAACCTCCTGTTTCGTCCAGGTTGCAATTTGTCCTGAGGATGAACGGGAAGATGGGGAACCAACGAGAGACTAGCCCTAGGTGATGGGACAGGCACAGGTCACTCCATTTTCCCATCAGGAAGAAGAATGAACCACAGGCTCAGCCTGCCCCCCAGAACCAAAATAGGGCCTGAAGCAATCCTGCGCTTTTGCGGCCAGCCCCAAAAAAAGCGAGGAGACAAATGGAGCTCAGGGGCACTGCAATTCACAAACGTGCAGAGTTATAAATGAGAACTCTCGTCCACAAATATATTGAGGGAAGGCAACGAAGAGGATTTGAAAGCAAGGCAGATTTGCAGGAAACAGATTTCAGGAGGTAGATTCGACTCGCATTTAAAGCACATGAAAAGCGGCAAAAGGTTGACAATGATGCCCTTGGCCAAAAAGGGCGTATGCGCTTTTTCCTGAATATATTCAGGAAAAAACGCATACGCCCTTTTTGGCCAACCAACCAAGCCGGAAGGGCAAATCAGCGCTACAAAGAAGTCTCGCTTGCCCTCGGTCAAAAGGGCCATGCTGAACAAACTGTAAAAACCAGAAAAGCAGGACAGGCCATGGAGACATGGGAGCCTTGCTACGCTGATGGGTGGGATGTAAATAGCCAACAGGCACTCTGGAGAAGAGTACGGTGTGTCCTGAAACAAGTAATAAACACAGCGTTGAGAGCATAGGGCACTTCCACTCATGGGCGTATAAATTGGGAAAACTAAAAATCAACAAGACACCGGCACCCCAAACTTTACGGCTGCTCTGTTGCCAAGAACCTCCGCTTCGGTACACCTTCAGTATCCCAGGAAAGAGAAAAATGGATAAAGAAATGGTGGTACTTGGCACAATGGAATATCACTCAGCCATGAAATCAATGTCATAAGGCTAGTTAGCAGCATGATGAGTGGATTTAGGTACGATGATTCTAAGTGAAATAAGTCACACAGAAAAAGGCCCTTATCCTAAGATATCGCTTCTAGAGGGAATGTCAAAATCGCTACACTTGAACTGAATTACAAAACAGAACAGAGTCACACCTTTAGAAGACACACTATGGCTGCTTAACGGGAAAGGTGAGGTGGGGTGATGCATAAAACAAGGGTTTGAAATTAGCTCAGACACTGCTCCATAAGCCAAATATGTAATAGACAAGGCCTACTCCCTGCTCAGTGTACTGGACTCAACACCCCCTAGTCACCGCACAAGAATATATCTGACTAGTATGAATCTGAAAACCTATGTATTGATATCTCTCTGCAAGTGAATCAAGAGGGTGTAAAGCGGCATAAACACAGCAGGGAAAAGCAGCCAAACCCCATTCTAAACATACATTACTTTAAAAAACCCACAAAGCAAAGACAGTGAAAGAGAGAGAAATTCTTACAAAATCCGTTCAGGGTCTCTGATGCAACCTGGATTGACCATATCTAGACCCACAGCTGGATGAGACATAAGGCTGGACACTCTTGGGGCTGAGAGGATTGGTGAGGTTGGGTGAGCAAATGCAGATACTTTAAAGTAATACCGCGGGGTACCCACCCCATGGGTCTCAAATCTCCAGGTACAAGGGAATCTTCCTACATCAAAACATGCATGGGAAACCCAGAAGATGGTATGCCGTGAGATCGGGAAATGTTTCTAAAACGCACCTCATTTCTCCTCTCCTTGTTCTCGGATTCGCCATTCCAGCCGCTTGACTAACCATCTCTCTACTTGGAGAATCAGCACCTTTAACCTCCAGTTTCGTCCAGGTTGCAATTTGTCCTGAGGATGAATGGGAAGACGCAGAACCAACGAGAGACGAGCCCTAGGTGTTGGGACAGGCATAGGTCACTCCATTTTCCCATCAGGAAGAAGAATGAACCACAGGCTCAGCCTGCCCCGCAGAACTAAAATAGGGCCTGAAACAATCCTGCGCTTTTGCGGCCAGCTCCCTAAAAAGCGAGGAGACAAATGGAGCTCAGGGGCACTGCAATTCACAAACGTGCAGAGTTATAAATGAGAACTCTCGTCCACAAATATATTGAGGGAAGGCAACGAAGAGGATTTGAAAGCAAGGCAGATTTGCAGGAAACAGATTTCAGGAGGTAGATTCGACTCGTCTTTAAAGCACATGAAAAGCGGCAAAACGTTGACAATGATGCCCTTGGCCAAAAAGGGCGTATGCGTTTTTTCCTGAATATATTCAGGAAAAAACGCATACGCCCTTTTTGGCCAACCAAGCAAGCCTGAAGGGCAAATCAGCGCTACAAAGAAGTCTCGCTTGCCCTCGGTCAAAAGGGCCATGCTGAACAAAGTGTAAAAACCAGAAAAGCAGGACAGGCCATGGAGACATGGGAGCCTTGCTACGCTGATGGGCGGGATGTAAATTGCCAACAGGCACTCTGGAGAAGAGTACGGTGTGTCCTGAAACAAGTAATAAACACAGCGTAGAGAGCATAGGGCACTTCCACTCATGGGCGTATAAATTGGGAAAACTAAAAATCAACAAGACACAGGCACCCTAAAGTTTACGGCTGCTCTGTTGCCAAGAACCTCCGCTTCGGTACACCTTCAATATCCCAGGAAAGAGAAAAATGGATAAAGAAATGGTGGTACTTGGCACAATGGAATATCACTCAGCCATGAAATCAATGTCATAAGGCTAGTTAGCAGCATGATGAGTGGATTTAGGTACGATGATTCTAAGTGAAATAAGTCACACAGAAAAAGACACTTATCCTAAGATATCGCTTATAGAGGGAATGTCAAAATCGCTACACTTGAACTGAATTACAAAACAGAACAGAGTCACACCTTTAGAAGACACACTATGGCTGCTTAACGGGAAAGGTGAGGTGGGGTGATGCATAAAACAAGGGTTTGAAATTAGCTCAGAGACCGCTCCATAAGCCAAATATGTAATAGACAAGGCCTACTCCCTGCTCAGTGAACTGGACTCAACACACCCTAGTCACCACACAAGAATATATCTGACTAGTAAGAATCTGAAAACCTATGTATCGATATCTCTCTGCAAGTGAATCAAGAGGGTGTAAAGCGGCATCAACACAGCAGGGAAAAGCAGCCAAGCCCGATTCTAAACATAAATTACTTTAAAAAACCCACAAAACAAAGACAGTGAAAGAGAGAGAAATTCTTACAAAATCCGTTCAGGGTCTATGATGCAACCTGGATTGACCATATCTAGACCCACAGCTGGATGAGTCATAAGGCTGGACACTCTTGGGGCTGAGAGGATTGGTGAGGTTGGGTGAGCAAATGCAGATACTTTAAAGTAATACCGCGGGGTACCCACCCCATGGGTCTCAAATCTCCAGGTACAAGGGAATCTTCCTACATCAAAACATGCATGGGAAACCCAGAAGATGGTATGCCGTGAGATCGGGAAATGTTTCTAAAACGCACCTCATTTCTCCTCTCCTTGTGCTCGGGTTCGCCATTCCAGCCGCTTGACTAACCATCTCTCTACTTGGAGAATCAGCACCTTTAACCTCCTGTTTCGTCCAGGTTGCAATTTGTCCTGAGGATGAACGGGAAGATGGGGAACCAACGAGAGACTAGCCCTAGGTGATGGGACAGGCACAGGTCACTCCATTTTCCCATCAGGAAGAAGAATGAACCACAGGCTCAGCCTGCCCCCCAGAACCAAAATAGGGCCTGAAGCAATCCTGCGCTTTTGCGGCCAGCCCCAAAAAAAGCGAGGAGACAAATGGAGCTCAGGGGCACTGCAATTCACAAACGTGCAGAGTTATAAATGAGAACTCTCGTCCACAAATATATTGAGGGAAGGCAACGAAGAGGATTTGAAAGCAAGGCAGATTTGCAGGAAACAGATTTCAGGAGGTAGATTCGACTCGCATTTAAAGCACATGAAAAGCGGCAAAAGGTTGACAATGATGCCCTTGGCCAAAAAGGGCGTATGCGCTTTTTCCTGAATATATTCAGGAAAAAACGCATACGCCCTTTTTGGCCAACCAACCAAGCCGGAAGGGCAAATCAGCGCTACAAAGAAGTCTCGCTTGCCCTCGGTCAAAAGGGCCATGCTGAACAAACTGTAAAAACCAGAAAAGCAGGACAGGCCATGGAGACATGGGAGCCTTGCTACGCTGATGGGTGGGATGTAAATAGCCAACAGGCACTCTGGAGAAGAGTACGGTGTGTCCTGAAACAAGTAATAAACACAGCGTTGAGAGCATAGGGCACTTCCACTCATGGGCGTATAAATTGGGAAAACTAAAAATCAACAAGACACCGGCACCCCAAACTTTACGGCTGCTCTGTTGCCAAGAACCTCCGCTTCGGTACACCTTCAGTATCCCAGGAAAGAGAAAAATGGATAAAGAAATGGTGGTACTTGGCACAATGCAATATCACTCAGCCATGAAATCAATGTCATAAGGCTAGTTAGCAGCATGATGAGTGGATTTAGGTACGATGATTCTAAGTGAAATAGTCACACAGAAAAAGGCACTTATCCTAAGATATCGCTTATAGAGGGAATGTCAAAATCGCTACACTTGAACTGAATTACAAAACAGAACAGAGGCACACCTTTAGAAGACACACTATGGCTGCTTAACCGGAAAGGTGAGGTGGGGTGATGCATAAAAAAAGGGTTTGAAATTAGCTCAGACACCGCTCCATAAGCCAAATATGTACTAGACAAGGCCTACTCCCTGCTCAGTGAACTGGACTCAACACCCCCTAGTCACCGCACAAGAATATATCTGACTAGTATGAATCTGAAGACCTATGTATCGATATCTCTCTGCAAGTGAATCAAGAGGGTGTAAAGCGGCATAAACACAGCAGGGAAAAGCAGCCAAACCCCATTCTAAACATACATTACTTTAAAAAAGCCACAAAGCAAAGACAGTGAAAGAGAGAGAAATTCTTACAAAATCCGTTCAGGGTCTTTGATGCAACCTGGATTGACCATATCTAGACCCACAGCTGGATGAGATATAAGGCTGGACACTCTTGGGGCTGAGAGGATTGGTGAGGTTGGGTGAGCAAACGCAGATAATTTAAAGTAACACTGCGGGGAACACACCCCATGGGTCTCAAATCTCCAGGTACAAGGGCATCTTCCTACATCAAAACATGCATGGGAAACCCAGAAGATGGTATGCCATGAGATCGGGAAAGGTTTCTAAAACGCACCTCATTTCTCCTCTCCTTGTGCTCGGGTTCGCCATTCCAGCCGCTTGACTAACCATCTCCCTACTTGGAGAATCAGCACCTTTAACCTCCTGTTTCGTCCAGGTTGCAATTTGTCCTGAGGATGAACGGGAAGACGGGGAACCAACGAGAGACTAGCCCTAGGTGTTGGGACAGGCACAGGTCACTCCATTTTCCCATCAGGAAGAAGAATGAACCACAGGCTCAGCCTGCCCCCCAAAACCAAAATAGGGCCTGAAGCAATCCTGCGCTTTTGCGGCCAGCTCCCAAAAAAGCGAGGAGACAAATGGAGCTCAGGGGCACTGCAATTCACAAACGTGCAGAGTTATAAATGAGATCTCTCGTCCACAAATATTTTGAGGGAAGGCAACGAAGAGGATTTGAAAGCAAGGCAGATTTGCAGGAAACAGATTTCAGGAGGTAGATTCGACTCGCCTTTAAAGCACATGAAAAGTGACAAAACGTTGACAATGATGCCCTTGGCCAAAAAGGGCGTATGCGTTTTTTCCTGAATATATTCAGGAAAAAACGCATACGCCCTTTTTGGCCAACCAAGCAAGCCGGAAGGGCAAATCAGCGCTACAAAGAAGTCTCGCTTGCCCTCGGTCAAAAGGGCCATGCTGAACGAACTGTAAAAACCAGAAAAGCAGGACAGGCCATGGAGACATGGGAGCCTTGCTACGCTGATGGGCGGGATGTAAATTGCCAACAGGCAATCTGGAGAAGAGTACGGTGTGTCCTGAAACAAGTAATAAACACAGCGTAGAGAGCATAGGGCACTTCCACTCATGGGCGTATAAATTGGGAAAACTAAAAATCAACAAGACACAGGCACCCTAAAGTTTACGGCTGCTCTGTTGCCAAGAACCTCCGCTTTGGTCCACCTTCAATATCCCAGGAAAGAGAAAAATGGATAAACAAATGGTGGTACTTGGCACAATGCAATATCACTCAGCCATGAAATCAATGTCATAAGGCTAGTTAGCAGCATGATGAGTGGATTTAGGTACGATGATTCTAAGTGAAATAAGTCACACAGAAAAAGGCACTTATCCTAAGATATCGCTTATAGAGGGAATGTCAAAATCGCTACACTTGAACTGAATTACAAAACAGAACAGAGTCACACCTTTAGAAGACACACTATGGCTGCTTAACTGGAAAGGTGAGGTGGGGTGATGCATAAAACAAGGGTTTGAAATTAGCTCAGACACCGCTCCATAAGCCAAATATGTACTAGACAAGGCCTACTCCCTGCTCAGTGAACTGGACTCAACACCCCCTAGTCACCGCACAAGAATATATCTGACTAGTATGAATCTGAAAACCTATGTATCGATATCTCTCTGCAAGTGAATCAAGAGGGTGTAAAGCGGCATAAACACAGCAGGGAAAAGCAGCCAAACCCCATTCTAAACATACATTACTTTAAAAAACCCACAAAGCAAAGACAGTGAAAGAGAGAGAAATTCTTACAAAATCCGTTCAGGGTCTCTGATGCAACCTGGATTGACCATATCTAGACCCACAGCTGGATGAGACATAAGGCTGGACACTCTTGCGGCTGAGAGGATTGGTGAGGTTGGGTGAGCAAATGCAGATACTTTAAAGTAATACTGCGGGGTACCCACCCCATGGGTCTCAAATCTCCGGGTACAAGGGCATCTTCCTACATCAAATCATGCATGGGAAACCCAGAAGATGGTATGCCGTGAGATCGGGAAAAGTTTCTAAAACGCACGTCATTTCTCCTCTCCTTGTGCTCGGGTTCGCCATTCCAGCCGCTTGACTAACCATCTCCCTACTTGGAGAATCAGCACCTTTAACCTCCTGTTTCGTCCAGGTTGCAGTTTGTCCTGAGGATGAACGGGAAGACGGGGAACCAACGAGAGACTAGCCCTAGGTGTTGGGACAGGCACAGGTCACTCCATTTTCCCATCAGGAAGAAGAATGAACCACAGGCTCAGCCTGCCCCCCAAAACCAAAATAGGGCCTGAAGCAATCCTGCGCTTTTGCGGCCAGCTCCCAAAAAAGCGAGGAGACAAATGGAGCTCAGGGGCACTGCAATTCACAAACGTGCAGAGTTATAAATGAGATCTCTCGTCCACAAATATTTTGAGGGAAGGCAACGAAGAGGATTTGAAAGCAAGGCAGATTTGCAGGAAACAGATTTCAGGAGGTAGATTCGACTCGCCTTTAAAGCACATGAAAAGTGACAAAACGTTGACAATGATGCCCTTGGCCAAAAAGGGCGTATGCGTTTTTTCCTGAATATATTCAGGAAAAAACGCATACGCCCTTTTTGGCCAACCAAGCAAGCCGGAAGGGCAAATCAGCGCCACAAAGAAGTCTCGCTTGCCCTCGTTCAAAAGGGCCATGCTGAACAAACTGTAAAAACCAGAAAAGCAGGACAGGCCATGGAGACATGGGAGCCTTGCTACGCTGATGGGCGGGATGTAAATTGCCAACAGGCAATCTGGAGAAGAGTACGGTGTGTCCTGAAACAAGTAATAAACACAGCGTAGAGAGCATAGGGCACTTCCACTCATGGGCGTATAAATTGGGAAAACTAAAAATCAACAAGACACAGGCACCCTAAAGTTTACGGCTGCTCTGTTGCCAAGAACCTCCGCTTCGGTACACCTTCAATATCCCAGGAAAGAGAAAAATGGATAAACAAATGGTGGTACTTGGCACAATGCAATATCACTCAGCCATGAAATCAATGTCATAAGGCTAGTTAGCAGCATGATGAGTGGATTTAGGTACGATGATTCTAAGTGAAATAAGTCACACAGAAAAAGGCACTTATCCTAAGATATCGCTTATAGAGGGAATGTCAAAATCGCTACACTTGAACTGAATTACAAAACAGAACAGAGTCACACCTTTAGAAGACACACTATGTCTGCTTAACTGGAAAGGTGAGGTGGGGTGATCCATAAAACAAGGGTTTGAAATTAGCTCAGACACCGCTCCATAAGCCAAATATGTACTAGACAAGGCCTACTCCCTGCTCAGTGAACTGGACTCAACACCCCCTAGTCACCGCACAAGAATATATCTGACTAGTATGAATCTGAAAACCTATGTATCGATATCTCTCTGCAAGTGAATCAAGAGGGTGTAAAGCGGCATAAACACAGCAGGGAAAAGCAGCCAAACCCCATTCTAAACATACATTACTTTAAAAAACCCACAAAGCAAAGACAGTGAAAGAGAGAGAAATTCTTACAAAATCCGTTCAGGGTCTCTGATGCAACCTGGATTGACCATATCTAGACCCACAGCTGGATGAGACATAAGGCTGGACACTCTTGCGGCTGAGAGGATTGGTGAGGTTGGGTGAGCAAATGCAGATACTTTAAAGTAATACTGCGGGGTACCCACCCCATAGGTCTCAAATCTCCGGGTACAAGGGCATCTTCCTACATCAAAACATGCATGGGAAACCCAGAAGATGGTATGCCGTGAGATCGGGAAAAGTTTCTAAAACGCACCTCATTTCTCCTCTCCTTGTGCTCGGGTTCGCCATTCCAGCCGCTTGACTAACCATCTCCCTACTTGGAGAATCAGCACCTTTAACCTCCTGATTCGTCCAGGTTGCAGTTTGTCCTGAGGATGAACGGGAAGACGGGAAACCAACGAGAGACTAGCCCTAGGTGTTGGGACAGGCACAGGTCACTCCATTTTCCCATCAGGAAGAAGAATGAACCACAGGCTCAGCCTGCCCCCCAAAACCAAAATAGGGCCTGAAGCAATCCTGCGCTTTTGCGGCCAGCTCCCAAAAAAGCGAGGAGACAAATGGAGCTCAGGGGCACTGCAATTCACAAACGTGCAGAGTTATAAATGAGATCTCTCGTCCACAAATATTTTGAGGGAAGGCAACGAAGAGGATTTGAAAGCAAGGCAGATTTGCAGGAAACAGATTTCAGGAGGTAGATTCGACTCGCCTTTAAAGCACATGAAAAGTGACAAAACGTTGACAATGATGCCCTTGGCCAAAAAGGGCGTATGCGTTTTTTCCTGAATATATTCAGGAAAAAACGCATACGCCCTTTTTGGCCAACCAAGCAAGCCGGAAGGGCAAATCAGCGCTACAAAGAAGTCTCGCTTGCCCTCGGTCAAAAGGGCCATGCTGAACAAACTGTAAAAACCAGAAAAGCAGGACAGGCCATGGAGACATGGGAGCCTTGCTACGCTGATGGGCGGGATGTAAATTGCCAACAGGCAATCTGGAGAAGAGTACGGTGTGTCCTGAAACAAGTAATAAACACAGCGTAGAGAGCATAGGGCACTTCCACTCATGGGCGTATAAATTGGGAAAACTAAAAATCAACAAGACACAGGCACCCTAAAGTTTACGGCTGCTCTGTTGCCAAGAACCTCCGCTTCGGTACACCTTCAATATCCCAGGAAAGAGAAAAATGGATAAAGAAATGGTGGTACTTGGCACAATGAAATATCACTCAGCCATGAAATCAATGTCATAAGGCTAGTTAGCAGCATGATGAGTGGATTTAGGTACGATGATTCTAAGTGAAATAAGTCACACAGAAAAAGGCACTTATCCTAAGATATCGCTTATAGAGGGAATGTCAAAATCGCTACACTTGAACTGAATTACAAAACAGAACAGAGTCACACCTTTAGAAGACACACTATGGCTGCTTAACTGGAAAGGTGAGGTGGGGTGATGCATAAAACAAGGGTTTGAAATTAGCTCAGACACCGCTCCATAAGCCAAATATGTACTAGACAAGGCCTACTCCCTGCTCAGTGAACTGGACTCAACACCCCCTAGTCACCGCACAAGAATATATCTGACTAGTATGAATCTGAAAACCTATGTATCGATATCTCTCTGCAAGTGAATCAAGAGGGTGTAAAGCGGCATAAACACAGCAGGGAAAAGCAGCCAAACCCCATTCTAAACATACATTACTTTAAAAAACCCACAAAGCAAAGACAGTGAAAGAGAGAGTAATTCTTACAAAATCCGTTCAGGGTCTCTGATGCAACCTGGATTGACCATATCTAGACCCACAGCTGGATGAGACATAAGGCTGGACACTCTTGGGGCTGAGAGGATTGGTGAGGTTGGGTGAGCAAATGCAGATACTTTAAAGTAATACTGCGGGGTACCCACCCCATAGGTCTCAAATCTCCGGGTACAAGGGCATCTTCCTACATCAAAACATGCATGGGAAACCCAGAAGATGGTATGCCGTGAGATCGGGAAAAGTTTCTAAAACGCACCTCATTTCTCCTCTCCTTGTGCTCGGGTTCGCCATTCCAGCCGCTTGACTAACCATCTCCCTACTTGGAGAATCAGCACCTTTAACCTCCTGTTTCGTCCAGGTTGCAGTTTGTCCTGAGGATGAACGGGAAGACGGGGAACCAACGAGAGACTAGCCCTAGGTGTTGGGACAGGCACAGGTCACTCCATTTTCACATCAGGAAGAAGAATGAACCACAGGCTCAGCCTGCCCCCCAAAACCAAAATAGGGCCTGAAGCAATCCTGCGCTTTTGCGGCCAGCTCCCAAAAAAGCGAGGAGACAAATGGAGCTCAGGGGCACTGCAATTCACAAACGTGCAGAGTTATAAATGAGATCTCTCGTCCACAAATATTTTGAGGGAAGGCAACGAAGAGGATTTGAAAGCAAGGCAGATTTGCAGGAAACAGATTTCAGGAGGTAGATTCGACTCGCCTTTAAAGCACATGAAAAGTGACAAAACGTTGACAATGATGCCCTTGGCCAAAAAGGGCGTATGCGTTTTTTCCTGAATATATTCAGGAAAAAACGCATACGCCCTTTTTGGCCAACCAAGCAAGCCAGAAGGGCAAATCAGCGCTACAAAGAAGTCTCGCTTGCCCTCGGTCAAAAGGGCCATGCTGAACAAACTGTAAAAACCAGAAAAGCAGGACAGGCCATGGAGACATGGGAGCCTTGCTACGCTGATGGGCGGGATGTAAATTGCCAACAGGCAATCTGGAGAAGAGTACGGTGTGTCCTGAAACAAGTAATAAACACAGCGTAGAGAGCATAGGGCACTTCCACTCATGGGCGTATAAATTGGGAAAACTAAAAATCAACAAGACACAGGCACCCTAAAGTTTACGGCTGCTCTGTTGCCAAGAACCTCCGCTTCGGTACACCTTCAATATCCCAGGAAAGAGAAAAATGGATAAAGAAATGGTGGTACTTGGCACAATGAAATATCACTCAGCCATGAAATCAATGTCATAAGGCTAGTTAGCAGCATGATGAGTGGATTTAGGTACGATGATTCTAAGTGAAATAAGTCACACAGAAAAAGGCACTTATCCTAAGATATCGCTTATAGAGGGAATGTCAAAATCGCTACACTTGAACTGAATTACAAAACAGAACAGAGTCACACCTTTAGAAGACACACTATGGCTGCTTAACTGGAAAGGTGAGGTGGGGTGATGCATAAAACAAGGGTTTGAAATTAGCTCAGACACCGCTCCATAAGCCAAATATGTACTAGACAAGGCCTACTCCCTGCTCAGTGAACTGGACTCAACACCCCCTAGTCACCGCACAAGAATATATCTGACTAGTATGAATCTGAAAACCTATGTATCGATATCTCTCTGCAAGTGAATCAAGAGGGTGTAAAGCGGCATAAACACAGCAGGGAAAAGCAGCCAAACCCCATTCTAAACATACATTACTTTAAAAAACCCACAAAGCAAAGACAGTGAAAGAGAGAGAAATTCTTACAAAATCCGTTCAGGGTCTCTGATGCAACCTGGATTGACCATATCTAGACCCACAGCTGGATGAGACATAAGGCTGGACACTCTTGCGGCTGAGAGGATTGGTGAGGTTGGGTGAGCAAATGCAGATACTTTAAAGTAATACTGCGGGGTACCCACCCCATGGGTCTCAAATCTCCGGGTACAAGGGCATCTTCCTACATCAAATCATGCATGGGAAACCCAGAAGATGGTATGCCGTGAGATCGGGAAAAGTTTCTAAAACGCACGTCATTTCTCCTCTCCTTGTGCTCGGGTTCGCCATTCCAGCCGCTTGACTAATCATCTCCCTACTTGGAGAATCAGCACCTTTAACCTCCTGTTTCGTCCAGGTTGCAGTTTGTCCTGAGGATGAACGGGAAGACGGGGAACCAACGAGAGACTAGCCCTAGGTGTTGGGACAGGCACAGGTCACTCCATTTTCCCATCAGGAAGAAGAATGAACCACAGGCTCAGCCTGCCCCCCAAAACCAAAATAGGGCCTGAAGCAATCCTGCGCTTTTGCGGCCAGCTCCCAAAAAAGCGAGGAGACAAATGGAGCTCAGGGGCACTGCAATTCACAAACGTGCAGAGTTATAAATGAGATCTCTCGTCCACAAATATTTTGAGGGAAGGCAACGAAGAGGATTTGAAAGCAAGGCAGATTTGCAGGAAACAGATTTCAGGAGGTAGATTCGACTCGCCTTTAAAGCACATGAAAAGTGACAAAACGTTGACAATGATGCCCTTGGCCAAAAAGGGCGTATGCGTTTTTTCCTGAATATATTCAGGAAAAAACGCATACGCCCTTTTTGGCCAACCAAGCAAGCCGGAAGGGCAAATCAGCGCCACAAAGAAGTCTCGCTTGCCCTCGTTCAAAAGGGCCATGCTGAACAAACTGTAAAAACCAGAAAAGCAGGACAGGCCATGGAGACATGGGAGCCTTGCTACGCTGATGGGCGGGATGTAAATTGCCAACAGGCAATCTGGAGAAGAGTACGGTGTGTCCTGAAACAAGTAATAAACACAGCGTAGAGAGCATAGGGCACTTCCACTCATGGGCGTATAAATTGGGAAAACTAAAAATCAACAAGACACAGGCACCCTAAAGTTTACGGCTGCTCTGTTGCCAAGAACCTCCGCTTCGGTACACCTTCAATATCCCAGGAAAGAGAAAAATGGATAAAGAAATGGTGGTACTTGGCACAATGCAATATCACTCAGCCATGAAATCAATGTCATAAGGCTAGTTAGCAGCATGATGAGTGGATTTAGGTACGATGATTCTAAGTGAAATAAGTCACACAGAAAAAGGCACTTATCCTAAGATATCGCTTATAGAGGGAATGTCAAAATCGCTACACTTGAACTGAATTACAAAACAGAACAGAGTCACACCTTTAGAAGACACACTATGTCTGCTTAACTGGAAAGGTGAGGTGGGGTGATCCATAAAACAAGGGTTTGAAATTAGCTCAGACACCGCTCCATAAGCCAAATATGTACTAGACAAGGCCTACTCCCTGCTCAGTGAACTGGACTCAACACCCCCTAGTCACCGCACAAGAATATATCTGACTAGTATGAATCTGAAAACCTATGTATCGATATCTCTCTGCAAGTGAATCAAGAGGGTGTAAAGCGGCATAAACACAGCAGGGAAAAGCAGCCAAACCCCATTCTAAACATACATTACTTTAAAAAACCCACAAAGCAAAGACAGTGAAAGAGAGAGAAATTCTTACAAAATCCGTTCAGGGTCTCTGATGCAACCTGGATTGACCATATCTAGACCCACAGCTGGATGAGACATAAGGCTGGACACTCTTGCGGCTGAGAGGATTGGTGAGGTTGGGTGAGCAAATGCAGATACTTTAAAGTAATACTGCGGGGTACCCACCCCATGGGTCTCAAATCTCCAGGTACAAGGGCATCTTCCTACATCAAAACATGCATGGGAAACCCAGAAGATGGTATGCCGTGAGATCGGGAAAAGTTTCTAAAACGCACCTCATTTCTCCTCTCCTTGTGCTCGGGTTCGCCATTCCAGCCGCTTGACTAACCATCTCCCTACTTGGAGAATCAGCACCTTTAACCTCCTGTTTCGTCCAGGTTGCAGTTTGTCCTGAGGATGAACGGGAAGACGGGGAACCAACGAGAGACTAGCCCTAGGTGTTGGGACAGGCACAGGTCACTCCATTTTCCCATCAGGAAGAAGAATGAACCACAGGCTCAGCCTGCCCCCCAAAACCAAAATAGGGCCTGAAGCAATCCTGCGCTTTTGCGGCCAGCTCCCAAAAAAGCGAGGAGACAAATGGAGCTCAGGGGCACTGCAATTCACAAACGTGCAGAGTTATAAATGAGATCTCTCGTCCACAAATATATTGAGGGATGGCAACGAAGAGGATTTGAAAGCAAGGCAGATTTGCAGGAAACAGATTTCAGGAGGTAGATTTGACTCGCCTTTAAAGCACATGAAAAGTGACAAAACGTTGACAATGATGCCCTTGGCCAAAAAGGGCGTATGCGTTTTTTCCTGAATATATTCAGGAAAAAACGCATACGCCCTTTTTGGCCAACCAAGCAAGCCGGAAGGGGAAATCAGCGCTACAAAGAAGTCTCGCTTGCCCTCGGTCAAAAGGGCCATGCTGAACAAACTGTAAAAACCAGAAAAGCAGGACAGGCCATGGAGACATGGGAGCCTTGCTACGCTGATGGGCGGGATGTAAATTGCCAACAGGCACTCTGGAGAAGAGTACGGTGTGTCCTGAAACAAGTAATAAACACAGCGTAGAGAGCATAGGGCACTTCCACTCATGGGCGTATAAATTGGGAAAACTAAAAATCAACAAGACACAGGCACCCTAAAGTTTACGGCTGCTCTGTTGCCAAGAACCTCCGTTTCGGTACACCTTCAATATACCAGGAAAGAGAAAAATGGATAAAGAAATGGTGGTACTTGGCACAGTGCAATATCACTCAGCCATGAAATCAATGTCATAAGGCTAGTTAGCAGCATGATGAGTGGATTTAGGTACAATGATTCTAAGTGAAATAAGTCACACAGAAAAAGGCACTTATCCTAAGATATCGCTTATAGAGGGAATGTCAAAATCGCTACACTTGAACTGAATTACAAAACAGAACAGAGTCACACCTTTAGAAGACACACTATGTCTGCTTAACTGGAAAGGTGAGGTGGGGTGATGCATAAAACAAGGGTTTGAAATTAGCTCAGACACCGCTCCATAAGCCAAATATGTACTAGACAAGGCCTACTCCCTGCTCAGTGAACTGGACTCAACACACCCTAGTCACCGCACAAGAATATATCTGACTAGTATGAATCTGAAAACCTATGTATCGATATCTCTCTGCAAGTGAATCAAGAGGGTGTAAAGCGGCATAAACACAGCAGGGAAAAGCAGCCAAACCCCATTCTAAACATACATTACTTTAAAAAACCCACAAAGCGAAGACAGTGAAAGAGAGAGAAATTCTTACAAAATCCGTTCAGGGTCTCTGATGCAACCTGGATTGACCATATCTAGACCCACAGCTGGATGAGACATAAGGCTGGACACTCTTGGGGCTGAGAGGATTGGTGAGGTTGGGTGAGCAAATGCAGATACTTTAAAGTAATACCGCGGGGTACCCACCACATGGGTCTCAAATCTCCAGGTACAAGGGAATCTTCCTACATCAAAACATGCATGGGAAACCCAGAAGATGGTATGCCATTAGATCGGGAAAGGTTTCTAAAACGCACCTCATTTCTCCTCTCCTTGTGCTCGGGTTCACCATTCCAGCCCCTTGACTAACCATCTCCCTACTTGGAGAATCAGCACCTTTAACCTACTGTTTCGTCCAGGTTGCAATTTGTCCTGAGGATGAAGGGGAAGACGGGGAACCAACGAGAGACTAGCCCTAGGTGTTGGGACAGGCACAGGTCACTCCATTTTCCCATCAGGAAGAAGAATGAACCACAGGCTCAGCCTGCCCCCCAGAACCAAAATAGGGCCTGAAGCAATCTTGCGCTTTTGCGGCCAGCTCCCAAAAAAGCGAGGAGACAAATGGAGCTCAGGGGAACTGCAATTCACAAACGTGCAGAGTTATAAATGAGAACTCTCGTCCACAAATATATTGAGGGAAGGCAACGAAGAGGATTTGAAAGCAAGGCAGATTTACAGGAAACAGATTTCAGGAGGTAGATTCAACTCGCCTTTAAAGCACATGAAAAGTGGCAAAACGTTGACAATGATGCCCTTGGCCAAAAAGGGCGTATGCGTTTTTTCCTGAATATATTCAGGAAAAAACGCATACGCCCTTTTTGGCCAACCAAGCAAGCCGGAAGGGCAAATCAGCACTACAAAGAAGTCTCGCTTGCCCTCGGTCAAAAGGGCCATGCTGAACAAAGTGTAAAAACCAGAAAAGCAGGACAGGCCATGGAGACAAGGGAGCCTTGCTACGCTGATGGGCGGGATGTAAATTGCCAACAGGCACTCTGGAGAAGAGTACGGTGTGTCCTGAAACAAGTAATAAACACAGCTTAGAGAGCATAGGGCACTCCCACTCATGGGAGTATAAATTGGGAAAACTAAAAATCAACAAGACACAGGCACCCTAAAGTTTACGGCTGCTCTGTTTCCAAGAACCTCCGCTTCGGTACACCTTCAATATACCAGGAAAGAGAAAAGTGGATAAAGAAATGGTGGTACTTGGCACAATGGAATATCACTCAGCCATGAAATCAATGTCATAAGGCTAGTTAGCAGCATGATGAGTGGATTTAGGTACGATGATTCTAAGTGAAATAAGTCACACAGAAAAAGACACTTATCCTAAGATATCGCTTATAGAGGGAATGTCAAAATCGCTACACTTGAACTGAATTACAAAACAGAACAGAGTCACACCTTTAGAAGACACACTATGGCTGCTTAACCGGAAAGGTGAGGTGGGGTGATGCATAAAACAAGGGTTTGAAATTAGCTCAGAGACCGCTCCATAAGCCAAATATGTAATAGACAAGGCCTACTCCCTGCTCAGTGAACTGGACTCAACACACCCTAGTCACCACACAAGAATATATCTGAGTAGTAAGAATCTGAAAACATATGTATCGATATCTCTCTGCAAGTGAATCAAGAGTGTGTAAAGCGGCATCAACACAGCAGGGAAAAGCAGCCAAGCCCGATTCTAAACATAAATTACTTTAAAAAACCCACAAAACAAAGACAGTGAAAGAGAGAGAAATTCTTACAAAATCCGTTCAGGGTCTCTGATGCAACCTGGATTCACCATATCTAGACCCACAGCTGGATGAGACATAAGGCTGGACACTCTTGGGGCTGAGAGGATTGGTGAGGTTGGGTGAGCAAACGCAGATACTTTAAAGTAATACTGTGGGGAACACACCCCATGGGTCTCAAATCTCCAGGTACAAGGGCATCTTCCTACATCAAAACATGCATGGGAAACCCAGAAGATGGTATGCCATGAGATCGGGAAAGGTTTCTAAAACGCACATCATTTCTCCTCTCCTTGTGCTCGGGTTCGCCATTCCAGCCACTTGACTAACCATCTCCCTAATTGGAGAATCAGCACCTTTAACCTCCTATTTCGTCCAGGTTGCAATTTGTCCTGAGGATGAAGGGGAAGACGGGGAAACAACGAGAGACTAGCCCTAGGTGTTGGGACAGGCACAGGTCACTCCATTTTCCCATCAGGAAGAAGAATGAACCACAGGCTCAGCCTGCCCCCCAGAACCAAAATAGGGCCTGAAGCAATCCTGCGCTTTTGCAGCCAGCTCCCAAAAAAGCGAGGAGACAAATGGAGCTCAGGGGCACTGCAATTCACAAACGTGCAGAGTTATCAATGAGAACTCTCGTCCACAAATATATTGAGGGAAGGCAACGAAGAGGATTTGAAAGCAAGGCAGATTTTCAGGAAACAGATTTCAGGATGTAGATTCGACTCGCCTGTAAAGCACATGAAACGCGGCAAAACGTTGACAATGAGGCCCTTGGCCAAAAAGGGCGTATGCGTTTTTTCCTGAATATATTCAGGAAAAAACGCATACGCCCCTTTTGGCCAACCAAGCAAGCCGGAAGGGCAAATCAGCGCTACAAAGAAGTCTCGCTTGCCCTCGGTCAAAAGGGCAATGCTGAAGAATGTTTAAAAACCAGAAAAGCAGGACAGGCCATGGAGACATGGGAGCCTTGCTACGCTGATGGGCGGGATGTAAATTGCCAACAGGCACTCTGGAGAAGTGTATGGTGTGTCCTGAAACAAGTAATAAACACAGCTTAGAGAGCATAGGGCACTTCCACTCATGGGCGTATAAATTGGGAAAACTAAAAATCAACAAGACACAGGCACCCTAAAGTTTACGGCTGCTCTGTTGCCAAGAACCTCCGCTTCGGTACACCTTCAATATCCCAGGAAAGAGAAAAATGGATAAAGAAATGGTGGTACTTGGCACAATGCAATATCACTCAGCCATGAAATCAATGTCATAAGGCTAGTTAGCAGCATGATGAGTGGATTTAGGTACGATGATTCTAAGTGAAATAAGTCACACAGAAAAAGGCACTTATCCTAAGATATCGCTTATAGAGGGAATGTCAAAATCGCTACACTTGAACTGAATTACAAAACAGAACAGAGTCACACCTTTAGAAGACACACTATGTCTGCTTAACTGGAAAGGTGAGGTGGGGTGATGCATAAAACAAGGGTTTGAAATTAGCTCAGACACCGCTCCATAAGCCAAATATGTACTAGACAAGGCCTACTCCCTGCTCAGTGAACTGGACTCAACACCCCCTAGTCACCGCACAAGAATATATCTGACTAGTATGAATCTGAAAACCTATGTATCGATATCTCTCTGCAAGTGAATCAAGAGGGTGTAAAGCGGCATAAACACAGCAGGGAAAAGCAGCCAAACCCCATTCTAAACATACATTACTTTAAAAAAGCCACAAAGCAAAGACAGTGAAAGAGAGAGAAATTCTTACAAAATCCGTTCAGGGTCTCTGATGCAACCTGGATTCACCATATCTAGACCCACAGCTGGATGAGACATAAGGCTGGACACTCTTGGGGCTGAGAGGATTGGTGAGGTTGGGTGAGCAAACGCAGATACTTTAAAGTAATACTGTGGGGAACACACCCCATGGGTCTCAAATCTCCAGGTACAAGGGCATCTTCCTACATCAAAACATGCATGGGAAACCCAGAAGATGGTATGCCATGAGATCGGGAAAGGTTTCTAAAACGCACCTCATTTCTCCTCTCCTTGTGCTCGGGTTCGCCATTCCAGCCACTTGACTAACCATCTCCCTAATTGGAGAATCAGCACCTTTAACCTCCTATTTCGTCCAGGTTGCAATTTGTCCTGAGGATGAAGGGGAAGACGGGGAAACAACGAGAGACTAGCCCTAGGTGTTGGGACAGGCACAGGTCACTCCATTTTCCCATCAGGAAGAAGAATGAACCACAGGCTCAGCCTGCCCCCCAGAACCAAAATAGGGCCTGAAGCAATCCTGCGCTTTTGCGGCCAGCTCCCAAAAAAGCGAGGAGACAAATGGAGCTCAGGGGCACTGCAATTCACAAACGTGCAGAGTTATAAATGAGAACTCTCGTCCACAAATATATTGAGGGAAGGCAACGAAGAGGATTTGAAAGCAAGGCAGATTTGCAGGAAACAGATTTCAAGAGGTAGATTCGACTCGCCTTTAAAGCACATGAAAAGCGGCAAAACGTTGACAATGAGGCCCTTGGCCAAAAAGGGCGTATGCGTTTTTTCCTGAATATATTCAGGAAAAAACGCATACGCCCTTTTTGGCCAACCAAGCAAGCCGGAAGGGCAAATCAGCGCTACAAAGAAGTCTCGCTTGCCCTCGGTCAAAAGGGCCATGCTGAACAAACTGTAAAAACCAGAAAAGCAGGACAGGCCATGGAGACATGGGAGCCTTGCTACGCTGATGGGCGGGATGTAAATTGCCAACAGGCACTCTGGAGAAGAGTACGGTGTGTCCTGAAACAAGTAATAAACACAGCGTAGAGAGCATAGGGCACTTCCACTCCTGGGCGTATAAATTGGGAAAATTAAAAATCAACAAGACAAAGGCACCCCAAACTTTACGGCTGCTCTGTTGCCAAGAACCTCCGCTTCGGTACACCTTCAATATCCCAGGAAAGAGAAAAATGGATAAAGAAATGGTGGTACTTGGCACAATGCAATATCACTCAGCCATGAAATCAATGTCATAAGGCTAGTTAGCAGCATGATGAGTGGATTTAGGTACGATGATTCTAAGTGAAATAAGTCACACAGAAAAAGGCACTTATCCTAAGATATCGCTTATAGAGGGAATGTCAAAATCGCTACACTTGAACTGAATTACAAACAGAACGGAGTCACACCTTTAGAAGACACACTATGGCTGCTTAACGGGAAAGGTGAGGTGGGGTGATGCATAAAACAAGGGTTTGAAATTAGCTCAGACACCGCTCCATAAGCCAAATATGTAATAGACAAGGCCTACTCCCTGCTCAGTGAACTGGACTCAACACCCCCTAGTCACCGCAGAAGAATATATCTGACTAGTATGAATCTGAAAACCTATGTATCGATATCTCTCTGCAAGTGAATCAAGAGGGTGTAAAGCTGCATCAACACAGCAGGGAAAAGCAGCCAAACCCCATTCTAAACATAAATTACTTTAAAAACCCACAAAACAAAGACAGTGAAAGAGAGAGAAATTCTTACAAAATCCGTTCAGGGTCTCTGATGCAACCTGGATTGACCATATCTAGACCCACAGCTGGATGAGACATAAGGATGGACACTCTTGGGGCTGAGAGGATTGGTGAGGTTGGGTGAGCAAACGCAGATACATTAAAGTAAAACTGCGGGGAACACACCCCATGGGTCTCAAATCTCCAGGTACAAGGGCATCTTCCTACATCAAAACATGCATTGGAAACCCAGAAGATGGTATGCCATGAGATCGGGAAAGGTTTCTAAAACTCACCTCATTTCTCCTCTCCTTGTGCTCCGGTACGCCATTCCAGCTGCTTGACCAACCATCTCCCTACTTGGAGAATCAGCACCTTTAACCTCCTGATTGTACAGGTTGCAATTTGTCCTGAGGATGAACGGGAAGACGCGGAACCAACGAGAGACGAGCCCTAGGTGTTGGGACAGGCGTAGGTCACTCCATTTTCCCATCAGGAAGAAGAATGAACCACAGGCTCAGCCTGCCCCCCAGAACCAAAATAGGGCCTGAAGCAATCCTGCGCTTTTGCGGCCAGCTCCCAAAAAAGCGAGGAGACAAATGGAGCTCAGGGGCACTGCAATTCACAAACGTGCAGAGTTATAAATGAGAACTCTCGTCCACAAATATATTGAGGGAAGGCAACGAAGAGGATTTGAAAGCAAGGCAGATTTGCAGGAAACAGATTTCAGGAGGTAGAATCTACTCGACTTTAAAGCACATGAAAAGCGGCAAAACGTTGACAATGATGCCCTTGGCCAAAAAGGGCGTATGCGTTTTTTCCTGAATATATTCAGGAAAAAACGCATACGCCCTTTTTGGCCAACCAAGCAAGCCGGAAGGGCAAATCAGCGCTACAAAGAAGTCTCGCTTGCCCTCGGTCAAAAGGGCCATGCTGAACAAAGTGTAAAAACAAGAAAAGCAGGACAGGCCATGGAGACATGGGAGCCTTGCTACGCTGATGGGCGGGATGTAAATTGCCAACAGGCACTCTGGAGAAGAGTACGGTGTGTCCTGAAACAAGTAATAAACACAGTGTAGAGAGCATAGGGCACTTCCACTCATGGGCGTATAAATTGGGAAAACTAAAAATCAACAAGACACAGGCACCCCAAACTTTACGGCTGCTCTGTTGCCAAGAACCTCCGCTTCGGTACACCTTCAATATCCCAGGAAAGAGAAAAATGGATAAAGAAATGGTGGTACTTGGCACAATGGAATATCACTCAGCCATGAAATCAATGTCATAAGGCTAGTTAGCAGCATGATGAGTGGATTTAGGTACGATGATTCTAAGTGAAATAAGTCACACAGAAAAAGGCACTTATCCTAAGATATCGCTTATAGAGGGAATGTCAAAATCGCTAAATTTGAACTGAATTACAAAACAGAACAGAGCCTCACCTTTAGAAGACACACTATGGCTGCTTAACCGGAAAGGTGAGGTGGGGTGATGCATAAAACAAGGGTTTGAAATTAGCTCAGAGACCGCTCCATAAGCCAAATATGTAATAGACAAGGCCTACTCCCTGCTCAGTGAACTGGACTCAACACCCCCTAGTCACCGCACAAGAATATATCTGACTAGTATGAATCTGAAAACCTGTTTATTGATATCTCTCTGCCAGTGAATCAAGAGGGTGTAAAGCGGCATAAACGCAGCAGGGAAAAGCAGCCAAACCCCATTCTAAACATACATTACTTTAAACACCCCACAAAGCAAAGACAGTGAAAGAGAGAGAAATTCTTACAAAATCCGTTCAGGGTCTCTGATGCAACCTGGATTGACCATATCTAGACCCACAGCTGGATGAGACATAAGGCTGGACACTCTTGGGGCTGAGAGGATTGGTGAGGTTGGGTGAGCAAACGCAGATACTTTAAAGTAATACCGCGGGGTACCCACCCCATGGGTCTCAAATCTCCAGGTACAAGGGCATCTTCCTACATCCAAAAATGCATGTGAAACCCAGAAGATGGTATGCCGTGAGATCGGGAAAGGTTTCTAAAACGCACCTCATTTCTCCTCTCCTTTTGCTCGGGTTCCCCATTCCAGCCGCTTGATTCACCATCTCCCTACTTGGAGAATCAGCATCTTTAAACTCCTGTATCGTACAGGTTGCAATTTTCCTGAGGATGAACGGGAAGACAGGCAACCAACGAGAGACTAGCCCTAGGTGTTGGGACAGGCACAGGTCACTCCATTTTCCCATCAGGAAGAAGAATGAACCACAGGCTCAGCCTGCCCCGCAGAACTAAAATAGGGCCTGAAGCAATCCTGCGCTTTTGCGGCCAGCTCCCAAAAAAGCGAGGAGACAAATGGAGCTCAGGGGCACTGCAATTCACAAACGTGCAGAGTTATAAATGAGAACTCTCGTCCACAAATATATTGAGGGAAGGCAACGAAGAGGATTTGAAAGCAAGGCAGATTTGCAGGAAACAGATTTCAGGAGGTAGATTCGACTCGCCTTTAAAGCACATGAAAAGCGGCAAAACGTTGACAATGAGGCCCTTGGCCAAAAAGGGCGTATGCGTTTTTTCCTGAATATATTCAGGAAAAAACGCATACGCCCTTTTTGGCCAACCAAGCAAGCCGGAAGGGCAAATCAGCGCTACAAAGAAGTCTCGCTTGCCCTCGGTCAAAAGGGCCATGCTGAACAAAGTGTAAAAACCAGAAAAGCAGGACAGGCCATGGAGACATGGGAGCCTTGCTACGCTGATGGGCGGGATGTAAATTGCCAACAGGCACTCTGGAGAAGAGTACGGTGTGTCCTGAAACAAGTAATAAACACAGCGTAGAGAGCATAGGGCACTTCCACTCATGGGCGTATAAATTGGGAAAACTAAAAATCAACAAGACACAGGCACCCTAAAGTTTACGGCTGCTCTGTTTCCAAGAACCTCCGCTTCGGTACACCTTCAATATCCCAGGAAAGAGAAAAATGGATAAAGAAATGGTGGTACTTGGCACAATGCAATATCACTCAGCCATGAAATCAATGTCATAAGGCTAGTTAGCAGCATGATGAGTGGATTTAGGTACGATGATTCTAAGTGAAATAAGTCACACAGAAAAAGGCACTTATCCTAAGATATCGCTTATAGAGGGAATGTCAAAATCGCTACACTTGAACTGAATTACAAACAGAACAGAGTCACACCTTTAGAAGACACACTATGGCTGCTTAACGGGAAAGGTGAGGTGGGGTGATGCATAAAACAAGGGTTTGAAATTAGCTCAGACACCGCTCCATAAGCCAAATATGTAATAGACAAGGCCTACTCCCTGCTCAGTGAACTGGACTCAACACCCCCTAGTCACCGCACAAGAATATATCTGACTAGTATGAATCTGAAAACCTATGTATCGATATCTCTCTGCAAGTGAATCAAGAGGGTGTAAAGCGGCATCAACACAGCAGGGAAAAGCAGCCAAACCCCATTCTAAACATAAATTACTTTAAAAACCCACAAAACAAAGACAGTGAAAGAGAGAGAAATTCTTACAAAATCCGTTCAGGGTCTCTGATGCAACCTGGATTGACCATATCTAGACCCACAGCTGGATGAGACATAAGGATGGACACTCTTGGGGCTGAGAGGATTGGTGAGGTTGGGTGAGCAAACGCAGATACATTAAAGTAAAACTGCGGGGAACACACCCATGGGTCTCAAATCTCCAGGTACAAGGGCATCTTCCTACATCAAAACATGCATTGGAAACCCAGAAGATGGTATGCCATGAGATCGGGAAAGGTTTCTAAAACGCACCTCATTTCTCCTCTCCTTGTGCTCGGGTACGCCATTCCAGCTGCTTGACCAACCATCTCCCTACTTGGAGAATCAGCACCTTTAACCTCCTGATTGTACAGGTTGCAATTTGTCCTGAGGATGAACGGGAAGACGGGGAACCAACGAGAGACGAGCCCTAGGTGTTGGGACAGGCGTAGGTCACTCCATTTTCCCATCAGGAAGAAGAATGAACCACAGGCTCAGCCTGCCCCCCAGAACCAAAATAGGGCCTGAAGCAATCCTGCGCTTTTGCGGCCAGCTCCCAAAAAAGCGAGGAGACAAATGGAGCTCAGGGGCACTGCAATTCACAAACGTGCAGAGTTATAAATGAGAACTCTCGTCCACAAATATATTGAGGGAAGGCAACGAAGAGGATTTGAAAGCAAGGCAGATTTGCAGGAAACAGATTTCAGGAGGTAGAATCTACTCGACTTTAAAGCACATGAAAAGCGGCAAAACGTTGACAATGATGCCCTTGGCCAAAAAGGGCGTATGCGTTTTTTCCTGAATATATTCAGGAAAAAACGCATACGCCCTTTTTGGCCAACCAAGCAAGCCGGAAGGGCAAATCAGCGCTACAAAGAAGTCTCGCTTGCCCTCGGTCAAAAGGGCCATGCTGAACAAAGTGTAAAAACAAGAAAAGCAGGACAGGCCATGGAGACATGGGAGCCTTGCTACGCTGATGGGCGGGATGTAAATTGCCAACAGGCACTCTGGAGAAGAGTACGGTGTGTCCTGAAACAAGTAATAAACACAGTGTAGAGAGCATAGGGCACTTCCACTCATGGGCGTATAAATTGGGAAAACTAAAAATCAACAAGACACAGGCACCCCAAACTTTACGGCTGCTCTGTTGCCAAGAACCTCCGCTTCGGTACACCTTCAATATCCCAGGAAAGAGAAAAATGGATAAAGAAATGGTGGTACTTGGCACAATGGAATATCACTCAGCCATGAAATCAATGTCATAAGGCTAGTTAGCAGCATGATGAGTGGATTTAGGTACGATGATTCTAAGTGAAATAAGTCACACAGAAAAAGGCACTTATCCTAAGATATCGCTTATAGAGGGAATGTCAAAATCGCTAAATTTGAACTGAATTACAAAACAGAACAGAGCCTCACCTTTAGAAGACACACTATGGCTGCTTAACCGGAAAGGTGAGGTGGGGTGATGCATAAAACAAGGGTTTGAAATTAGCTCAGAGACCGCTCCATAAGCCAAATATGTAATAGACAAGGCCTACTCCCTGCTCAGTGAACTGGACTCAACACCCCCTAGTCACCGCACAAGAATATATCTGACTAGTATGAATCTGAAAACCTGTTTATTGATATCTCTCTGCCAGTGAATCAAGAGGGTGTAAAGCGGCATAAACGCAGCAGGGAAAAGCAGCCAAACCCCATTCTAAACATACATTACTTTAAACACCCCACAAAGCAAAGACAGTGAAAGAGAGAGAAATTCTTACAAAATCCGTTCAGGGTCTCTGATGCAACCTGGATTGACCATATCTAGACCCACAGCTGGATGAGACATAAGGCTGGACACTCTTGGGGCTGAGAGGATTGGTGAGGTTGGGTGAGCAAACGCAGATACTTTAAAGTAATACCGCGGGGTACCCACCCCATGGGTCTCAAATCTCCAGGTACAAGGGCATCTTCCTACATCCAAAAATGCATGTGAAACCCAGAAGATGGTATGCCGTGAGATCGGGAAAGGTTTCTAAAACGCACCTCATTTCTCCTCTCCTTTTGCTCGGGTTCCCCATTCCAGCCGCTTGATTCACCATCTCCCTACTTGGAGAATCAGCATCTTTAAACTCCTGTATCGTACAGGTTGCAATTTTCCTGAGGATGAACGGGAAGACAGGCAACCAACGAGAGACTAGCCCTAGGTGTTGGGACAGGCACAGGTCACTCCATTTTCCCATCAGGAAGAAGAATGAACCACAGGCTCAGCCTGCCCCGCAGAACTAAAATAGGGCCTGAAGCAATCCTGCGCTTTTGCGGCCAGCTCCCAAAAAAGCGAGGAGACAAATGGAGCTCAGGGGCACTGCAATTCACAAACGTGCAGAGTTATAAATGAGAACTCTCGTCCACAAATATATTGAGGGAAGGCAACGAAGAGGATTTGAAAGCAAGGCAGATTTGCAGGAAACAGATTTCAGGAGGTAGATTCGACTCGCCTTTAAAGCACATGAAAAGCGGCAAAACGTTGACAATGAGGCCCTTGGCCAAAAAGGGCGTATGCGTTTTTTCCTGAATATATTCAGGAAAAAACGCATACGCCCTTTTTGGCCAACCAAGCAAGCCGGAAGGGCAAATCAGCGCTACAAAGAAGTCTCGCTTGCCCTCGGTCAAAAGGGCCATGCTGAACAAAGTGTAAAAACCAGAAAAGCAGGACAGGCCATGGAGACATGGGAGCCTTGCTACGCTGATGGGCGGGATGTAAATTGCCAACAGGCACTCTGGAGAAGAGTACGGTGTGTCCTGAAACAAGTAATAAACACAGCGTAGAGAGCATAGGGCACTTCCACTCATGGGCGTATAAATTGGGAAAACTAAAAATCAACAAGACACAGGCACCCTAAAGTTTACGGCTGCTCTGTTTCCAAGAACCTCCGCTTCGGTACACCTTCAATATCCCAGGAAAGAGAAAAATGGATAAAGAAATGGTGGTACTTGGCACAATGCAATATCACTCAGCCATGAAATCAATGTCATAAGGCTAGTTAGCAGCATGATGAGTGGATTTAGGTACGATGATTCTAAGTGAAATAAGTCACACAGAAAAAGGCACTTATCCTAAGATATCGCTTATAGAGGGAATGTCAAAATCGCTACACTTGAACTGAATTACAAACAGAACAGAGTCACACCTTTAGAAGACACACTATGGCTGCTTAACGGGAAAGGTGAGGTGGGGTGATGCATAAAACAAGGGTTTGAAATTAGCTCAGACACCGCTCCATAAGCCAAATATGTAATAGACAAGGCCTACTCCCTGCTCAGTGAACTGGACTCAACACCCCCTAGTCACCGCACAAGAATATATCTGACTAGTATGAATCTGAAAACCTATGTATCGATATCTCTCTGCAAGTGAATCAAGAGGGTGTAAAGCGGCATCAACACAGCAGGGAAAAGCAGCCAAACCCCATTCTAAACATAAATTACTTTAAAAACCCACAAAACAAAGACAGTGAAAGAGAGAGAAATTCTTACAAAATCCGTTCAGGGTCTCTGATGCAACCTGGATTGACCATATCTAGACCCACAGCTGGATGAGACATAAGGATGGACACTCTTGGGGCTGAGAGGATTGGTGAGGTTGGGTGAGCAAACGCAGATACATTAAAGTAAAACTGCGGGGAACACACCCATGGGTCTCAAATCTCCAGGTACAAGGGCATCTTCCTACATCAAAACATGCATTGGAAACCCAGAAGATGGTATGCCATGAGATCGGGAAAGGTTTCTAAAACGCACCTCATTTCTCCTCTCCTTGTGCTCGGGTACGCCATTCCAGCTGCTTGACCAACCATCTCCCTACTTGGAGAATCAGCACCTTTAACCTCCTGATTGTACAGGTTGCAATTTGTCCTGAGGATGAACGGGAAGACGCGGAACCAACGAGAGACGAGCCCTAGGTGTTGGGACAGGCGTAGGTCACTCCATTTTCCCATCAGGAAGAAGAATGAACCACAGGCTCAGCCTGCCCCCCAGAACCAAAATAGGGCCTGAAGCAATCCTGCGCTTTTGCGGCCAGCTCCCAAAAAAGCGAGGAGACAAATGGAGCTCAGGGGCACTGCAATTCACAAACGTGCAGAGTTATAAATGAGAACTCTCGTCCACAAATATATTGAGGGAAGGCAACGAAGAGGATTTGAAAGCAAGGCAGATTTGCAGGAAACAGATTTCAGGAGGTAGAATCTACTCGACTTTAAAGCACATGAAAAGCGGCAAAACGTTGACAATGATGCCCTTGGCCAAAAAGGGCGTATGCGTTTTTTCCTGAATATATTCAGGAAAAAACGCATACGCCCTTTTTGGCCAACCAAGCAAGCCGGAAGGGCAAATCAGCGCTACAAAGAAGTCTCGATTGCCCTCGGTCAAAAGGGCCATGCTGAAAAAAGTGTAAAAACAAGAAAAGCAGGACAGGCCATGGAGACATGGGAGCCTTGCTACGCTGATGGGCGGGATGTAAATTGCCAACAGGCACTCTGGAGAAGAGTACGGTGTGTCCTGAAACAAGTAATAAACACAGTGTAGAGAGCATAGGGCACTTCCACTCATGGGCGTATAAATTGGGAAAACTAAAAATCAACAAGACACAGGCACCCCAAACTTTACGGCTGCTCTGTTGCCAAGAACCTCCGCTTCGGTACACCTTCAATATCCCAGGAAAGAGAAAAATGGATAAAGAAATGGTGGTACTTGGCACAATGGAATATCACTCAGCCATGAAATCAATGTCATAAGGCTAGTTAGCAGCATGATGAGTGGATTTAGGTACGATGATTCTAAGTGAAATAAGTCACACAGAAAAAGGCACTTATCCTAAGATATCGCTTATAGAGGGAATGTCAAAATCGCTAAACTTGAACTGAATTACAAAACAGAACAGAGGCTCACCTTTAGAAGACACACTATGGCTGCTTAACCGGAAAGGTGAGGTGGGGTGATGCATAAAACAAGGGTTTGAAATTAGCTCAGAGACCGCTCCATAAGCCAAATATGTAATAGACAAGGCCTACTCCCTGCTCAGTGAACTGGACTCAACACCCCCTAGTCACCGCACAAGAATATATCTGACTAGTATGAATCTGAAAACCTGTTTATTGATATCTCTCTGCCAGTGAATCAAGAGGGTGTAAAGCGGCATAAACGCAGCAGGGAAAAGCAGCCAAACCCCATTCTAAACATACATTACTTTAAACACCCCACAAAGCAAAGACAGTGAAAGAGAGAGAAATTCTTACAAAATCCGTTCAGGGTCTCTGATGCAACCTGGATTGACCATATCTAGACCCACAGCTGGATGAGACATAAGGCTGGACACTCTTGGGGCTGAGAGGATTGGTGAGGTTGGGTGAGCAAACGCAGATACTTTAAAGTAATACCGCGGGGTACCCACCCCATGGGTCTCAAATCTCCAGGTACAAGGGCATCTTCCTACATCCAAAAATGCATGTGAAACCCAGAAGATGGTATGCCGTGAGATCGGGAAAGGTTTCTAAAACGCACCTCATTTCTCCTCTCCTTTTGCTCGGGTTCCCCATTCCAGCCGCTTGATTCACCATCTCCCTACTTGGAGAATCAGCATCTTTAAACTCCTGTATCGTACAGTTTGCAATTTTCCTGAGGATGAACGGGAAGACAGGCAACCAACGAGAGACTAGCCCTAGGTGTTGGGACAGGCACAGGTCACTCCATTTTCCCATCAGGAAGAAGAATGAACCACAGGCTCAGCCTGCCCCCCAGAACCAAAATAGGGCCTGAAGCAATCCTGCGCTTTTGCGGCCAGCTCCCAAAAAAGCGAGGAGACAAATGGAGCTCAGGGGCACTGCAATTCACAAACGTGCAGAGTTATAAATGAGAACTCTCGTCCACAAATATATTGAGGGAAGGCAACGAAGAGGATTTGAAAGCAAGGCAGATTTGCAGGAAACAGATTTCAGGAGGTAGATTCGACTCGCCTTTAAAGCACATGAAAAGCGGCAAAACGTTGACAATGAGGCCCTTGGCCAAAAAGGGCGTATGCGTTTTTTCCTGAATATATTCAGGAAAAAACGCATACGCCCTTTTTGGCCAACCAAGCAAGCCGGAAGGGCAAATCAGCGCTACAAAGAAGTCTCGCTTGCCCTCGGTCAAAAGGGCCATGCTGAACAAAGTGTAAAAACAAGAAAAGCAGGACAGGCCATGGAGACATGGGAGCCTTGCTACGCTGATGTGCGGAATGTAAATTGCCAACAGGCACTCTGGAGAAGTGTACGGTGTGTCCTGAAACAAGTAATAAACACAGCGTAGAGAGCATAGGGCACTTCCACTCATGGGCGTATAAATTGGGAAAACTAAAAATCAACAAGCCTCAGGCACCCCAAACTTTACGGCTGTTCTGTTGCCAAGAACCTCCGCTTCGGTACACCTTCAATATCCCAGGAAAGAGAAAAATGGATAAACAAATGGTGGTACTTGGCACAATGGAATATCACTCAGCCATGAAATCAATGTCATAAGGCTAGTTAGCAGCATGATGAGTGGATTTAGGTACGATGATTCTAAGTGAAATAAGTCACACAGAAAAAGGCACTTATCCTAAGATATCGCTTATAGAGGGAATGTCAAAATTGCTACACTTGAACTGAATTACAAAACAGAACAGAGGCACACCTTTAGAAGACACACTATGGCTGCTTAACGGGAAAGGTGAGGTAGGGTGATGCATAAAACAAGGGTTTGAAATTAGCTCAGAGACCGCTCCATAAGCCAAATATGTAATAGACAAGGCCTACTCCCTGCTCAGTGAACTGGACTCAACACCCCCTAGTCACTGCACAAGAATATATCTGACTAGTAT